>NC_064639.1:877820926-878133148 GCF_023864345.2 Schistocerca serialis cubense
AGAAACTGATCCGACGGTTTATTGTAGAAGATAAGTTAGAGAAAGGATAAACTTACATTTATAACATTTGTAGATTGAGAGGAACCTTTTGACAATGTTGGATGAAATACGCCCTTTCAAATTCTGCTGGTAAGAAGGATAAAATACAGAGGGTGGAATCTGATCAGAAATCAGATTGTAATTATAAGATTCGAACGACATGAAAGCGAAGCAGTAGTCGACAACGGGGTGAGACAATGTTGTAACCTTGTAAGACGTATTCTCGTTTATTGGTATCTACCACGGCCAAGTTTCTAAAACCAGTTACGTTGATATATCCACCGCAATCGGACCAATGTTTATGCTGCATCCTACTCCCAAGGAATGTGCACCTAAAGATTAAAAGTGAGACCGTGTGCCTATCGGTACATACCCTTTAAAAATAATCACACTTGCCATTAAAAATCTTCGCTCTCAGTTAGCTCTGATAGATATGAAAAGATTCGAACGGAGACACTGGCTTGATAGAACTGAAAGTTTTATTGTCTCTGGTTCAAGTCACGGTACATGTTCCTAACGTTTCTGCGCACACGTTCACTTCTATTGCGGCTTGTTATTACTTTTTTGGGGTAACCAATGCGTCTACTGATCTCTGCGAACGTCTCGCTTCTGATATTGATGAGTTGTCAATCCCGTCAATGAACAATGCAACAGTTAGTGGATTTGTCGAACTACTCACGGAACGCGGCCATGTATGGTCCAACGTCTGACATGCAACCACGACTCCCCCCTACTTCCACGCCTTCCGCGCCGCCCGTAACGGTTGGCACAAACCTAGCTTCTCGATCTGTGTGGGTTCCCCTGGCCGCTTCGTGTGAGGTACATACTGTGTGACTGTTACTGAACTACATGAAATAAAATCGTCATAACGTCTGAACGGTCCGCGTTACGACGCTCAAACTGCGCGGTTGACCATGGGGCATAATGGAAATTAGTATGCGCTGTATGGTTTGGTTTAGCGTCGAAGACGATTTTCATTTGGATGGGCTCGTCAATAAGCAAAACTGGCTCATTTGGGGGGACTGAGAGTCCGCACTTCGCAATCGAGAAGTCTCTTCACCCTCTACGGGTGACTTTGTGGTGTGCAATGTCCAGTCACGAAACAATCGGTGCGATATTCCTTGATGGCACGGTAACTACTGAACGGTGCGTGAAGGTTTTGGAAGAGAATTTCATCCCCATTATCCAAAGTGACCCTGATTTCGACAAGATGTGGTTCATGCAAGACAGAGCTCGACCCCATCGAAGCAGGAGAGTGTTTGATGTCATGGAGGGGCACTTAGTATTCTGTCTCTGGGGTACCCACAGGCCACTGTCATGGGCCTCGATTGGCGGCCATATGATCCAAATATGAACACATGCGGTTTCTTTTTGTGGGGCTATATTAAAAACAAGGTGTACAACAATAACCGCAAAACCATTGCTGAGCTGAAAACAGCCATTCAGGAGGTCATCGACAGCATCGATTCGATGATCCGAAACTTCAGTGGGTCATGCAGAATTTCGCTATTCGCTTGTGCCCCATCATCGCCAACGATAGCAGACAATCTAACATGTCATAACCTAAATCCGAATATCTTTAGTCACGTTTGGTTGTTGAAAAAAGTGTTTGCACGCCGTAGTTTGTAACTAATTTACGTATTTTCTCTTATAGTTCAATAATTTTCACCCTGTATGTCGGTATTCAAATAGTAGTTGTATCTGTAACCTTACAACCTCTGCCCGATGTTATTCGGCCTGTATAGTGAACAAGCAGAAAAGGAAACACAGGAGAAATCTGGAAAGGTATATGAAATAGAGACCTTGCGGTTTGGCGACGACATTGTAATTTTGTAAAAGGCAGCAAAGAACTTCGAACAGCAGTGAAACTGCGTGGAATGTCTTTACAAGAAGTGATAAAATAAACATAAAAAGAAACAAAACAAGGGTTATCGAACGTAGTCAATCAAATACAGCCTATGTTGAGGGAAATCGTTTAAAAAATGAGAAACTAAAAGTAGTAGATGAGTTTTGTTATGTGGGCAAAAAAGGAACTGATGAGGGGCAAAATAGAGAGAACATAAAATGTAGAGGAATTTTTAAAATCTAACACAAATGTAAGTGTTTTTCTGAAGGTATTTTTCTGGAGTGTAGTCTCGTACGGAAGCGAAACTCGGGCGATAAGCATTTCAGACGAGAAGAGAGAATAAGCTTTTGAAATGTGGTGTTATAGAAGAGTGCTGGAGATTTGATGGGTAGATCGAATAACAAATGAGAAGGTACTGAATCGAATTGTGGAGAAAAGCAAGTTGCGGCACAGCTTGACTAAAAGAAGGAATCGGTTGACAGGACACATTCTGTGGCATGGAAGAATCGTAAATTTGGTAAAGGAAGGTTATTGTTTTAAAGAGGGAGAAAGGTTTGAATACAGTAAGCAAGTTTAAATGCATGCAGGCTGCAGTAGTTGTTTGGAGATGAGGCTTGCACAGGATAGAGTAGCTTGAAGAGCTGCATGAAACTAGTTTGCAGACAAGGGCGTAGCAACAAAGAAGAGATGAATCTGGTGTTGTGGCCTTGAGTTGCCAATCAGTCGATTGATCTATAAATTTTCAAAATAGTTTTCGTCCTCAAGATAAAATATATGTATATAGAAAATTATAGTCATTTCGCCCTGTTTTACAGTTCTCCAAATTTTAATGTAGTCAAAACAGATTACTGTTTTACTAATACGTATGAGAAGGAAAATCAGTATGTATGTTTAATACTCTAGTTTCCTTGTAAATGAATGAAGATTAAACACATGACATATGAAAGTAAAAACGGACGAATTTCGTCCCTAAAAATATCACAGTGTGTGAAAACTCGCAAATTTGCTTCATGCCATAACTCCAAATACAGTTTCGCGCTCCTTCCCAATCATAATTTACTGAAACGGTGACACAACAATCCGATTAAGTGCAGTGCAAAACTTAAATTATTGCGATGGCATTCCTTTCTTTTGTTGTTGTTGTTGTTGTTGTTGTTGTGGTCTTCAGTCCAAAGACTGGTTTGGCGCAGCCCTCCACGCTGCCCTATCCTGTGCAAGCTTCTTCATCTCCGAGTAACTACTGCAGCCTACATCCCTCTGAATCTACTTATTGTATTCATCTTTTGGTCTCCCTCTACGATTTTTAACCCCCACGCTTCCCTCCAGTACTAAATTGATGATCCCTTGATGCCTCAGAATGTGTCCTACCAACCGATCCCCTCTTTTAGTTATCTTGTAAAACAAATTGCTCTTCTCCCCATTTTTTTCAGAGCTTCCTCATTAGTTACGTGATCTCCCCATCCAACCTTCACATTCTTCTGTGGCATAACATCTCAAAAGCTTATTTCTCTTCTTGTCTAAACTGTTTATCGTCCGTGTTTCACTTCCATACTTGGCTACACTCCATACGAATACTTTTAGAAACGATTTCCTGACACTTAAATCTATACTCGATGTTAACAATTTCTCTTCTTCACAAACGCTTTTTTTTGCCACTGCCAGTCTACATTTTATATCCTCCCTGCTTCGACCATCATCATACTCGATGTTAACAATTTCTCTTCTTCAGAAACCCTTTTTTTGCCATTGCCAGTCTATATTTTATATCCTCCCTGCTTCGACCATCATCTGTTTTTTTGCTTCCCAAATAGCAAAACTCATCTACAACTTTAAGTGTCTCATTTCCTAATCTAATTCCCACCTGATTTAATTCGACTACATTCCATTATCCTCTTCTCAAGACGCTGTCCATTCCGTTCCACTTTTCTTCCAAGTCCTTTGCTGTCTCTGACAGAATTACACTGTCATCGGTAAACCTCGAGGTTTTTAGTTCTTCTCCTTGGACTTTAATTCCTACTCCAAATATTTCTTTTGTATCCATTACTGCTTGCACAGTGTACATACTGAATAACACCGTGGACAGGCTACATCCCTGTCTCACTCCTTTCTCAACCATTGGTTCCATTTCGTTGTCCTCGACTGTACAAATTTCTCTCTCTGTATTTGGCCCCTGCCACCTTCAGAATTTGAAAGAGAGTATTCCAGTCAACATTGTCAAAAGCCTAACATAAGTCTACAAATGATATAAACATGGGTTTGCTTTTCTTTAACCTAGCTTCTAAGATAAGTCGTAGGTTCAGTATTGCCTCGCGTGTTCCTATATTCTGATGGAATCCAAACTGATCTTCCCTGAGGTAGGTTTCTACCAGTTTTTCCATTCGTCTGTAAAGAACTAGTATTAGTATTTTGCAACCGTAACTTATTAAACTTATAGTTCGGTAATTTTCACATCTGTCAGGAACTGCTTCCTTTGGAATCGGGATTATTATATTCTTCTTGAAGTGTGAGGGTACTTCGCCTGTCTCATACATCTTACTCACCAGAAGGCAATCAGCAGTTCTAACGGAATGTTGCCTACTCCCAGGGCCTTGTTTCTATTTAGGTCTTTCAGTGCTCTGTCAAATTCTTCACGCTATATCATATCTCCCCTCTCATCTTCGTCTATGTCCTTTTCCATTTCCATAATATTGACCTCAAGTGCATCTCCTTTGTACAGACTCTCTATATACTCCTTCCACCTTTCGGCTTTATAC
Source organism: Schistocerca serialis cubense (assembly GCF_023864345.2). Classification (NCBI taxonomy): domain Eukaryota; kingdom Metazoa; phylum Arthropoda; class Insecta; order Orthoptera; family Acrididae; genus Schistocerca; species Schistocerca serialis. The sequence goes on from NC_064639.1 coordinate 877,825,565, forward strand.
AGGTGGTTCTATTTACTCCAAAGGTCTCTTCAATTTTTCTGTAAGCGGCATCTATCTAACCCTTAGTGATATATGCTTCTATATCCTTACATTTGTCCTCTAGCCATTCTCGCTTAGCCTTTTTGCACTTCCTGTCGATCTCATTTTTGAGACGTTTTCATTCCTTTTCGCCTGCTTCATTTACTGCATTTTTTATATTTTCTCATTTCATCAATTAAATTCAGTATCTTTTGTGTTACCTAAGGATTTATATTAGCCCTAGTCTTTTTACCTACTTGAACCTTTGCTGCCTTCACTATTTCATCCCTCAAAGCAACCCATTCTTCTTCTACTGTAGTCCTTTCCCCTGTTCCTGTGTGATTTCCCTAAATCACTCCAGGCAAATGCCGGGATGGTTCCTCTGAAAGGGCACGGCCGACTTCCTTCCCCATCCTTCCCTAATCCGATGAGACCGATGACCAAGCTGTCTGGTCTTCCCCAAACCAACCAACCAACCAACCCTGTTCCTGTCTGTCGTTCCCTAATGCTCCCTCTGAAATTCTCTACAATCTTTAGTCCTTTCAGTTTATCCACGTCTCATCTCCTTAAATTCCTACATTTCTGCAGTTTCATCAATTTTAATCTACAATTCATAATCAATAAATTGTGGTCGGAGCCAATATCTGCCGCTGGATATGTCTTACAATTTAAGACCTGGTTCCTAAATGTCGTTCTTAGCATTATATCATCAATCTGAAGCCTTCCGGTCTCTCCAGGTCTCTTCCATGTATACAAACTTTTTTCTTTTGCTCTAACAAAAAAAATTGCGACATCTATTCTATGCTACTTGTCGCAACCAAGCGAGATGTCGTTGCATCTATCTCTTCTAAGCTTTAAGCCAAGTTCAGTCCAGACATCGGATACAAATTATGAAGTTGTCTACGACTAGCGTGTACAAAACGCACGGGAGTTTGAACTGGATCTGTCTGTTCTGGCGCCATAACGATATTCGAATTCTGCAGAGCGGTTCTGGGCAGAACTTACACCACTTGATAGTCACTTGACTTTGGACGCTGTGTACGTTGTCGACGAAAAATGTGTTCTGAGCATACAGATTCTCACTTCGCAGACCTTGTGATTCTGTAAAATATTTGAGAGCAGCACTGTGGAGAGGTATGAGATGGAGCGAAATGAGATGAAGGTAAAGCAAACGGCCAGCTGTGATTCACTGGTATATTAGTGCAACCCCAGATCCACGTTATTTCCGAACCGGGGCAAAAACTCGATAGTTCCCCGCTCGGATACACCGAGAAGATGACATGTAATCTTTTTTACCCTTTACTCTCGTTAGTCGTTTATTTCCACTCTGGTGGTCTGAATAAATGGATTTAGCTACAAATTATAGTAACAGTGATCATTCGCACACCCTAGTTACCACACATACAGCGACTGGCATTCACCCGTTCGGGTTTATTCGGCTCAGCTCGTATAGTCCCGGTCCCTTTTGTCTGCGGGGAAAGTTTTTTTTATTTCTAGACGCAACGGGGATTCCCCTGGCAGAGACATCACGTACAATACGCACATATTCAAAAATCAACTTATGATTTGTTTAGAATTGAAAGTAGAATGTGTTTTAAAATGTCCAAAAACAAACTGGTATGCGTTTCAAAATCGTAGAGGCCAGCGTCCCCTGAATACTAAGCGCTTTGTGAAAAAAGTTTTTTTGTTTCAAGAACACATGAATTTGGTGCCACCTGGAACTGCCGCCCGGGGCAGATACCCTGGTTTGCCCCGCACTCCCCCCCCCCCCCCCCCCCCTCGCCTCCAGCCTCTAGATCCCAGCCTGTGATAGTGGAAAACTGCAATTTGTGTATGAAAGAGACTGCACACAAACCACTTGTACGGTCCACTGATAGATTGACCTGTCTGGCAGTAAGGCCTTTTTAACATCGGTGCAAATGCAGCGTGGAATGTTGCACCGAATTCCCCCTTCAAACGGAGAAAACGAATTACCGCCCGATAGTACCCCTTATCAGTGGGTCGCCCTGTTTTGTTTCGGCTACCCTGGCGGTGTGCCACAATACCGCGGCGTGGGGGCTGCAGTGTGAATCGTGACCACCAACATGTACTTGCAGAGAAACAAAAAGTTCTTGAGTTTATATTTTTCGAGGTGATATTTTAAACTAGATGGCTGCTCTTCGTGTAATAAAGCTGTTTGGATGTTTTCATTGTCTTGGTTCGGCAGCCTTGGGTGCACCGTATACAGCATGTGACTGCGGTGGGAGACTGTGTGAGGCAAGCGGCGGCTTTTACGTATTCCTCATGGACGCCCGGCGACAACGAAAAGGTCTCGCACACGTCGTGAGTCAGGTCTGGCCTTGGAGCGCATCCGGAGGCCCTGGGGGTCAAGCGTGGGTGTGGGTCACCTTGACCCTGTGGCGCTTAGTGTTCACTGCAGTGGACAGCTGTTCTTTGGCACAGCTTGAGGATGCAGAGCGTATTGAACAGCTTAGTTGCTGAGTAACTCACAACAGTGCTACAGTGGTTGTGGTGTTGATACAAAGCAGAGCAATGACAGCAATAAACAAAGCAAATATTGCATTTACACTGTAGCGCCAAAGAAACTGGTATAGGCAAGCGTATACAAATACAGAGATACGTAAACAGGCAGAATAAGGTGCTGCGGTCGGCAACGCCTATATAAGACAAATAGCGTCTGGTGCAGTTGTTAGATAGGTTACTGCCGTTACAATGGCAGGTTATCAAGATTTAATGAGTTTCAACGTAGTGTTATAGTTGGCGCACGAGAGATGGGACACAGAATCTCCCAGGTAGCGAAGAATTGGAAATTTTCTCGTCCGACCATCTAAGAGTGTACCGTGAATATCAAGAATACGGTAAAACGTCAAATCTCAGAAATCACTGTTGCTGAGAAAAGATCCTGCAAGAATGGCACTAACGACGACTGAAGAGAATCGTTCAACGTGACAGAATTGCATCCCTTCCCCAAATTGCTGCAGATTTCACTGCTGAACCATCAACAAATGTCAGCGTGCGAAACATTCGACGAAACATCATTGATATGGGCTTTCGGAGCCGAAGGTCCACGCGTGTGCCCTTGATGACTGCACGACACGAAGCCATATGCCTCGCCTGTTCCCGTCAACACCACCATTGGACTGTTGATGACTGGAAACATGTTGCCTGGTCGGACAAGTCTTGTTTCAAATTGCATCGAACGGATGGACGTGTACGGGTATGGAGACAACCCCATGAATCCAAGGACCCTGCATGTCAGCAGGGGACTGTTCAAGCTGGTGTAGTCTTTATAATTGTGTGGGGCGTGAGCAGTTGGAGTGATATGGGACCCCTGAAACTCTGGCAGGTGACACGTACGTAAGCATCCTGTCTGATCACCTGCATCCATTCATGTCCATTGTACATTCCGACGGACTTGGGCAATTCCAGTAGGGCAATGCGACACCCCACACGTCCAGAATTGCTACAGAGTTTCTGCAGGAACACTAATCTGAGTTTAAACACTTCCGCTGGCCACCAATATCCACAGACACGAACATTATAGAGCGTATCTGGGCTGCCTTGCAACGTGCTGTTCAGAAGAGATCTCCATCCTTCGTACTCGTACGTCTGGAGCGGTTGTTAGATCGGTTACTGCTGCTACAATGGCAGATTATTAAGATTTAAGTCTGTTATAGTCGGCGCACGAGCGATGGGATACAGCATCTCCGAGGTAGCGATGAAATGGGGATCTTCCCGTACGACCATTTGACAGGTGCACCGTGAATATCAGGAATCTGGTAAAACTTCAGAATTCCGACATTGCTGCGGCTGGAAAGAGATCCTGCAGGAACGAGACCAATGACGGCTGAAGAGAAACGTTCAACGTGACAGAAGTGCAATCATTCCGCAAACTGATGCAGATGTCAATGCCGGACCATCAACAAGCGTCAGAGTACGAATCATTCCATGAAACATCATCGGTAGGGGCTTTCGGAGCCGAAGACCCACTCATGTACTTTTGGTGACTCCACGACACAAAGCTTTACGCCTCCCCTGGGCCCGTTAACACCACCATTAGACTGTTGACGACTGGAAATATGTTGCCTGGTCGGACGAGTCTTGTTTCAAATTGTATCGAGCGGATGGACGTACACGGGTATGGAGACAACCTCGTGAATCCATGGACCCTGCATGTCAGCACGGGACAGTTCAAGCTGGTAGAGACTCTATAATAGTGTGGCCGTGTACTGCTGGAGTGATATGGGACCACTGATACGTCTAGATACGATTCTGACAGGTGACACTTACGTAAACAACCTGTCTGTTCACCTGCATCCATTCATGTCCACCGCTCAGCGTAGCTGCACGGTCTAAGGGCGTCCCGTCACGGTTCGCGCGGCTCCCCCCGTTGGAGGTTCGAGTCCTCCCTCGGGCAGGGGCGTGCATGTTGTTCTTAGCGTAAGTTAGTTTAATTTAGATTAAGTGGTGTGTAAGTCTAGGGACTGATGACCCCAGCAGTTTGGTCCCATAGAAGCTTACCACAAATTTACATTCATGTCCATAGTACATTCCAACGCTCTTGGAAAATTCCAGCAGGACGATGCGACACACCACATGTCCAGAATTGCTACAGGAACACTCTTCTGAGTTTAAACACTTCCGTTGCCCGCCAAACTCCCCATACATGAACATTATTGAGCATACCTGAGAATATCTGGGATGCCTTGCAACGTGCTGTTCAGAAGAGATCTCCACCCCCTCGCACTCTTGCGGATGTATGGACAGCCTTGCAGGATTGATGCTGTCAATTCCCCCCAGCACTACTGGAGACATTAGTCTAGTCCTTGCCACGTCATGCTGCGGCACTTCTGCTTGCTCTCGGTGGCCCTACACGATATCAGACAGGTGTACCAGTTTCCTTGGTTCTTCAGTGTATATACAACAACACATGCCGGAGTTAACATTTCATCAAAAAGGAACCCAAGGAATTTCGCAGAGTGAGGAGGAAGTGGCGGATGAAATTTTAGCGTTTCTGCAAGATGAGTCATTGGAACGTGTGATGTGTACGTTCAACTGTGCGGACAATGTACACGAGGAATGCAATGATGACGATACGTGCTCAACAAGGTAAAGTGATACTGAAAAAGGTGTCGCGCTATGTAGTTCATCATTCTTGTTAGACAAGGAGCTGCAAATCCTGTCTCCAATAAAATGTGGTAAAGGACAGTCGTTGTTCAAGGAGCTGGTATAAAACATAATTACGTACATGGAACATCATCCGCAGCATAGCAAAAAAAAGTACGAACAGTTTTCGAATAAGTCGGCAACAATGATCGTGTATTGCTTAAGAAAAGCTACAGATATTCAGTGGATGACTGGATGTGCGGCACTTGCCTTCGAAAGGCAAAGGTCCCGAGTTCGAGTCTCGGTCCGGCCCATTGTTCCAATCTGACAGGAAGTTTCATATCAGCGCACACTCCGCTGCAGAGTGAAAATCTCATTCCAGCCTCAGTAGTGTTTGCCAAATTTAAAAAGGTTAACAACACTTTGTGTGCTGATAAAACAAAGGGTAAATGATCTTGAAAGAAAGCCGCAAACTACGATACAAGAAAACGTCAGAAGCAGTTATGGAAGCATTGTGCGAATGACGGGTAGTATTAGTCAGCCTATGCTGAATCGTTCGCCTGCACTCCATGTGCCAGTCCCAATATGAGAGACCCTAGACTCACGTCGGGAACACTTCTCCGTGACGTCACTATGACGTGTACATGCACAGTTACGACCGTCGGTGCGTATATCGACTTTCGCGGTCGTATCGAAGTCTGAGAAGTAGGACATAGGAGAAGCCATATGTGATAGGTTTGAAAGTACAACGTATGTCCTATGAATATAGGAATAGATATTAAGTAACTCTTGAAAACGTGTCATCGTTGGTGCGATTTGTTGTAATTAAATATTCGGTAAAAACGTAACGTAATTGTAAGGTTTACGGGTCTCTATACATGAAACATGAGACGCATGTACGTAATGTCCACAGTAACGTAACAGACAGAAGGTTGGGTGGAGACAACCAGGACATTGGTTTCCGTCCTGCTACTTCTGATATTTTTTTCCTTCGGTTTTGTAAAGGATTCTGGGACTTCATTAATTTAAGGAAAGTATGTTCTGTAATACTCACTGCTAGTTACATATATGAGCGCTCTTCCAGGAGTGCGCTGTCATTGTCAATAAATTACAAATTGATTACGAAACGCGAAAATGGTAGTAAATGTTCAAATTACTTTGATCATTTAGTATTGCAAACCAAGTACCACTCAAAATAAAAAGCATAGAGAAAACTGATACACCTGAGAAAGAATTAAAGGTAACTTAGTCTCATCTATCTATAAAGTATAAAAACAAATTTACAAGCTAGTCATTTAGGGGACTTATTTTTCAAGCAAGAAAATTTTATTCATATTTGGACGAAATGTGTTCTGCTGCTGGTGCACGAGTGTACTTGCTGTTATTTCTCTTTGTTGCTTCTGTTTCTGTCAAGAGCAAAACAAAACGGTCGTTTTTTGTGCAGTGGGCTGTAATTTCTCGCACAAAATATAATATACTTCACACAATCAGCACGTATTGGAAGAAGTTTGTTTGTTATGTATCAAACTGGCAATATGACATGTCCATATCATTGAAAAATATATACCTAAGGACAAAAAATAAACTATAGCTATAGCTTTTACCATTGGGAAAGCTTATTGTTAAGTACTTTTCGTAATACATAATTATGTAAATAACGAGTATGAAATTGGCAGATTTTCAGTTTCGAAGAAAGAAAAGACAGCAACAGTTTCCAAAATTGGAATGAAGGTACCAGCTGGAGATATAAATTGCCGCTTTAATTCATGAGCAAGAATGGCTACCAAAGTCATAAAGATACTCCCAATTTATAATATTTTTACAGTTTCGGGAGAGTGTAATGGTAAACTACAATCATTACCCTGGTGTGCAAGGTACATCATACTTCGTATAATTAACTAGGCCGGCCGGTGTGACCGAGCGGTTCTAGGCGCTTCAGTCTGGAACCGCGCGGCCGCTAAGGTCGCAGGTTCGAAGCCTGCCTCGGGCATGGATGTGTGTGATGTCCTTAGGCTAGTTAGGTTTAAGTAGCTCTAAGTTCTAGGGGATTGATGACCTCAGCAGTTAATTTCCATAGTACTCAGAGCCATTTTTTTAGCCTTGTTATCCACACATCGAAGTAATCTGGCATTGATAAAAGCAAGATCGGTAAACTACTATTAGCGAAACGTTCTCTATGTGGTGGCATGTATCAGTATCATGATGGTGCCAACTCAAAAGCGAAATCTTGAGGCCGGACGCTCATCGCATTGATATCTGTCCCTTCCACGGGACGCTCATTGCGTTCACACTCGATACGACTACTAAAGCCCATAGACGTCCCCTAGGGTCGAAAATGGGCGTGTGTACGCCATAGCGGCGTTACGGAGAAGTGTTAATGAGGTGAATCTAGCTCCCCCCCCCCTCCCGACCCCCCAACCCTCCCCCAACACACCGTTATCCACTCCTCAAGAGACAGACAGCATAAGAATATTTGAGGTCTTCGTTAACTGCATTCTGCAGCCAAAAAGGGGAATGTAGCACGTACCTGAAGGGTTTTCCTTATTTTGTATTTCATTTCTATATTAACAGGCCGCACATTTCACAGGCTTAGCATTTAGATATGTTAATCCATATGTGAGTAATTCTGGAACGTATCTTTATGATTTGAACAAAGCTCTTTCAACAGATTTAACTAACTATAAACGTTCCGTTGCAAGTATCCGCAGTGCGGCCAAAACTAATGTTTCATTTTCCTTTGCTGACGCATTTTTGAAGTGACGGCGAGACGATCATTTTAGCACTGACGCACAGACGGAAACAACCTTGTGCGGGGTGTAACGATACACTGTAGATGGTGGGTGACTCGAAGATCACTGGTAAGGAAGTGTGCTTAGGACTGACAAGCCCTGACAAGCCTTGCGAAGCCTTGTTACGATTTGTCATACGCAAGCTTCGTCATAATCGCTTCTCCGTTGCTTTTTTTCTTTCCTCGAATAAATGGCTTCCGTAAACCTCTGCAGGAGTGCTCTTTGCGGTTCATCTACGTCTACATACATACTTCCCAAGCCGCCGTAGGGTCTGTGGAGGACCACCACGACCAGTCATTTCCTTTCCGGTTCCACTCGGAAATAGAGTGAGGGATAAAAGCCTGTCTATAAACCACCGTACGAGCCCCAGTTTATCGTATCTCATCTTCGTGGTCCCTACGCGAAATGTATGATGGCCGCAGCAGAAGCGTCCTGTAGCCGGCCTCTAAATTTTTTCAGTAGTGTTCCTTGAAAACAAGAAGTTCTCATGTGAGTTCCCGAAGCACCTCTGTAACACTTGCGCGTTGTTCGAACCTATTGGTAACAAATATAGCAGCCCGCCTCTAAATTACTTCGGTGTCTTCCTTTAATACGACCTGGTGTGGATCCCAAATACTCGAGTGGTACTCAAGAACACGTCGCACTAGCGTCCTACATGCGGTCTCCTTTATAGATGAACCACACTTTCCTAAAATTCTCCGAATAAACCGAATCGACCATTCGCCTTCCGTACCACAATCCTCACACACTTGTTCCATTTCATATCTCTTTGCAACGTTAAGCTCAAATACTTAAACAATATGACTCTGTCAAGCAGGGCACTAATAAAGCTGTATCCGAACATTACGAGTTTGTTTTTCCTACTCATTCGCATTAACTTACATTTTTTTGTGTTTAGAACTAGCTGCCATTCATCACACCAACTATATAAATTTTGTCATAAGTTATCTTGTATCCTCCTACACTCGCTCAACTTCGACACCTTCCTGTATACCACAGTATCATCAGCGAACAACCTCAGATTGCTGTCCACCCTGTTTGCAAGATCATTTATGTATGCAGAAAAAAATAACGGTCCTATCACACTTCCCTGGAGCGCACCTGACCATACCCTTATCTCTGAAGAATACTCGTCGTCTAGGACAACATACAGGGTTCTATTACTGGTCTTTAGAAGGAACAGACACCCTACATTCAAATAAGAACGAGTCATTCGCGCATCTGGGAAACTATCCCTTATGTTCGTACCTTCGTTAACAGTCTACAGTTGGGCACCGTGTCGAATGCTTTTCGGACATCTAGAAACATGGAATTTTCCAGTTGCACTTCATCTACAGGGTGGTCCATTGACAGTGACCGGATCAAATATCTCACGAAATAAGCGTCAAACGAAAAAACTACAAAGAACGAAATTCGTCTAGCTTAAAGGGGGAAACCAGGTGGGCTATGGTTGGCCCGCTAGATGGCACTGCCATAGGTCAAACGGATATCAACTGCGTTTTTAAAAAATAGGAACCACCATTTTTATAACATATTGGTGTAGTACGTAAAGAAATATGAATGTTTTAGTTGGACCACTTTTTTCGCTTTGTGATAGATGGCGATGTAATAGTCACAAACGAACGGTATTTGCTTCGTGATACATTACCCGTGTTAAAATGGACCGTTTATCAATTGCGGAAAACGTCGATATCGTGGTGATGTATAGCTACTGTGATCAAAATGGCCAACGGGCGTGTTCTATGCATGCTGCTCGGTATCCTGGATGTCATCATCCAAGTGTCCGGACCGTTCGCCGAATAGTTACGTTACTTAATGTGAATCGTCAACCACGACCTGTAACAAATGATGATGCCCAAGTAGGTGTTTTAGCTGTTGTCGCGGCTAATCCTCACATCAGTAGCAGACAAATTGCGCGAGAATCGGGAATCTCAAAAACGTCGGTGTTTAGAGCGCTACGTCAACATCGATTGCACCCGTACCATATTTCTATGCACCAGGAATTGCATGGCGACGACTTGAACGTCGTGTACAGTTCTGCCACTGGGCACAAGAGAAATTACTGGACGATGACAGATTTTTTGCACGCGTTCTATTTAGCGACGAAGCGTCGTTCACCAACAGTAGTAACGTAAACCGGCATAATATGCACTATTGGGCCTCGGAAAATCGACGATGGATGCGACAAGTGGAACATCAGTGAATTTGGCGGGTTAATGTATGGTGTGACATCATGGGAGGAAGGATAATTGGCCCCCATTTTATCAACAGCAATCTAAATGGTGCAATGTATGCGTATTTCCAACCGATGTTACTACAAGATGTTGCACTGCATGACAAAATGGCGATGTACTTCCAACATGAGGGATGTGCGGCACATAGCTCGCGTGCGGTTGAAGCGGTATTGAATAGTATATTTCATGACAGGTGGATTGGTCGTCGAAGCACCGTACCATGGTCCGCACGTTCACCGGATCTGGCGTCCCCGGATTCTTTCTGTGGGGAAAGCTGAAGGATATTTGCTATCAGGATGCACCGACAACGCCTGGTAACATGCGTCAGGGTATTGTCAGTGCATGTGCGTACACTACGGAAGGCGAACTACTAGCTGGTGAGAGGAATGTCGATACACGTATTGCCAAATGCACTGAGGTTGACGGACATAATTTTGAGCATTTATTGAATTAATGTGGTATTTACAGGTAATCACGCTGTAACAGCATGCGTTATCAGGAACGATAAGCTCACAAAGGTACATGTATCACATTGGAACAATCGAAATGTTCAAACGTACCTACGTTCTGTATTTTAATTTAAAAAATATACCTGTTACCAACTGTTCGTCTAAAATTGTGAGCCATAGGTTTGTGACTATTACAGCGCCATCTATCGCAAAGTGAAAAAAGTGGTCCAACTAAAACATTCATATTTCTTTACGTATTACACTAATATGTAATAAAAAATGGGGGTTCCTATTTTTAAAAAACGCAGTTGATATCCGTTTGACTTATGGCAGTGCCATTTAGCGGGCCAACCATAGCGCCATGTGCTTTCCCCCTTCAAGCTAAACAAGTTTCGTTCTTTGTAGTTTTTTCGTTTGACGTTTATTTCGTGAGATATTAGGCCCGGTCACGACCAATGGACTACCCTGTATAGTTGGCAGTATATCGTATGAGAAAAGGGCAAGCTGACTTCTGCACGAGTGATGCTATCTAATTGGGTGCTGATTCGTGGACATAAGCTTCTCGGTCTCAAGAATTTTTTTTATATTCGAACTATAGCACTTCAGACATCTCCTGTAAACAGTGACGGCAGCACAAGATGGTTCAAATGGCTCTGAGCACTATGGGACTTAACATCTGAGGTCATCAGCCCCCTACAACTTAGAACTACTTCATCCTAACTAACCTAAGGACATCACACACATCCATGCCCGAGGCAGGATTCGAACCTGCTGCCGTAGCGGTCTCGCTGTTCCAGACTGTAGCTCCTAGAACCGCTCGGCCACTCCGGCCGGCGGCAGCACAAGGCATCGCATCCTAGAAGCACCTAACTCAATGTCTTCAGTTCTGCCGGGCTTGCTTGAGCAGAAGCCTGAAGACACTGGCTGACCTCTTATCTGGCGGTGGAGGTGAGCAGCTGATTTGCTGTGAAGGTCAAGACGTAACTGGCCTGTTGTTGGCCTGCACTGCGTCTCCCAACGAGGAGCTCGCTTTGCCAACAGCTGGGAGTGGCCTTCTGGCAGGGCGAGAATGTCAGGGAATCCTCTCTCTCTCTTTCTTTTATTCTACGGATGGGAGCTATTTCTCGGAATAGCTTTTAGTTTGCTTTTAAGCCTGATGTGCCCGATCAGTTACTTGCGATGTATAATATGCTTCTTACTGCGATAGGAAGATGAGAAACAATGAATTTTGTTCGTCATAATTCCCAGCGAAATGTTTGCCTGTTTTCCAAATGCCACCGACGGAGAGCAACAAAATGGAGAGGGAATGGAAAGAAAGAATAACCGAGCAAGTCCGTCGCAATACTAAAGAACCGAAACGAACCAGATAATAATACGCGTTGTACATGATAATAAGAACAAGGGTAAACACCTTCAAGTAGATTCACTTCAACAAGGACATAGCCAAAATTTTGTCAAAGGGGAAAGGGAGGGGCAGATAGGATTTATTAAAGAGGGCCTAACAAAGCCTGAAGTTTTTCATTGATTCTGAAAACATATTTGTTTATTTTTAAATTTTATGTACATAAATTCCTTTTGGGCGGCCTTCATACAAATGGTGTCTGCTCTATAAAATTAAAGAAGAAAAGATTTCCTTAAAAATGTGTAATATATACTCTCAAAAGCATGCAATAAATACCTAAATGCACTCTTAAATGCTTCTTTATTTGGCAATATGATAGCTTTACTCTTTTACTAAAAGAATTATAACTTTAATATAATGAATGTATTGCCTCTTTACCATAGAAACACAGCTCAGTCTTCTAATATAAGGTTCACTATCGCCTCCCCGAATTCCGGAAGCGGTGCACTAACAGGAAAGGCTATCGAAGGGGGTCGAATAAATTTCAGTTATTTTAAACAAATTATTACCATTCGTGCCAGGTCATTGCAAGCCCCAGGATTATCTCGTGCATATTTGAATATTTTGACATTACGGGAAATACATTCATACATATTTCATACTTTGATATTTTTGTACTTAATATGACGTATTTTACAGTTAAATCCTGCATATTAATCACCTTTCTCTGGCTTTGTCAAACACAGGGAGCGAAAGGCTATTTACAATTTGTACAGAAACCAGATGGCAGTTGTAAGAGGCGAGGGGCATGAAAGGGAAGCAGTAAAGGAAACAAAAGAAAAATTCGGAGTACGACTTAAAATCCACGGAGAAGAAATAAAAACTTTGAGGTTTGTCGATGACATTGTAATTCAGTCAGAGACAACGAAGGACTTGGAAGAACAGTTGAACGGAATGGACAGTATATTGAAAGAAGGATATAAGATGAACATAAACAAAAACGAAGATAATTGAATTTAGTTAAAAATGGTTCAAATGGCTCTGAGGACTATGGGACTTAACTTCTGTGGTCATCAGTCCCCTAGAACTTAGAACTACTTAAACCTAACTAACCTAAGGACATCACACACATCCATGCCCGAGGCAGAATTCGAACCTGCGACCGTAGCGGTCACGCGGTTCCAGACTGAAGCGCCTTTAACCGCACGGCCACACCGGCCGGCGGAATTTAGTCGAATTAAATCACGTGATGCTGAGGAAATCAGATTCGGAAATGAGACGCTTAAAGTAGGAGATGAGTTTTGCTATTTGGGGAGAAAAATGTGGGAAAAAACTGATGAAGGTACAAGTAGAGAGCATATAAAATGTAGACTGGCTTTGGCAAGGAAAGCGTTTCTGAAGAAGAGAAATTTGTTAACATCCACTATAGATTAAAGTGTCAGAAAGGCTTTTCTGAAAGTATTTGTATGGAGTGTAGCCATGTATGGAAGCGAAACGTGGACGATAAAGAGTTTAGACAAAAAGAGAATAGAAGCTTTCGAAATTAGGTGCTACATAAGAATGCTGAAGATTACCCAGAGCACGTAACTAATGAGGAGGTACTGAATAGAATTGGGGAGAAGAGGAATTTGTGGCAGAACTTGCCACATCAGTTCTCCTCCGAACAAAAAGTTCAAAGCCACACCATCAACAGATAACATCATTATTTTGTATGTTGTTCTCGCTCGTGGTGCAACGGTCAACTCTGTAGTGTATTGTGCTACCATCAGGAAACTGAAGAAACCAGCGTCGCTACAAAAACGCAAACGATCTTCTCCTTCTCCATGACAACGCAAGGCCTCGCACAAGTTTGCACACCCGAGAGGAACTCACAAAACCTCATCCGACTGCTCTTCCTCATTTACCCTACAGCCCGAATCTCGCGCCTTCCATCAGTTTGGCCCAATGAAGGATGCTCTCCGCAGGAAGCAGTTCGTTATTGATGCAGCAAGCTCTTATTTCCGAAGTCGACCAGTAGAGTGTTACTAGGCGGGCAAAAGGCCCTCCCAGTAAGGTGGGTTGAAGCAGTCGCATTGAACGGCGATTATGTCGATAAACTGGGTTTTGTAGCCAAACAGTGGGGCATAATATTGTGTATTGGAATTCTGAATAAAACCAACCTCCTTTCAGAGAAAAAGCGTTGCATTACTTATTCGAAGTCCCTCGTATAAATGGCGGTGGTGTGAAGGAGGGTCTTGTATTACAATAAGTACTCGAACTATGTCACAAATTGACATTCTTCACACATACAAATGATTTCTAGGAGACAGTTAAGAGATAATGGAAAAGAATGCCTAGCACCTAGTGGGGATTGTGTCTTTTCACTGAACCACCGAGTCAGACCTTCTGACGACACGCCCAGTAAGTATGACGCTGCTATGTCACGTTGCGCTCTTCAACATGAATACCGGACAAGAAAAGAGTGACTCCCGCAGAGTAACACAGCTCTAACTCGATAATGGCCTAAGTTTGGCGAGGAAGAGTGTTCACTGGTTTCTTTAGCGCTACCTGAAGCCACTCAAATGGGCAGATCCTGCTGAGTCACCAATTTCGGGGTTGTTGATTGCTGTGTTCCATCTGCTGTACCAAGCAGTACCAAAGGTTTTCAGTGGTATTAATAAGGTCGGGTGATTTAGCGGACCAGACGATAGGATGTCAAAGACTACGTCAAAATTGGAACATATATCGCATAATACGAGGGGTGTCCAGTAAATAATGCAACACATTTTTTTCTTACGGTAGTTTAGTTTAGTTCAGGATTACAATACACAACATTATTCCCCATTCTTTTAGCTACAAAGCCCTATTTTTCAACATAATCGCCGTTCAATCCGACGCTCTCATGGCATGTTACTTGGAGGAATGTATAACCGTGTGGTACCACTCTATTGGTCAACGTCGGAACCAACGTCGAGCTGCATCAGTAACCTTCCATTTATCCAGGTACTGCTACCTGCAGAGTGCTTCCTTCATTGGGCCAAACAGATGGAAGTCGGGGATGGTGCGAGATCTGGGCTGTAGGGTGGGTGCGGGAGGACAGTAACACTCCACTGAAGTTTTGTGAGCTCCTCTCTATTACGCGGTCTTGTGTGAGGATTTGCGTTGTCAGGGAGAAGGAGAAGTTCGTCTGCAGTTTTGTGGCGATGAACACGCTGAAGTCGTTTCTTCAATTTCCTGAGGATAGCAAAATGGACTTCAGAGTTAATTGTTGCACCATGAGGAAGGACATCAAACGGAATAACCTATTCAGGGCATAGGAAGGATGTCGCCATGGCTTTACCGACTGAAGAGGCGGCTTTGAACTTTTTCTTCGACGGAGAAGTGGTTGATTTCCGTTTTTTTTCTGGTTCGAAGTGATGAATGGCTCTGAGCACTATGGGACTTAACTGCTGAGGTCATCAGTCCCCTAGAACTTAGAACTACTTAAACCTAGCTAACCTAAGGACATCACACACATCCATGCCCGAGGCAGGATTCGAACCTGCGACCGTAGCGGTCGCGCGATTCCAGACTGTAGCGCCTAGAACCGCTCGGCCACTCCGGCCGGCGTTCGAAGTGATGAACCTATGTTTCATCGCCTGCGAAGATGTTTGGCCGAAAATTGTCACCATCAGCCTCGTAACGCCCAACCAACTCTGCACAGCTGGTCTTTCGTTGTTGCTCTTTATGGCCTTTTGTTAGGCGGCGAGGAACCTAATGGCCACACCTCTGAATACCCCAACTGGTGCACGAGTGAGTCAGAGGTGTCCAGCTGTGCAGCGAAGTGTGTGTCTGTGATAAGTCGATCCTTGAATGAGAGTGTACGCACGTTGCAACAGTGCAGGAGTTACAACAGTGTGCGGCCGACAGGCACGCGGGAAATCGGACAAGTCTGGGGCGATCCTGCTGCGATGATGACAGACTCCTAGGCCAACGACTCAGCGTGATTTTGTTCACTGCCAGGTCACCGTAGACATTCTGTTAGTGTCTGTGAATATCTGTAATGCTCCAGTTTTGACCAAAAGAAACTCTATGCTTGGAATGCACCTCCGTTACAGGCGACATTTTGAAGGTTATGTATGGTGCCGCCACCTATCGCAATTTCATGAAACTTTAGGGGCAGAAGCGGGAATATTCCGCGACATCGCACAGCAAATTCCGCAATTTTTCAACTGAAATTGGTCAAAATAAATATTTTACATTATTTAGCGAACGCCCCTCGTATTACGAACACGGTTATTGTCATCTTGGAAGTCGGATGTGTCCACAGCATTCTGAACATGAACGTGTGAAAGAGAGGGCAATATTTGATCACCGAGGATGTCCAAATAAACATCCAGCTAACCTGAATGAGCAAGTCCAAGTTATGGAACGAAAAAAGGGACCAAGACATCACAGGACGACCCCAGTCTTCTACTACACCAACCACACACTCCGGTTTGAATGCCTCATTGGCCCGTTCTGCACAGGACGCCTTGATTTGATAAGAAATAACTCGTCGGGCCACACTACACATCTACAATCAGCTGCTGTCGCGTTTCTGTGCTCACTGAAGACCTGCAGCTTCATGTGAATCTGTGAGCAATGACCTTTTGCCTGGTTCTCGACTCCGTTGCATGCAGTTCCCTGTAGAAAGGTCGCCCGGAAACTGGTTGAGATGTAGCTGCATTCACTAACAGCAGCAATTCGTGACGGGTTTAAATCGGACTCTCATTGAAAGAGCTCGACACTTAACTCCATTAACTGTCGGTTAGGCTGTTTGTACGACCACTGTTCCTACGGTGACCTGCCGTAGTCAAATCAGTAGAACAACATCATTCCTTGTAGAAACGCTGGACAGTCTGCGTTTATACATCAAAAAATTAGTATCTTCATTCACGGTGAGCTCATGACAACGTCCAGAAACTATAGCTCTGTTTCCTCCGTCCTGTCACATCTACAAGCAAATCCATCTAAAGAGGTGATTCGTAACAAGCGACTGGCACAAACGCACAACTTCATTACCGTGAATTACGCCAGCAGTGGAGGGTCAAGTGACCTCCTCATAGTTAGTTCTACACCACCTGATGTGTTCCAGAACGACCAGTGCGCTTATTTTTTTTTTTAATGGAATCTAATATTCTGTTCGGTCAAGTTAGGGGTGGTCATTGTTCCATAATGTACGAGGAGGTAAAAGTCGGTGCCTGAAGATTATTGTATTTGAGTTTGAGAAGCTCTGGTTCTTCTAGTCAAGTACAAACGATCTCCAAGAAACGGAAGAGGGGAAATAAACTGTTGGAAAAGATTATGGAATTAAAATAAAAGTAAAGAAAACGACAATGGGAGGAGATGATAAAGTGAGAATAATTTTCAATGGAAAGATCAGTATGTGGAAGAGATTAAGTACCTAGGAATTAGAATAAAATGTAACTAGAGGTGCTGAACAAACGAGTCTAGAGTACTGGCAGAAGTAAAGCTGTGAGGACCGGGCGTGAGTCGTGCTTCGGTAGCTCAGATGTAGAGCACTTTCCCACGAAAGACAAAGGTCCCGAGTTCGAGTCTCGGTCGGGCACACAGTTTTAATCTGCCAGGAAGTTTCATATCAGCGCACACTCCGCTGCAGAGTGCAAATCTCATTCTGGAAGTCTAGAGTA
Source organism: Schistocerca serialis cubense (assembly GCF_023864345.2). Classification (NCBI taxonomy): domain Eukaryota; kingdom Metazoa; phylum Arthropoda; class Insecta; order Orthoptera; family Acrididae; genus Schistocerca; species Schistocerca serialis. The sequence goes on from NC_064639.1 coordinate 877,843,154, forward strand.
GCAATGGAAAAATCTGCATATTATAAGGAGAGGAGCATGTTCTGTAGTGCTACGAAAATGAGATTAAGGAGAAGGTTGATGAAGTGTTTTGTCTGGAGTGTCCCACTGTACGGTGCCGAAACTTACCACGAAGTGCGGAGACGGCAAGTGCTTGGAGACCTTTGAAATATAGACAAAGGGGAGATCTGTAGGTAGAGTGGCAGTGAATGATATTATTAGTTTCTCCATGTCCTGATTCCGCAACTATTTGTTTAATTAATAATCTGGAACAGTTTTTCGTTAGTCGAAGATATGCTGAAGTGAGTGTGAGAAGAAAAGCAATTACTGGAGGTAACTGAGCGTAAGAAGGAGAAACTTATAGATGTGTACAGAGGACGTGCACAGTTACAAAAAACGGTTTCAGAAGAATATGAGAACCGGAAGATGAGCCCAGGACCGAAGAAGATTATGGTCCTGAACGACCTGATCAATGGCGGCATTTGAGCTGAAGCAGGAGGCTATCGCTTGTGAAAGCGAAAAGCATAGGAAGTTACTGCCAAGACAGGAACCTTACGACTATGATTACATCAAGCCGGCCGAAGTGGCCGTGCGGTTAAAGGCGCTGCAGTCTGGAACCGCAAGACCGCTACGGTCGCAGGTTCGAATCCTGCCTCGGGCATGGATGTTTGTGATGTCCTTAGGTTAGTTAGGTTTAACTAGTTCTAAGTTCTAGGGGACTAATGACCTCAGCAGTTGAGTCCCATAGTGCTCAGAGCCATTTTTTTTATGATTACATCACTTCTACAGAGGTATTAATTTTTCATTGTCTCCTAGCGTTATCAAGAGAGTTGCGCTCGCTACTGGGGCACCAGTCTGCAGACAAAATATCATTCCAGTGAACTCGTCTGTGCAGTAGTGCCAGATATCTAGTTGCCACTCTTAACGAGCGACCCTCTTGCACAACACTGATACCGTTATTATCTCGAGATTGGGACGCATTTCTGGACGCGGAATAAGTTCAGAGGACTGTCGTCTTAATGAAAGGGCTTAAGCCTCTGGTGAGGGCCGAAGCTGTCACACCCGAGTTCACACTGCAGTACTGTATTGTTTCTCTGCAATTTTCTTCGGACGTGAAATCTACATGCTGAGGTTCTGAACCGATCGCTTGAGCAAACAATGGAAGTATTTGCGTGCTGCAGTGGAAGTTCACTTAATGGGAAAACCCAGTACAAAAGAAAAGTGTGATTATTTAAAATACTTGTTGGAAAGCAAACTGTTACATTAAGCAGGCAACTATTTTCGCAACCAAAATGATTTCATCAACATTTTTAGGTCCAAGAAAGACAGGGACAGATATTTTTGATCAAGCCCCCCGTTTGCAAAACCACACTACTCTCTTCTTCTAATCAAAGCATATTTCACCCCTGGTTCTTTACGGTTAAAGAGTTTTAATTTATTTCACTGCAGCACATTAGTGTTTATTTGTGGTGTTTCACTGCTAATCAGATCTTTCTGGGTACTGGGTTCGAAAGCTGCTTATGCTTAAATTCTGAACAAAAATCACCAGCGATAGTGGCGGGGAAGACTTTCAGCGTAAGACAGGGCTTCACAACATACGTGCTCGCGAAGCAAGCTGTGAGCAGTTTTGCGCGAGCATGGAGCAGCGCGAGCACGCTACCTCCACTACCGGACCAGAGCAGAGAGTGGGGAGAGTCATGTGAGGCACACAACAGCTGCCGCCAGTCAATGTAAATCCGCGGCCACCTGCAGGGATATCACTCACGAATTATACTGCGACAAATGTAAACAAATAAAGGAGAATGCACACGTGCCAGATAATTTTATTAGCTTAGTGAACTGTTACACAATAAAAGGTGTCACTGAAGTGTGGGATTCTCGGTTATCTTGTACTTTTTGCCCTTTACAATTGCGTTTATGTTCGGAGTAATTGGTCTTGTGCATTGTAGGCGCAGCGTGTAGTTTAAATTTCGATCAGAAAATGCGTTTCTCAGGCGTGCCTTGTTACATTTCATTGCAGAGAACAGTTGCTCACAAACATACGTGGAACCGAACATTGATATTATTGTAGCCGCCAGTTTGTGCAAACGAGGAAATCTATGCTGAGAGAAGTGTCTGTAGAATTCCAAAATGTTTTCTTTGTTATGAAATTTGTCTCCGTATTCTCTGTCACACTGCAGGTCAATAATTTCTAGTTGCAGCTCAGGACGAATCTCTTCAATATTCGCTGAATATTGAGAGGAGAACAGATCAAAATCACTGTCTAGTGCTGTCAGATCTTGAAAGTGTTGATCAAATTCTTCCTTAAGGGCAACTAAACTATGTGCATAACGTTCACAGTTTTTGTGAGCATCTTGCATGGATGGTAATTTAGGAAAATGAGTTAGATTTCCTGTTTCCAGCTGACTCACCCAAAGTGTCAATTTCATTTTAAAAGCTCGTATTCGATTTATGAAATGAGTAATTAGCAGATCTTTACCTTGTAGTGAAATGTTCAAAGCATTCAGATGGCTAGTTAAATCTGCTAAGAACGCGAGATCACATTTCCATGAAGGCTCTTTCAATTCAGGAACACACATGTTATTTATTTCCATGAACATATTTATCTCATCTAATAGGCAAAAAAATCGATTTAATAATTCGCCACGACTAAGCCAGCGGACATCGCTGTAATAAGGCAGGCTACCATACTGGTTTTCTACATCCTCAAGAAAGCTTTTAAACTGTCTGTGTTGTAGCCCATGCTTCCTTATATAATTGGTTGTACGAACAACAACACTCATCACATTTTTTAGAGTGATACTCTTTGCACATAAGTTTTCCTGGTGGATCACACAGTGAACGCCCCTTATTTCATTCGGCACTGTCAGTTTTTGCATTTTCTCCTTCAACAGCGCAACGAAACCTGATTTTTTCCCTGTCATCGCTGGTGCACCGTCTGTAGACACTGAAACTAAAGAATTCCACGACAATCCTATATTTTCAACACTTTCTTAAACACTACTTAAAATATCACCTCCAATTGCAGTGTTCTTCATGACTACTACATCGAGGAGCTCCTCCCTCACCTGAAGGTCTCTATTAACACCTCTAATAAATATGGCAAGTTGTCTGTTCCAGTGATATCAACACTTTCGTCCAGAGCTAGAGAATACGCCATAAAATCTTTACAGATATTTGCAAGCTGGCTCTGGACGTCGTCTGCCATGTCCTGTGTGCGACGCATAATGGTCATGTCAGATAATGGCACAATCAGAAACTGTTCAACTTGAGATGGACGCAAGTGCTCCGCTGCAGCTACCAAACATTCTTTTATTAAATCGCCATCAGTGAAGGGGCGCAGGGATTTTGCTAAAAGCAAAGCAATTTTGTAACTCACTCTGAGAGCTGCCTCAGTTCATTTTTCTTCGTCGTCCAGATCTTCTTCGGATAGCTTCCTTTTAAGTTTAATAACCTCCTGTGCACGATCTGGTCCATCACATTTTCCACTTCCGTAGTCTTTCGCGTGGACGACATATAATGTCGCTGCAAATTAAATTTCCTAAAAGAATTCAGCGTTTTGTGACATACTAAACATTTTGCAACTCGCGAGCACCTGCCTGAGCAGACGCGAGTACTCGCGCTCAAAACCGGCCAGTTGTTAAGCCCTGGCGTAAGAAGTCCCAGTCGTTCTGTCAAAGGCCTTGTCAAAGAGAGTTGTGGGCTGGGGGGGGAGGGGGTCAGGTGTCCTTGGTGTGCGAAACAGTCCCTAAAAGGCGAAAGAATCAGCAGTGATCAATGGCAAGGGAATGCAGAAGGCAATGAAATCATTAGATTATAAACGCATAATGTGTGTTCACAGCATATGTTGCCCGTAATTTTAAAAAGTGTCATGATGATCTCCCCATTGGAAAAAGATTCTGGATTAGTCTCCTAATCGGATTTTCGTGAGAGGAGTACCATGCGGAAGATGACCATGAGAAAAAGATGGAATAACCAATGACAGGACAACATTTTGTGAGTCAGAGGATGTCGGAAGTTTGAACGTAGTAGGAAAGCTAGGAAAGGGAAAAGGAAAGGCTTAGTCTAGATGCAGTGAGGGTCAGTGAGGTGAAATGGAAAGAAGACAAAGATTCCTGATCACATGAATATAGATAATACCAGCAGCAGAAGAAAGTGATGTAACGGGAGTTGGATCCGTTATGAGTTGGTAGGTAGGACAGAGAGTCAGTACTATGAACATTTTTTGATGAAGTTGTTCTCATCAGATTCGACAGCAAACTAACGCCGACAACAATAATTCAGGTATACAGGCCGACATCAGATGAAGAGATAGAGAAAGTAAATGAGGATACTGAAAGGGTAAGTCAGTATGTGAATGGAGATGAAAATCTAACAATCATGGGGGATTTAGATTTGGTTGTTGCGGAAGGAATAAGAGGAAAGAGTTACGGGAGTACATGGGATTGGCAGTAAGAATGAGAGAGGAGAAAGTCTAATTGAGAAAGTCTAATTGACAAAGTCTTATTGAGTTCTGCAATAAATCTCCGATAGTAATAGCGAATTCCCTTTCCAAGAACCTTAAGATGAGGAAACATACTTGTAATATAACTGGATTACGTCATTATCGACAGAGATTGCGAAATTAGATACCGTATTGTAATACAGGTACGTACCCCGTGCGGACATAGACTAAAATCACAATATAGTGATGATGAAGAGTAGATTTAAATTTGACGAAGAAATTTCTGAGAATGTACATTTCGAGCACATCATTGTATGGTAATGAACAATGGACAGTTGGAAAACCGGAACAGAAGGGAATCGAGAGGAAAGCAATACGCGGAAAACACTGACAAGAAGAAGGGATAGTATGATAGGACATCTGTGAAGACACGAGCGAATAACTTACATAATACTAGAGGGAGCTGTACAGAGTACAAATTATAGCGGAAGACAGAGACTGTGATACATCCAGTAAATAATTGAGAACTTAGGTTACAAGTGCTATTCTGAGATAAAGAGGTTGGCACAGGAAAGTAATTCGTGGTAGGCCGCATCAAACCAGTCAGAAGACTGATGAATGAATAAAAGAAAAGCCACAAACGACCTGCAACACAAAACACGTGTCTTACTAAGGGCTGCAGTCACAATTTGGGATGTTGTTTGACGTTCCACCTACGGTAGATGTTTGCCTATCAGTTGTAAGTGCATCGACTTGGTGCCCTACTACTGCTGGATTTCAGATACATCTGAAGATGTGGCTAAGACTCCGAAACCGCGGTAGCGTGTAGTGACTTCCGACGTGCAAGACCGGTCAATAAAGTATTTTACAACTGTGGCGGATTTGTTTACTGTGAACATGTTGCAGAACAGTTGTGGATGTAACACAAGTAAACATTTATCTTACTAAAGGTAATGAAGCTCACCTTTGAATTCGATGTTTGCTGTCATCAGTTTCTAGTCTTCTCTTCGTCCTCTATGCTTATGATTGCACGTGTTCCTCCCGTTTCATACCACTTCTTTCGACATTTAACACTAATCTTGTAATAGCGTATTATTAAGTTCGTTTCTTTGTTGTATGACTTATGTTACAGTACGTTTTATGCTCTGTTGGGGGATATGATTACTGCAGTTTTATGATTAGAAGATAAGTTTTCTTGTGTTATCACGAATCTGCACTCTTGAAAAAGTGATTGACGTCACGTGACTGTCTTCGTCTAATGGGAGGCTACTTAGAGGAGAAGCATTGGCTCCGAATTTGGAAGGCTGCGTTAAAGGCAGAGAGCGTTGTCATAGCCACGTTAACCATCCAGTACTGCCACAAAGCGGCCCCATAGGTATAGAATGATGAAAACATCGGTTCGGTATTACGCGGTCCAGGTGGCATGTTCCCGGAGGAGATGTAAATTTCATACATTTCGTTGCCTGAAGATCCACGCTAAAAGTGCAGGGAGATGTTTCGACATCAGTCCACTACAGTGAAATAAAGGTGCGCCGTCTGCATTGCCAAAAATTGTCCATGCTTGCAAAGAAGTACAATCTGTCATTTTTATTAACAAGTTTTGTGCAGTGTGAGTCATAACGTAAGTTTTCAACGACCAAGAAAGTATGTATTGTTTGACTAAGTGCAGGTGAGTAATGAAAGCAGATGCAGCTCAAGTTTGTTCCTGAAAATGAAGGTTTAGCTCGAAAAACCGTTAGACATCAATAGAGTCTGAAGGCGGTCGGTTGTTATTGCCAAATATCTAACGTAGGAGCAACAATCACAGGCAGCACGTAACGATAAAATATGTATATATAATGTGTGAATTGGGTTGTAGTAGCCACCCTCTTAGCCGTGATCGCTAATGTCCGCCTCTGCAGTAGCGCTCGAACCTGAGGTTGACGTTTCGAATCCCATTCGTGGAAGAAATTTTCAGCACCAGTATTTGTCAATGAACAGGAGGTAACAACATGGCGTACAGTTCCTGATCACCAGACTTGGCGCCATTGTCCTATGTTCAGTTCCGTACCTCTCCGCAGTGTCTCGTGGAGTGATGGCGTGTGACAGGCTTTCGGGTGATCCATCTGTCGGATGGGGACGTTAAGCCCTGTGGTCCCCTTGGTCATACTCGAGAGGAATAGGCTGTGTGACGGCGCTAGATTTCGACGTTCGCCATACTGACATCTTGCTTTGGCCGGTGACGTACAGTGAGCACAATTTGTTTTTAAGAAAATGGACTTGTATATATACAGACTGACATGTTGCGTAGTCCCAGACTTAGGTGAGGTTCGAAGGCGATAGTCTGGTTGTGAGTTCGTGAAGTCAATGAATATATCATAACAATTTTTTAAATTGCGCATTCCGTAGTTACACTGCCTGATCAAAGGTATTCGGACGCTCCTACGAACACGGAACTGACCACTGCATGTCACGGAAGGCGGAATCGGCTGTACAAAAGGAGGAGGGTGCTATTTTTTTTGCCAATAAAGAAGTAGTGACAGCAGAACTGGACGGTCAGGACTTTGGAGTGGACGGATCACTGAATGTCACATGAACTACAAATCCATCAGCCCTTCTAAAGCTGCTCAGGTCGATTGTTGGTGATGTGAGTGAAGTGGGAGGAACGCCAAATCCAGGTTCACCCAGAGCAGGCTGACATCACGTGCTGGGAGACACGCCCAGTTGACATTGCAGATGGTGGTTGTAGAAAACCTCACGGAACCAGCAGAAGGAATCACTCGTTAGTTCCGAAGTGTTACCAGAAGTCCAGCTGGCACAATGAGTGGCCGTAGGGAATTAAAAAGAATGTGGTACGAAGGACGAGCAGATTCCCGTAAGCCACACGTTTCTAGAGTCAACGCTAAGCAACGCGTGGATGGTGTAAAGAGCGACGCCATGGACAGAGCAGTGGATGACTGGAAATGAGTGCTTTGTAGCAATGAACCACGCTGTACCCTGTGGCAATCCGATGGAAGGGATTGGGTCCGGAGAACTTTCCCTACCATGATGTACAGAAACAACAGTGAAGTGCAGAGGGTGTAGTGTTAGGGTATGGGGTTGTTTTTCGTGGTTAGGGTACGGTACCCCTATTGCGGTTAAGAAAACACTAAATTTTACAGCTTCGCGTAATGCGTAGCGTACAGGAACAGTTGGCAGGTGATGAATGTATCAGCATGAGGATGATCGTCCCGTAAAGCGGCATCTGTGTGGCAATGGTTTTGTGGACTGCAGCATTTCTGAAACAGAGTGCTCTGTGTAGAGCCCCAACTCGAACTCAACTGAACATGTCTGGAATGAGTTCAGACACCAGCGTCCAACCTTCTCTGGTTTCAGCTGCTGAAGAAGAATGGGTGCCATTCCTCCACAGGCATTAGTTACATCAATAAAATTGTTCTCAGCAAAGTTGAAGCCGTTGTAAAACAGAAGGATGGACACACCTCATATTACTATTCACTAATATGTGTCCAGATATTCTTCATCAATTACTGAATAAAATAAATTTCTTTTATTTCACCTATATGGTCACAAACTTCCAGGTACTAAAACTACATTCAGACACACAGAAAAAGACAGGAAAAACACAAATACCACTAGCATATTTCCTACCGCTTTAACAACGTTTTCGTTTAAAAGCTAAACCCCTCTGTCGTATATATCTTGCTTATGGTTTCACCTATTATGTAGTGCACTACATATTCACTTCGTTTTCTTACGTTGTGCATATAGCTCTAGTGTTTTCTTGTCCCTTCTTTGTTTATATAATATACTTCATTAATTAGATAATCTTGATCATGCCCTAATATGGTGTTTTATCATTCATTTCTTGGAATGGCGTGCCGCGGGGTACCAGGGGTCCTGTAACCAATTCTCGCCTATGTATGCGGCGTTTTGGAGGTAGCACCAACAGAGGACCTGATTATGTGCGGAAGTCTGTTTTCTTTCACGGTGCTTCTTTAGATATTTATTTTGTAATTTTTTATATTATTCTGTATACTCCGAAAGCTGTTTATTATTTATGTCATTATCTAAAATATTGCGACTTGAGCGTATCTGAATTACTGCCACTTTTCTTTTTAACACCCTAATTTTTGTCGGGTTTTAACTTATTGCGTTTTATTACTGTAATGACTTTTACTCCTTATAAGCCCAGTATAGACTTTATCGACTGCATCCCTCTTTTTATTTTACTTCGAACAAATATCAATCAAGAATATGCGTGGCGTGCTTGCGACACAAAGCTACCGTACAGCAGTTTGTTTTGAACAGTAGCGCTGCTGACAAGATGACTGTCGTATATATTACAATTTATATATGTGTGACGATGCCGGCAATGATTTTGTGTTTAGCATTTGACTATGTCACTATGGCTTCAGCACAATAGGACATGTCTTATAAAAACCAGGTATGCCTCGTCACATTTAAAGCGCACAATTTTCACATGTATGCTTTTCATCATATCCTATTTTATTCTTTTAAGCTGTAGACAATCCACTAGTTGTATTTGTATTTTTTCCCATATTTTACTGCAGATCTGAAGATGTTCATTGCTGACCGAAACCGGTAGTCTGAGGACTTACAAGTTTGTGACCATAGACGGGAAATAAAAGAAATATATTCAACATTTTTGTGTTACTCTTCCATTCACGACCATGTCACACCTTGTGAATTACTGTATGTTTACGTCTCCGCCGAAAACTCATATTTTGCCAGCGTGGTCCGATATTTTCAAGTTTTTAATGTGTTTGAATGCGGTATTGACGAAACTGCCGCAGTCCCCATTCTTTGAAAGTTAAAATGAAATATGATTGTATGACGTCATAGTTCACTATCTGCTTACGTGCTTCCGAAGAAGAAACGGCGTCAATTGTGGAAGTAAAGCATATTATGTCATGTTCTTCAGTACTTCCTGAAAGGGTGTGGTGCGGCTGGCGGAAAAAATGGTTCAAATGGCTCTGAGCGCTATGGAATTTAACTTCTGAGGTCATCAGTCCCCTAGAACTTAGAATTACTTAAACCCAACTAACCTAAGGACATCACACACATTCATACCCGAAGCAGGATTCGAACCTGCGACCGTAGCGGTCGCGCGGTTCCGGACTGCAGCGCCTAGAACCGCTCGACCACCCCGGCCGGCGCTGGCGGAAACTGGCGAAATTCAAACCTGGAGACGTTTCGGCGGAGCAGCTCTTAGCAAGTGTGGGTGCAGGTAGACTTCAAGTGTTTGGTTTAAAGCCTCGTGTGTCGGCGCAGAGAAAGCTGCGCTCCGACGAGTGTTTACAAGATCGGGGCTCCATCCCGAGGGAGAGTGTGTTCTGGGAACAGCAGAAGGTGAAAGTGAACGCAGCTCGGCGTCACAAGAGCTGCCCCACGCACGAGGGCCTAGATTTGAGTTATCAGTGCAGGGACTTGTACATACATCGTGACAGCGTGAGAGTAAGGAGGCGGAAGCTGTGTCGTAACCGAAGCTAATGTGACGTTGATACGCTTCTCGACCTGGGACGTGGGTATTTTTCGGGAATTAAAGCGTATTGGGAGCCAGACCGTACTGTACGTATCATCCACACAGACCGAGTACGAATGTAGGGACGTACCTGGAAAAAGAATAGTTAAAACGTAAATAACTGCCTTTTGCAGAGCGGACCGAAGTGAGACATACAGGAAGAATCAGTGATGTTCTGGAAGGTACCGACAGGGATGTGGAGCCATGCCGACTCCAGTGACGAGGGCAGCTGCCCCGGGTCTTTCGTTGAGGATCCGTGGTCCGAACAGCCCGATCGAAGTGGTCCAACAGATCCTCTGTTGGGTTTAAATCCGGGAAGTCTGGTGACCAGGACAGCACGGTAAACACGACCTGGGGATGTTTGAACCACGCGCGTACTCTGCGAGCTGTGTGACACGCTACACTGTCCTACTGGTAGATGCCACTCTGCCGACTGCATGTAACGGTGGACATGGTCCATAAGGACAGATGCATCCTTCTGCTGATCCATTGTGCCTTTCGGAATGGCGAGATCACCCAGGGATTGCCACCGAAACATTCCCCAGACCATTACATTCCCTCTTCTCTTTGTCTACCTCTACTGTTTTTAACCCCCCCCCCCCCCCCCATATTTCCCTCCGGTTCTACATTGGTGGTCCCTTGATGGCTCAGAATGTGTCTTATCAATCGATCCCTTCTTCTGTTCAGACTATTCAGATTGTGCCACATATTTCTTTTCTCCTCGATTTTATTTAGTACCTTACGTGATGTACCCATCTAATCTTCAGCATTCTTCTGTAGCACCACATTTTGAAAGCTTCTATTCTCTTCTTGTCTAAACTGTTTATCGTCCTTGTTTCACTTCCATACATCAGTACACTCTAGACGAACACCTTCTGAAAAGACTTCCTAACACCCAAATCTGTGTCCGATTTCAACAAATTTCTCTTCTTTAGAAACGCTTTTCTTGTCTTTGCCCGTCTACTTTTTATATCCTCTCAAATTCTTCATCGTATTATTTTACTGCACAAATAGAAAAAAAATCTTCTATTACTTTAAGTGTTTCGTTTACTAATCTAATTCCTACAGTATCACCTGATTCTGTCCATCTTATATCCACCTTTCAATTAACTGTGCATTACGTTCAATTGCTCTTCCAAGTCCAGAATTACAATGTCATCGAGGAACCTCTACGTTTTTATTTCTTCTCACTGCACTTTAACTCCTTCACCAAATTTTCCTTTGGTTTCCTTTACTGCTTCCTCAATGTACAGATTGAATAACAGAGGGGATCGCCTACAAACGTGTCTCACTTTATCCTCAACCACTGCGACCCTTTCATGCTGCTCGGGTCTTATAATTGTCGCCTGGTTCCTGTACAAACTGTAAATAGCCTTTGCTTCCTGTGTTTTAGCCTGAAACCTTCAGAATTTGAAAGAGAGTACTCGAGTCAACATTGTCGAAAGCTTTATCTAAGTCTACAAATACTATAAACGTAGGTTTGACCAACCTTAATCTATTTTCTATGGTAAGTCGTCAGGTCATTATTACGTCGCCAGTGCCTACATTTCTCTGGAATCCAAACTGATCTTCCCCGAGGCCGGCTTCCACTAGTTCTTCCATTCTTCTATACAGAATTGGTGTCAGTATTTAGAACCATAACTTAGTAATTTATAGTTCCGTAATATTCGCATCTGACAGCACCTGCGTTCTTTGGAATTTATAATTACTACAGTCTTCTCAAAGTGTGAAGGTATTTCGCCTGTCTCATATATCTTGCACCTTTCAGCTTTCTCTTTTTTGCTTAGGACTGGTTTTCCATCTGAGCTCTTGAAATTCATATAGCTGCTACTCTTTTCCCCAAAGGCCTGTAATTTTCCAGTAGTTGGTATCTACCTTTCACCTAGTGAAATATGCTTCTAAATTTTTACATTTGCCCTATACCCATTCCTGCATTGACATGTTGCACTTCATTCATTTTTTAGACGTTTGTACTCCGTTTCGCCTGCTTTATTTACAGCATTTTTATGTTTTCTTTCATTTATTAAATTGAGTTTTTCCTGTGCTGTCCAAGGATTTATTGTAGGTTTGTCTGTTTACATATTTGATTCTCAGCTATCTTCACTATTTCGTCTCTGAAAGCTACCCACTCGTTTTCTGTTTCCTTTCCTGTGTTGCAGATAATCGTTGCCTAACACTCCATCTGAAAATCACAACAACCTGTTGTTTTTTCAATTTATCCATTTTCTTAATTTCCTACTTTTTTACCAATTTCTTCAGTTTTAATCTACAGTTCATAACGAATAAATTGTGGTCAGAGTCCACGTTATCCCATGGAAGTATCTAACAATTACAAATATGGTTCCGGAATCTCTATCTTATCATTCTATAAAGAATTCGAAACCTTTCGGTGTCTCCAGGTCTCTTCACGTATACAGCCTTCCTCCCTGATTATTAAACCAAGTGAAAGCGATGATTAAATCATGCCCTGTGAAAAATTCTACCTCTTTCATTCCTTTCCTCCAGTCCAATTTCTCCTACAATCCTCTTCCTTTTCCTGTTATCGAATTCCAGTCCCTCATCACAATCAAATTTTCGTTTCCCTTAATTACCAAAATCAATTTCTATTATCTCCTCAGACATTCCTTCAGTGTCTTCATCACCTGCGGAGATACTTGGCATATAAACATGTACTATTTTGTGGTGGATGTGGGCTTCGTGACTATCTTGGCTACGATAATGTGTTCACCTCGCTGTTCATAGTAGCTTACCCGTGTTCCTATTTTCTTATTCGTCATTAAACCTACTCCTGCATTATCTCTAGTTTATTTTATATTTATAACCGTGTATTCACCTGACAAAATCCTGTTCTTGCTGCCACCGAACTTTTATAATTCCCACTATACCTAACTTCAATCCACTCATTTCTCTTTTTAAATTTTCTAAGCTACATGCGCGATTACGGGATCTAACATTCCTCACTCGAATCCGTAGAACATCACTTTTGTTTCTCCTGATGACGGCAGACTACTGAGCAAATGCTGTCTGGATGACTATTTTACGTCTTGAATATTTGACTCAAGAGGACGCCATCATTATTTAACGGTAGAGTAGAGCTACATGTCTGCGGGAAAAATTACGGCTGTAGTTTCCCCTTGCAGTACCAGCACAGCAAGGCCGTTTTGGTTGATGTTAGAAGGCCAGATCGGTCAATCATCCAGATTATCGCCCATTCAGCTACTGAAAAGGCTGCTGCCCATCTTCAGGAACCACACTTTTGTCTGGCCTCTTTACAAACACCACTCCGTTGTAGTTGACATTTATCGTTTAGGCACGCAAGCCACCCCACTGACGGCGAGGTCCATGGCTCGTGGGGAGGGGCTGAGCTATACACAATGAGAGTATAGTTCTAATTGTGGTTAGTAGTCTTCTGATATAGTTATGTAAGTCCCTGAATGTTAGTAATGCTTAGTAGCATCGTGTTACGTCAGTGTAATATCCTCACTGCAGTCTTCGATACCGATGTTCATAAGTCTATAGGTAGACTGAATCTCAAGGCGAAGCTCTGAGTGCGACTGCTTAAAAAGACGCGCCGGCCAATGAGAATCGCGGGCAGTGAGGTCGCATCAATTCAGCGTCCTCTGGCGGTGCATTTGCGGGGTGCCACCTGACGCAGAACTGCGAGCGATGGAAGAGCGATGCTCGGCCGGCAGTCTGCTGGCGGGAGATTTATAACTTAGAACTCAAATAAGCAGTCTCGATAGTGTTTTCATTTTTTTTAATTTCTTGGCAGTCGGTTTCGGGCCTTTCCTCAGACCACTTCAGGCTTACACCACCATTATCACTGCCGGTGGCGGCAGACGGTGCGAGATCCGTAGGAGTACGGTTGTCACTTCTATGGATCTCGCTCCGTCTGCCGCCACCGGCAGGCATAACGCTGGTGTATGCCTGAAGATGGCCTGAGGAATGGGGTCGAAACCGACTGCCAAGAAATAAAAAATCTGAAAACGCTATCGAGACAGTTTTTATTGATTTTTAACATTTTATACCAATCACTGTGCTCCAGTTAAGAATGCTTTCTAAAATTTTAGATTTGCAGGTGCCATCTCTCTCTCGCGTAGTTGTGACTTTTGCGCGGCGCTGCTGCTGCCCTCGACGGAGATGCCTGCAGTTACTACTGGTGTTCGCACTGGACGCCTGCAGAGCCAACTGATGTTGTGGCGAGGTCTGTGTACTAGCTGCCTCTACACATCCCTCGCAGTTGCCTCCAAAAAAGTCACCACACACTTCTGCTGCATCCTCCTTGAGGTATGTACGTGCCATAGTAAGTAGCAGGTGGCGGTGGCCAGCTCGTGTTCTTGACCGCTGCCGTCTACTATGAGACGCGTCTTCAATGTCTTCTGTCTCACGGTAGCTCGAATGAAGGTGAAGTGTTGCAAGAAACTTCCCGTGCTGGAAATCTGACTCGCCCTTTTGTCTCTGCTAATCCATTGTGGACGTGGGGCAGCGGCTGGTCAAATATTTACCAACGAAATTCGCCAACAGCCGTGCAGTTAAGACGTTATTTGGTTTTATTATTACTAACAGTTTCGGCATTCCATTAAGCCATCTTCAGGACACATACACATCTCTAAAAAATAAACGATATTGGCACACTGAAGCGTATGTTCCTGGATGTCGTAAATTCTAAACCGTATCCCATGTGCTTCCTTCGAAGACCAGATTGTGTCAAGGAACATATGGCTCAGTATGCCAATATCGTTTATTTTTTAGAGATGCATATGCGGCCTTAAGGTGGTATAATGGAAGCTGAAACTGGTAGTAAAAATAAAATAAAATAATGTCTCAACTGCACGGCTGTTGGCGGATTTCATTGTTAAATATCTCGCCCTTAGTTACAATGAGAGCATAATTAGTTAGTTAGTTAGTTACGTGTTCCATACATCATCTGAAGTATTGCTTTATCAAAATGTTAAGGAAGGAGTCAGTTTAATTATTACATTATTACTTTAATCCTACTCATGCAACTACACTTAGAAACAAGATTTTTTTTTTTTTTTACAGGATAGCAGTTTTCATGTAGAAAGTCGTCGGTGGAATAGAAGGATTGGTTCGGGAGCAATGAGTTTAAGTAAGATTTAAAACTTTTCTCGCTGCCTGTGAGAAATTTTATGTTATTGGGACAATAATCAAAGATTTGTTTGTGGCTGCATATTGAACTTCTTTCTGAGCCATCGACAGCTTTAGTAATGGCCAATAAAGGTCATTTATCCCTCTAGTGTTGTAGGTATGAACATCACTTGCCAAATTGTGACGTATTATTTACGACGAATTTCATTATAGAGTATATGTATTGTCATAGCACAGTTAAAATGCCTAACTCCTTGAGAGGGACCTGCATGAAGTAAGGAGGTGAACGCCACATATTATTCTTACTGCTCGATTTGTGCAATCAGTACTTTCCTTACGATGAGTCACCCCATAAAATTAATCTATAAGACATTGTTGAATGTAAACATTCAAAATATGTCAGGAGGTCGATTCCTTTGTTTCCAAGATTAGGAACAATGCGAGGAGCAAAAGCAGCAGAACTTAATATTTGAGGACCTCAGTAACATGCTTCTTCCAGTTCAAGTTTTGATCAATATATACACCAAAAATTTGAAGCATTCTACTCTGTTTACAGGCTCTTGCTCATGTGCTACTTCAGTTGCCTCTATGACCAATTTTTGTACGGAAATGAATATAATGTGTTTTTATGAAAATTTAGGGAGAGTCCATCTTCTGAGAACCACCTTATAATTCTTTGAGAAAAATCATTTCCATCTCTTCTGCTGCTTCCTCTCTAATAGGATTTATTATAATGCTGGTATCGTCTGCAAGAAGTCCCAATTCTGCTTGTTGAATGTTAAGTTGAAGGTCACTCACCTATGTAAGGACTAGAACTGAATGCAAAATTGAACCCTGTGACACTCCTTTTGTGATTTCTCTCCAGTCACTAAAATTTTCTCCCCTTCCGACATTGTTTAAATTCTTCAGCACAACCGTTTGCTAAGCTTGTAACGACCCCTCGGTTAACAGTTGACAGTCTGAACAACGCACACATGCGGCGTTGTCTCCTTCACAATTGGAGACACCCTTTTACTTTGCAGTTTAGATCACTCATTTTTCAATGCAGCAGTGAGCCAAGCAGACTTAACGTCTCCAGACAAAAGAAAAACGTCCAGGAACAGTTACTTTTGAGCTCTCCGTGCGATGTATGCATTGCAGGCAGTCATTCTGTGCAGGTTTCAGAAGCAGCACATATATATCTGTTCAACGATGATAGTTTATATAATGCTGTCCAAAGGCCTTCAACGAAGACGACAAATGACAGGAAGTATATGGCAAAACTCTGCTCTGGGCCCCATTGAAATGTCCATAAAATTAAACTGCATTTGGAAGAAAAAGCTCGGAATATCGCAAGAAGGCCTAAGAAGACAACGCCGGCAGGCAAGCATCTCCAACGAAATCTGACGGAAATGAGTCACAAGAGCCAAATAATTGAGTAACGAATGACAGCAACGATTCATGTTTCAGCATTTTTCAGCATGTGGGTAGTTAAAAACGAGAAAGTACTTACAAGATTGCGAAAACCGTGAATAATTAGTTATAATTGTCAGTATCTCTAAATGCAAGTAACCAGAATAACACAGACTCTAAATATGTTCTCGGAATTTAGTGACAACATGACATTAATTGCAACGCCTTCACTAGAAGACTACGGGAAACTCGTTTGAACATCAGGAAAAAATGCTAAAATGAAAAACAGGCTACGGAAAGACCAAAAAATGGCAATGTCGGTCAGCTGTGCAACTGGAAATGGAAGGATGATCTTGTAAAAAAAATATCTAAAAGAACCGGCTTCTTTATCGTTACTTGCTTAATATAGTACGTGGTGCACTAGTTTAAGGGTCTATATCAATCTGCACCTTTTCATTTCTGCCGATGGTTTCTGAATGAAGTGGTGTAGGTAAATGTGGATGTTCAGTTTTTAATTTCTTCAAGACAGACGTGGTTCAGCGTGTCCAGACAAGTGACAGAACACGCACCACGTTGAACAGACTTTGACAGTCATTTTACTAAGGTTTGAAGCTCCTATTGATGTTCTTACGTGTTTGGGATTTAAAAGTTGGGTTGTTTTGAAAATAAGCCTTATGCAAACACAATTAGTTTATTTTTATATTTACCTAGACATATTTAGACACCTATGTGTCATCTTTTGTGGGTCAAATTTTCATTTCTGTAAAGTACAATACCAAATTCATAATAATTTAACTGCTGTAGGCCTAAGAATTACAATATGTGCAGTTTCCTTTCTTTTGTTTAGACGCTATCCTTAAAATTACATCGCTAACCGAACTGCATTATTATACACCGGTTTTAGTGCTCGTTTTCGCCGTTTTTTGGACAGTGTGTCATCTGCAAACTAGCCAAAAAGAAAATTGTTGCGTATTTGTGAAGAATTTTTATTCAATAATTTTCTACATAGGAGCTTTATGTCAAAACAACAGCACCAGATAAAAGCTACAGGGAAAAGTCTAAAAACGCAGTTGTCCATTGTATTAAGAGCAGATAGGACCAGAAACGTACGGAATGAATATGTTTTACAGTAAGACAGATGTGTATGTAAGCATTATTTATTTATTTTTACAGTAACGTGAAACATTTCTCATGCAAAGGCCTGTGGTATACTCATGAGCCGAAAAAACGGAGGATCTATGGTAAGTTTTTTTTCATTGTGGATATTAGATTTTATGAATACGCGATGACAGAGCGGATGGAGGAGGAGAAGAACGAATTGGAAATTGCACGAGTCGAGCAGTTGTCCTTGACTGAATAATTGAAATAAGGGAAGCCTCAAGATGAGCTGTAGCAAGGTCGTTGAGAGCGACATTATGTGTTTGCCTTCACTGCGCGTGTTTGTTGAGTCTAGAGGGGGAAAATTGGAGCGGATATCCCATACGAAGGTGGGAGTCTTCAGCAGGTTTTGGAAGTAACAGCACTAACCTAAATAATAATCCATTTGCTAGGGAATTTATTTCGACAGTATTTTCCATGTGTAAAAATATCTTACTGCCACCATAAATCCACGCTAGTGCTGAAAGAGGAGTTCATGGCAACGAAACACCGATACGAAAAACCAGTATCCCTCGCTCAACACGCGATTGGAACAGGACAGAATGTGATTAACACTGGTGTGAAGTACCCTTCGCCACGCACCGTACTGTGGCTTGCGGAATAGGTCCGTAGGTGTAGAATTAATCACGTTGTTCTCATATCACAAATGTGACAGGCTGAAACACGGGTAATGTACACTGTGTGATCAAAAGTATCTGGACACCACTATGTAATGCGGAACTGATCACAAGATGTGACTAGAGGCGGACGCATCAGTGTGCGAGGAGGGAGGAAGTATTGTGTTGTTAGCAGGGCAGCAGTAACAGTAGAATGGATCGGTCAGAACTGAGTGACTTCGAATGTGGACTAGTCACTGGATGTGACATGATAACAGATGCGTCAGGGACATTTCAACCCTTCTAAAGCTGCCCAAGTAGACAGTTGGAGATGACTTTGAAGTGGAAACGCGAAGGAACAAGCAGACCTAAACTGAGAGCAGGCAGACCTTATGTACTGACGGACACCGAACGTAGAGCACCGTGGAGAGTGTTTGCACAAAATCGCACCAAATGAGCAGAAGAAATCAGTCGTGTATTTCAAAGTCGTACCAGGAGTCCAGCTAGTGTTAGGCGACACATGAGCTGGACAAAACAGCGACGCCACTGGACGGTGGATGACTGGAAACAAGTGATATGGAGTGATGAATCGCGTTATACCCTTTGGCAATCCGATGGACGGGTTTAGTGTTTGGTGAGTTCCTGGAGAACGTTATCTCACCTCACGTATTGTGCCAACACTGAAGTAAGGAGAAGGTAATGTTACGCCATGGGGGTATTTTTCGTGCTCGGGGTGTGATCTCTTTATTGTACTTAAGAAAACGCTTAATTCGGAAGAACACATATTACAAAATTGTTTACTGCGTTAGTAGAGGTACAATTCAAAGAGACAATGCACCCTGTCATAAATCAGCATAGGTGAAGCTACGGTTTGTGGACGGTGACTTTCCTGAAATGGACTGGCTTGCCTAGAGTCCTCACTTGAACCCAATGCAACTCCTCTAAGACGAGCCAGAACGTCGATTTCGCTCCATATCAGCGTCCATTATCACTGTCTTCTCTGATTTCGGCTTTTGAGGAATACCCAGCTACCATTGCGCCATGGGCATCAAGAAGCCTCACTGAAAGAGTCCCCATCGGAGTTCAATTCGCCGTAAAGGCGAAGGATGGACTCACCCCATATTAATGTCCACTAATACGTGTCAGGAGACTTTTGTTCCGATAGTGTACTTTCTAATACATACACCTATACTTTTATGAAAACCACAGAAGAAGTCAATGACATTATAACAGCATAAGGAACACCCGTGATCTCGCGGAGCGTCTTTGATTAGTAATACACGCTCCCGGATTTGAATCCCACCTCTGCTTAAATTTTGATTAATAATCAGCATTTGGTGGCCGAAGATTTCCCACATATGAAGTAACCCTCATAGTGCCAACGGCCTTGCCAAAGAGAGCGGAGGAACGGAAGGAGGTTCAGGGCACTCTCTTGCCCTTGGGGTGGGAAACTGCCCCTAAAGACGGAAGAATCAACTATGATCAACGCCATGAGGATGCATAAGTCAATGGAAACGAATGCAATAAAGACACATAACGTATATCCACAGGAAATGTGGCCTGTAACTGGAAATGTGCCATGATGATCACTCCATCGCCAAAAGATTCCGGAATAGTCCCCAATTCGGATCTCCGGCAGGGGACTGAAAAGGGGGAGGTGACCATGAGAAAAAGATTGAATAATCAACGAAAGGATAATGTTCTACGAGTCGGGGCGTGGAATGTCAGAATCTTGAACGTGGTAACGAAACTAGAAAATCTGAAAAGGGAAACACACAGGGTCAACCTAGATATAGTAGGGCTCAGTGGAGTGAAATGGAAAGAGGACAAGGTTATCTGGTCAGATGAATAGGGTAATATCAACAGCAGCAGAAACAGTTATAACGGGAGTAGGACTCCTTATCAATTGGAAGGTAGAGCAGAGAGTGTGTTACTGTTAACAGTTCAGTGACAGTGGTTTTGTTGTCAGAATCGGCAGCAAACCAACACCGACAACGGTTGTTCAGGTATACGCGCCGACATAGCAAGCTGAAGATGAAGAGATACAGAAAGTACACGAGAATATTGAAAGGGTAATATAGTACGTAAAGGGAGATGAAAATCTAATAGTCATTGGGACTGGACTGCAATTGTAGAGGAAGGAGCAGAAGAAAAGGTTACAGGAGAACAGGGACTTGAGACAAGGAATAAGAGAGGAGAAAGACTAATTTAGTTCTGTTCAGTTCTGTAATAAATTTGAGCTAGTAATAGTGAATACTCTGTTCAAGAATCACAAGGGGAAGAGGTACATTTGGAAAAGATTTCAGTTAGATTACATCATGGTCAGACAAAAATTCCTAAATCAGATACTGGATTGTAAGGCGTACCCAGGAGCATATATAGACTCAGATCACAATGTATTAGTGATGAAGAGTAGATTGAAGTTTAATATGTTAGTCAGGAAGAATCAATAGGCAAAGAAGCGGGATACGGAAGTACTAAGGAATGATGAGATACGGCTAGGCTACAGATACAACAATAACAAATAGCTCAGCAGGCAGTACATTTGAGGAGTAATCGAAAAAGGGCAATCACAGAAGGTGGAAAGAAAAACATAGGTACAAAGAAGGTAACTGCAAAGAAACTATGAGTAACAGATGAAATACTTCAGTTGACCGGTGGAAAAGCAAGTACAAACATGTAAAGAGAAATACAGAAATACAGGTCTCTGAGAAATGTTTTTTTTTTGGAAATTTGTGGTAATGTCTTATGGGACCAAACTACTTAGGTCATCGATCTCTGAGCCTACACACTACTTAATTTAACTTACACTAACTTACGCTATGGACAACACACACCCATGCCCGAGGGAGGTCTCGAACCTCCGACGGTGAGAGCCGCACAGACCGTGACAACAGGGCTCTTCAGACCGCGGGACTACCCCGCGCGGCGGAAATGAAATAAATAGGAAGTGAAAGGAGGCTAAGACGAAATGATTGCATGGAAAATGTGAAGAAACCGAAAAAGAAATGATTGACGGAAGGACAGACTCAGCATATAGGAATTTCAAAACAGCCTTCGTTGACATTAAAAGCATGGGTGGTAACTTTAAGAGGTTAACGAGCATTCCACTGCTAAATGCAGAGGAGAGAGCGGATGGGTGGAAAGCATATAATGAAAGACTCTATGAAGTGCAAGATTTGTCTGATGTGACAAAAGAAGAAGGAGGAGTCGATTTAGAAGAGATAGGGGATCCAGTATTAGAATCATAATTCAAAAGAGCTTTAGAGGACTTAAGATCAAATAAGGCAGAAGGATTAGATAACATTCCATCAGAATTTCTAAAATAACTGGGGGAAATGGGAACAAAACGACTATTCACGCTGGTGTGTAGAATGTTTGAGTCTGGCGACATACCGTCTAACTTTCGGAAAAATATCATTCACACAATTCCAAAGACTGCACGAGCTGACAAGTGCGAGAATTATAGCACAATCAGCTTAACAGCTCATGAATCAAAGTTGCTGACAAGAATAGTATACAGAAGAATGGAAAAGAAAATATATGATGTGTTAGATGACTATCACTTTGGCTTTAGAAAAGGTAAAGGCACCAGAGAGGCAGTTCTGACATTGCAGTTGATAATGGAAGCAAGACTAAAGAAAAATAAAGACACGTTCATACGATTTGTCGACCTGGAAAAGCCGTTCGACAATGTAAAATTGTGCAAGATGTTCGAAATTCTGAGAAAAATAGGGGTAAGTTATAGGGAGAGACGGGTAATATACAATATGTACAAGAGCCAAGAGGGAATGAAGAGAGTGGACGACTAAGAACGAAGTGCTCGGATTGAAAAGGATGTAGTCTTTCGCACCTACTGGTCAACCTATACGTCGAAGTAGCAATGGCCGAAATAAAAGAAAGGTTCAGGAGTGGAATTAAAATTCAAGGTGAAAGGATGTCAGTGATAAGACTGGCTGATGACATTGCTGTCCGGAGTGAAAGTGAAGAAGAATTACCTGACCTGCTGAATGGAATGAACAATCTAATGGACTGAGAGTAAATCGAAGAAAGACGAAAGTAATCAGAACTAGCAGAAATACAGCGAGAAACTTGATGGCCACGAAGTAGATGAAGTTAAGGAGTTCTGGTTCCTATGCAGTAAAATAACCAATGACGAATGGAGCAAGAGGCAGACTAGCAATGGCAAATAGGGCGTTCCTGACCAAGAGAAATCTACTACTATCAAACATACGCCTTAATTTGAGGAAGAAATTTCTGAGAATGTACGTCTGGAGTACAGCATTGTATGGTAGTAAAACATGGACTGTGGAAAAAGAGATGAGAACCGAAGCATTTGATACGTGGTGCTACAGGCGAATATTGAAAATAAGCTTGACGACAAGGTAAGGAATAAGGAAGTTCTGTACAGAATCGGAGAGGAAAGGAATATGTGGAAAACACTGACAAGGAGAAGGGACAGGATAGAACATCTGTTACGACATGAGGAAACGACTTCCATGGCGCTAGATCGAGATGTAGAGAGCAAAAACTTTAGAGGAAGACAGAGACTTGAATACAACCAGCATATAATTGAGGACATAGGTTGGAGCTGCTACTCTGGGGTGAAGAGGTTTGCACAGGAGAGGAATTCGTGGTGGGTCGCATTAAACCAGTCAGAAGACAGATGAACCCCCCCCCCCCGCCCACCCGCCCTCCCCTCACAAAAAAAAGGTCCCCGTCAAAGTGTAGCTCAGTACCAGTAATTCTACTTTTTTGACTAACTTTTCCCTTTCAGTGCAAGTATGCCCAAATTATAAAAGACTCATTATCGTTTGGAGATGACTGACCAAGTTCAAGTGTCACTTGCAGTAAAGAAAGTAGAGGCCAACACTAGCAAATAGATGTGGCTGCCAAGGTACATCTTTTGTAAAATCTGCAAATGAAGCTAATGACCGTAATCTCACATGTATCTCTGTTAACAGAATTTTTGTTATGTATAAGGTCTGAAGTATAATTTTGCTGGCTATTTATTTGAGTTGTTTATACAACCATCTTGAAACCTTCCGTATCAACAGCAGTATTAATAAGCATGTTGCATGGCCTGCTGTGTCAACAAGCATACTGCATGGTTCTTGAATATCGCTGTTGTAGTGATGGATCTGAAGAGGGTTACGTATAAGTAAGTCGACCTTATAATAAGCTAAAAACCTCTACTTGCAAGTTACCAAATAGTCCCTGGAAACAAGAAGTGATAACACAGTGTCGTTTAGCTTAAAAATGTATGAATTTCGTTTCACGCCCATTACTTGTATTTTGCAGTAAAATAAATGGAAAATTTCTCGGAAGAGTTGCTAATCTCCTACCCCAGGTGGCGGATAGGGAGATGCTCACCAGATATTGTGGGTACGGGGAAATAAAATACCCTGAGTGGACCAAAACTAGTTCCAAGGGCACGGCGGTTCCACATGTCAGTGGCGGTACCCCAACAGTGTCTGTTCCACATGTTAGTGGCGGCTGATAAAATATACCTCAGGGCTAACAACCTTGTGAGTTAACGTCGTCACCCACTCACAAACTCGTTGGACTCAACATGAAGAGAAATATCAACAGAAATAATACCCCAGGTGGTAAACAATCCACCCTCAATCATGATGAGGCAAGCAGGTCATCGGATTCTGGGGAGCCTGCACTTTCATGTACTCCCTCACAACTGACCTCACATAAACGAGAACAGAAAAAAGAAAAGAAACATCACTTACATAGCTACAGTGAACATGAACTCTCTGATAAAGGTTGGTAAACTCAAACACACCATTGATGTGATGGAGAAGTGTAACATCAAGATAGTGGCATTACAAGCGGCTTGGTTCCCAGATGAGGATGCAATGGAATCCCAAGGATACCGGATCTATAAAGGAAAACCAGATGAAAGAGTGATGAAGACAGTTCCACACCTTGGTACTGGCTTTGCTGTACGTCATTGAATGGTCGACCATGTTTTAGAATTCACATCCCCAAATGGCAGAAGCTCCTCGTTATCCTCGAGGTCCCGCAATAGAGCATACATAAGAGTTAACTTCCATGCACCTACAAATGACACCAACAGGAAAGATCTGGAATCAGTGGAATACTACTGGAACACCCTTGAAGAGACCCTAGACAAGATGCCTAACCACCACATCATCATACTCATTGGTGACTTCAACGCACTAGTTGGCAAGGAAAAGAAGTACTTTAGGATAGTAGGTGGTTATCTGGCCCACAACAGGACCAACAGAAATGGCAGGCGCCTCATAGACCTTTGCCACAACTACAACCTGGTCCTAAAATCAATTGCGTTCAAGTGACTACCAAGGAAGGCCATGACCTGGAGGAATCCAGATCACATGCTGGGTGAATTTCAGATGGACCATGTGGCTATTGACAGGAGATGCCACAAGGAAATACAAAACATCAAGGTATTGAGGGGAACAAACCTCGACTCTGACCACTATCTCTCCCTAGTTAAGACCAACCTACAACATTTGAGAAGAGCTCACAATACCCTAAAGGTTTAGAGAATACTAAGGTTTAACATCAACTGACTGAGCGATAATGGTTGCGACTTCCAGATCACCCTTGAGAAGAACACACAGGAACAAGGGTGGCCTACTCTTCAAAAGGCTCTACTGGATGACGCTTAAGAAACTATATCTGCTTCGTCAAACAAAGGCAAGCATCCCTGGTGGGCCACAGAATGTGATCAAGCTATAGAGGAAAGGCGTAGAGCCTGGATCAAGTGGAATCAGAGCAAAGATGAGCCCAACCATCAGGCTTTCATGGCGCAAAGAAAAACAACAGCGAGCATCAACCACAAAACCAAGAGGAATTACAACAGGTCACAAAATACTACAGGCAGAAGAAGACTCCAAGAAAAAGAATTCAAGAAATCTCTACGAGCGGCTCAAGAAACAGACTACTTCATACACAGCCCCAACCCTGTATCTCAGAGGGCCAGATGGGAAACTCCAAATGAATAACAGGGACTGCACGAAAACATTTGGAGAATATTTCCAGAAACTCCTCAATGCAGAACAACCGAAAGAGAGTCTTGCTTTCGCCGAACCCACTGTCAGGAACCAGGACTCTATACCACCCAAAAGGGAAGAAATAGAGATCATCAAAGACCTCAAGAACAACAAGGCTCCAGGTGAAGAAATATGGAAGCACATAGATGACCAGTCCCTTCAGAGTATCACCCAGATCATTCAGGACATTTGGAGGACAGTGGTCTTGCCAGAGGGATGGACCTCAGCCATGATCCTACAAGATCTTCTCTGAAGCCTTGCTGCATAGTCACCAAACAGCTAGACTCCGAACTAGGTAAATACCAGGCTGGTTTCCGTGCAAGTAGCTCCTGCACAGCACAGATTCAAAACCTCAAGACCAATCTCTAATATAGGAGCTCAGAGGGACAACCCTGGGTAGCCATTATGGTAGACTTCCAATAGGCATATGACTCAACAGATCGACAGACCCTCTTCTCTACCCTGTGGGAACTAGGCCTAGACAGGAAGACTGCCAGACTGGTTCAAGCTACCCTAAAGAAAACCACCTCCAAATTCAGGGGTGAAATCTCCGTGAGCTTTCCCAACCAGACCCCATCCAGACAGGAGTCAGGCAGGGGGATGACTTCTCTTGCATCCTCTTCAACTGTGTATTGGAGAAAATCGTCAGAGAATGGACTTCCACAATGTCACCAGAAGCAAGACTGAAGCTTGAGTACAAGAAAGATAACCTCAAAGTACCCTGTCTAGCCTTTACTGATGATCTCACCCTATTGGCCAACAGCATGGAGGAGGCTACTCACCAACTACAGAGGCTCTACAGTATTGTGGCAAAAACCGGTTTGAGGGTCAACATACAGACGACTGAGTTCATCACCAATATCAAGCAGACTTCTTCTACAGTCCCACTAGAAAACAATACTATCTGTAAAGTCTCTGCAGTCAGGTACTTGGGAGAATGGATCTCAGAAAACGAGAGTGAAACCTTGACCATAGACGTCTGGTGCAGAGAGAGCCTATAATTCCTGTTAGAACACCTAAACCTCCAAGTGCCTATCCAAGAACATAGCTGAAGAACTGCAACTCAGTAGTAAAACCCTCTGCACTCTGTGCCTTTAAGTGCCTATTGATGAATCGAGAGGGCACACTCAGGAAACTAGAACTTAAAGAGAGGAAGATCCTGAGGAGAATACTAGGACTCATAAGAGAGGAAGACGGTACCTACAGAATCATGCACAATAATGAGCTCTACGAACATAAGGAAGACATAGTCACTTGTATGAGGAAAAGGCGACTGACCTTCTATGGGCACATGACCCGTCTGAATCACTCCAGGCTCACCAACAGGATCCTCACCGTGACAATCAGGGGAAAGGCGTCCAAAGCCAAATGGATCACCACTGCTAAATCAGACTTAGAGGAACTGCAGATATCATTAAAGACAACCGAGAACCGAACTCAATACCAACAGGTCATCCTGCAGGGAGTCTCCCCACTGTCTCTCACAGGCAAGAAGTGTACAGGCACCACCAGACCTACGTGGACGGATGAGAGGAAGCAGGCTCACAGCCAGAAGATGAAGGCATACTGGGCCAAGAAAAAGCAGAAGATCCTAGCTGAGAGTTAAGGCGAGCTCCGTGGTCCCTAGTAGATCGAAAAGCATTGAAAAAAAAGGAAGTTTTCTAAGGGTGAGGTAACACCACGGAAACATATTTGAGAAATAGTGAACAAAAAGGAAGCTTTTTGCTCGAGGTGGAATCCTCAAAAATATTTTCATTGCCATGAATAAGTGTGTAATCTTGAAATATTTCTGGCTTGTCCTGCGCAGGCTGTTCACGTTATAAATATCGACATGGAAATGTGGTTTGGCTATAGCGGAGCCGACTAGTCAAAAATTGCATCATATGTCACCACAATCTGCTGGATTCGTACTGTGCGTTGTTTGTTAATGCTACAAACAGACGTAGAAAAAACTATAGGCACGTCGGAGTCAGCCAGTAACATTTATTCCGAGCGCCTAGCCAGGAGTTACCGCTAGACAATGGTAACACACTACTGGCCATTAAAATTGCTACACGAAGAAGAAATGCAGATGATAAACGGGTATTCATTGGACAAATATATTATACCAGAACTGACATGTGATTACATTTTCACGCAATTTGGGTGCATAGATCCTGAGAAATCAGTACCCAGAACAACCACATCTGGCCGTAATAACGGTCTTGGTACGCCTGGGAATTCAGTCAAACAGAGCTTGGATGGCGTGTACAGGTACAGCTGCCCATGCAGCTTCAACACGATACCACAGTTCATCAAGAGTAGTGGCTGGCGTATTGCGACGAGCCAGTTGCTCAGCCACCATTGACCAGACGTTTTCAATTGGTGAGAGATCTGGAGAATGTGCTGGCCAGGGCAGCAGTCGAACATTTTCTGTATCCAGAAAGGCCCGTACAGGACGTTCAACATGCGGTCGTGCATTATCCTGCTGAAATGTAGGGTTTCGCAGGGATCGAGCGAAGGGTAGAAACACGGGTCGTAACACATCTGAAATGTAACGTTCACTGTTCAAAGTGCCGTCAGTGGGAACAAGAGGTGACCGAGACGTGTAACCAATGGCACCCCATAGCATCACGCCGGGTGATACCCCCCGTATGGCGATGACGAATACACGCTTCCAATGTGCGTTCACCTCGATGTCGCCAAACACGGATGCGACCATCATGATGCTGTAAACAGAACCTGGGTCCATCCGAAAAAATGACGTTGCCATTCGTGCACCCAGGTTCGTCGTTGAGTACACCATCGCAGGCGCTCCTGTCGGTGACGCAGCGTCAAGAATAACCACAGCCATGGCCTCCGAGCTGATAGTCCACGCTGCTGCAAACGTCGTCGAACTGTTGATGCAGATGGTTGTTGTCTTGCAAATGTCCCCATCTGTTGATTCAGGGATCGAGACGTGGCTGCACGATCCGTTACAGCCATGCGGATAAGATGCCTGTCATCTCGACTGCTAGTGATACGAGGCCGTTGGGATCCAGCACGGGGTTCCGTATCAACCTTCTGAACCCCCCGATCCCATATTCTGGTAACAGTCATTGGATCTCGACCAACGCGAGCAGCAATGTCGCGATACGATAAACCGTTATCGCGATAGGCTACAATCTTCCCATTATCAAAGCCGGAAACGTGATGGTACGCATTTCTCCTAGTTACACGAGGCATCACAACAACGTTTCACCAGGAAACGCCGGTCAGGTGCTTTTTGTGTATGAGAAATCGGTTGGAAACTTCCCTCATGTCAGCACGTTGTAGGTGTCGCCACCGGCGCCAACCTTGTGTGAACGATCTGAAAAGCTAATCATTTGCATATCACAACATCTTCTTCCCGTCGGTTAAATTTCGCGTCTATAGCACGTCATCTTCGTGGTGTAGCAATTTTTATGGCCATTAGTGTAATTACTGTTCTTTGGACTACACTGTGGCCATAATTGGCGATGATAGTATTTCACTGATAAAGCGGCCGGATTATTCATTGCAACTAAACTGTACTTGGTATTTTATGGTAGCGGTATAGCTGTGAATTTGCTATCTGCAACTGTGATAATGCGATCTGTCAATAGGTATTTCAGGTTCCTGCAGTGAAGGTGAAATTCTCCACAAGGGGGGAGGGGGGGGGGGCATTATTTACTCTATTGATGGCTTTTGCAAGAGCGAATCTGAAAGTGAGAAACCTGTTGTTAACCCAAAAGTGGACATCAAAAGTAGGTGGAGTCGAGAAGAAGACTGTAAAGTGTATTACAATCAAAGAGAGCTGTAGGAACGTTAGAAAAAAGGTGGTTTCGTGTTGCCGGGAAAGCCCCTAAATAGCAGGAAACCTGCAGCACTGCATGTTGGTTCTGACAAGGATGTTCTAAGGCAGTGCGTGTTAGGAATGTATATTATGGTATGCAAACGTGAACAGTACGAGGAGCATGTGATCAGTACCTTGCCACTCCCTCCAGAAATTACAGCAGCTACATGAATCCTGATGATGCCGCTGCGCCTTTATTGAAGAAGTTCCTCATGTGACTTCGCGAGGCTCAGTGGACCTCTTTCCGGACATCCTCGACCAGAGACTAATTCGAGAAGGTGCTGGGAATCAAAGCCGGGTCCTTCCGCAGCTATGCTGCGACGGTAAACATTCGACGACGAATTCAGTCGTATTATGGTATATGATGTACATAATGGTGAGTATTCAGCAGAACATAAATTAGTAAGAATGGCGCCTGAGAAGGCTGGATTCAAAGTTAGTTTTCCCCAATGTCATCAATTTTAAAAGACGTTGGTTTTTAAAATGTTTGAAGTAATGGTCGAAGGATATTTTTCATAGAATAGTTGCAGCATGGGACACATTCCTGAGAAAGATGTACGAAATAAGAAACGAAGGTAGTTTAACAGTTCATTACCTTGATAAAACATGGGTCACCCAGAATCATTCTTGGAAGGTCTCCTGAAAAATAAGTTATGGTGCTGGCGGTGTGAAAGTTCCAGTTGGTAAAAGATAAAGCATAAGTATTTTGCACGGTAGCCCTCCTTCTGGTTTTATTCCTGGACGCAAACTAGTAATTGCAACAGTAAAGTTAATTTCACATGAACTGTGTAGTGGCTCTACCGGTTTCGAGTAATTACGTACAGTCAGCAGACCATAAAGACGTATAGGCTAATGGCTAGAGATCTCTGCTTGGAGCGACCTAGCATGCTCTGATACAGTGTTTATGGTCTATAGACTGGTCAGTCGAAACCGGTATAGCCAGTAAGAAATTTATGTCAGTTCTGAGAACGTCTTTTATCACTGCTTTATTAGGTCCCTATAGTGAAAGGATCACATGTTGTTAAAAATTATCTACGCTGACGCGTTTCGGTCGTAGTATATCCTTAGAACATCTGTTAAATGAAACGTAAATGTCATGAATGTACAAGCGCAAACTATACATGAAATTAAGGTAAGAGTACCTGAAAGACTCACAATTAAGACAGTACCATAGGAAACGTATTTAGTACGGTGCCACAGAAATACTTCTCGACATTGGTGCTCAACTGATGGCGGCCTTCCATTATATTTCGCATTAGAAATAACTAGGAACCAGGAGCATCCTTCCTGCCAAAAATCAGTTTAAATTTGCAACCAGGAGATACTTGAGGCACAAAAATTAGTGGATTCACGTTTTGGGTTTCTCAGAAAGTTGGGTACGCTAACCAATGAAGAGGTAGTAGCAGCAGCTAAAAAGTAGCTGAGATGTATGGCAATGAATTAGGAGATCAACTAGGAAATTAACTGATATAGTTCCAGGCTTGTTCAAACTAATTTGAAACGGATGTTGAGGAACATGAAAACTAGTCTGAAGAGGTAGGTGTATAAACCCCTCTTTGAAGAAAGACCCTGGGATTCGTTTTCCTAATATCGAGGTTGCTATATAAATATACATATACATATGGTCACAAAATGTTGTTGAGAAACGTCATTTTGAAAATCTGAGTTTATCAAAACTGACTTTGAACCTGCTTGTTACGAGACAGGTACAGCATTTTAGTTTCGCACACTAATGAAATATATTTCAAGTGAAGTAAGTGAACAAAATATTGAAGGATCGTTAAAATGAATTGTGGGCGCAGACAAATTAGCCAGTAATATTACTCGAAATTTTCATTTAGAGGCTGATTGCGTTTGTATTTGATTTCTTACAAGTAAAACGTTTTTTTATTACATTAGATTTGTTATTTATTGTTTACCTAACAATCATGTTTGCTCATACTTACAATATCTTAGATTTAATATTAAAATACTGATTTTACGTGGACAAGAACTTCTGATTTTTTTAAAGATAGTTGTTGGTGTTGAATATCTTAATGATTTCAGTTCTGTCCACTTGTTAATGTCATTGGTTCATTAAACCATAAATTGTATAATAAAAATTTATACATTTAGAAAGTAAACACACAGACACACACATACACACACACACACACACACACACACACACACACGCACGCACACACACACACACACACATTCATACCGTTTCTCGATTTGTAGCCTTAATGTTTTTTTGGATTGTTCGCTATACTTTTATTCACTGTACAACCTAAAATTTTCTATTACGTAGCGTTACAATGTCAAAGATGAAATTTACTCACGTTGGGCGTCAGTACTGTATCATTTTTGACTACGATAGTCAGTAGAAGTTTGATGAAGGTCTTATAATCAGCAAAACTGTTTAACGAAATCAATTAATACTGTAGAACAGCGACAATTTTATACTTTTCGTTTCCAGTTAAATAATGAATCTGAACTGCTGCGTTTTAATTAGAAAATTCCATCCATCAGGTGCGTTCAATAAGTAATGTAACACATTTTTTTCTCGGCCAATTTCGGTTGAAAGATGCGGAATTTGCTGTGGGGCATAGTTTCATGAAGTTACGATATCTGGCGGGGCTTTATGTAGACTTCAAAATGACGTCTGTAACGGAGGTGCGCTCCTAACAGAGAGCTATCATTGAGTTTCTTTTGATGGAAAATGAGAGCATCGCAGATGTGTTCATAGGAGCTTGCAGAATGTCTACGGAAACCTGAGAGTGGAGAAAAGCACGGTGAGTCGTTGGGTAAGGAGTCCATCATCATCGGAACAAGGTCGAGCAAACCTGTCCGGTCTCCCGCCTGCTGGCCGGCCGCACACCGTTGCGACTCCTGCAATGCTGCTGGAACGTGCGGACACTCTCATTCGAGGAGACCGACGGATCATAATACAACACCCCACTGCACAAGTGGACGTCTCTGCTGGTAGTGCTGACACGTTCGTCCACCATTTGGGGTACCCAAAGATATATTACCGCCGGTTTCCTTGCCACGTAACAGAAGACCATAAAATCAATGAAGGGCCGTCTATGCGGACTTATTTGGGTGCAACGAGCCCGATGGTCAAAACTTTTTGTCGGTCACCGTCAAAGTCGATGAAACATGAGTTCATCATTTCGAATCGGACACAACACGACAATCCATGGCCTGACGTCCCAATATCTCTCCTCCGAAGAAAAAGTTCAAAGCCACACCCGCAGACGATAAAGTCGTGGCGTCGGTCTCCTGGGACGGTGAAAGGGCTATTCTGATTGATGTCTTCCGTCATGGTGCAACGATCAACGCTGAAGTGTATTGTGTTACCGTCAGGGAAACGACTTTAGCCTGTTCGTCGCCACAAAAATGCAAACGAAATTACAATGACAACTCAATGCCTCACGCAGCTCTCTGCAGCCAGGAGGATCTCACAAAACTTCGCTGGACTGATCTTGTTCATCCCCCCTACAGCCCGAGTCTCGCACCTTCCGACTTCCATCTGCTTGGCCCAGTGAAGGAAGCACGCGGCGTGAGGCAGTACTTGGATGTTTGGGAGACTACTGATGCAAGACGAGGTTGGCTCCGACATCGACCAGCAGAGTGGTACTACGCGGGCATACAGGCCCTCCCAGTAAGGTGGTGCGAGGCCGTCGAATTGAACGGAGATTGTGTTGAAAAGTAGGGTTTTGTTGCCAAAACAGTAAGAAAAAATTTGGTGTATTGAAATCCGCAATAAAACCAACTTTCTTTCAGAAAAAAAAGTGTTGGGTTGCTTATTGAACGACCCTCGTAAAGTGCAGTTATTTGCGGAGTACTTACCACAAAATTTCCCTTCGGAGCACCCGCTCAACAAATTTACGTAGATGGTAAATACGACGCTGGTCACAGCACAGCCACAGAGATCAAAGTGTGTGTGGGTGGTGAACTCACCGACGGACGTCGCCACCGCCAAGAGCAGAAACAGCGGCAGCACGCAGCCAGCTCCCAGGTACATCACTCGGCGGCCCTTCATGGCTACTGTGGCCTGTGGCGGACGTTGCCGTAGCTTTAAAGCCGGCTGGCGGTGTGGGGGAGGGATGAGATTGGGGGGGGGGGAGGGGAGAAGCAGTCGGAGGCCGGGCAGACGGCGGGCGCGACCTCGCGGCCGCTGCAGGTCCGCCGGCGACAAATACGGGCGCCCCGCGTCTCTGGTCAGGAAAACACTGCCCCCCTGTCACCTGCCACCTGTCACTTCACGACAGATTCTCCAAAAAAAATGTTGTCTACCAGCAAATAGCTGCTCACTCTATCACAAGCTTTCTTCTTATTCTTTAAAATTTTGTTTCGTTTATTGAACCATAGTCAAAATAACTTGGTACAAACAGACTGAAGAGCAAAAGGAAGTGACACACAATATCGTGTAGGGCCTCCGCGAGCACGCGGAAGCGCCGCAACACGACTTGGCTTGGACTCGACTAATGTCTGAAGTAGTGCTGGAGGGAACTGACACCATGAATCCTGCAGGGCTGTCCATAAATCCGTAACAATACGAAACGGTGGAGATCTATTCTGAACAGCACGCTGCAAGCCATCTCAGATATGCTCAATAATGTTCATGTCTGGGGAGTTTGGTGGCAAGCGGAAGTGTTTAAACTG
This sequence comes from Schistocerca serialis cubense, assembly GCF_023864345.2. Classification (NCBI taxonomy): domain Eukaryota; kingdom Metazoa; phylum Arthropoda; class Insecta; order Orthoptera; family Acrididae; genus Schistocerca; species Schistocerca serialis. The sequence continues at coordinate 877,876,905 of NC_064639.1, forward strand.
AGAAGAGTGTACCTGGAGCCACTCTGTAGCAATTCTGGACATTTAGGGTGTCACATTGTCCTGCTGAAATTGCCCAAGTCCGTTGAATTGCACAATGGACATGAATGGATGCAGATGGTCAGACAGAATGCTTACGTATGTGTCACCTGTCAGAGTCGTATCTAGACGTATCATGGGTTCCAACTGCACACACTCCACACCGTTACAAAGCCTCCACCAGCGTGAACTGTCCCCTGCTGACATGCAGAGTTCATGGATTCATGAGGTTGACTCCATGTACATACACGTCTATCCGGTAGATACGATTTGAGACGACACTCGTCCGACAACGCAACATGTCTCCAGTCATCAACAGTACAATGTGTTGACAGGCCCAGATGAGGCGTAAGGTTTTGTGTCGTGCAGTCATTAGGGTACACGAGTGGGCCTTCGGCTCCGAAAGCCCATATCGATGATGTTTCGTTGAATGGTTCGCACGCTGACACTTGTTGATGGCCCAGCATTGAAGTCAGCAATTTGCGGAAGGGTTGCACTTCTGTCACGTTGAACGGTTCTCGTCAGTCGTCATTGGTCCCGTTCTTGCAGGATCTTCTTCCGGCCTCAGCGATGTTGGAGATTTGGTGTTTTACCGGATTCCTGATTTCAAGGCACAATCGTGAAGTGGTCGTACCCGCGCGGAGTGGCCGAGCGGTTAGAGGCGCCCTGTACTGACTGCGCGGCTCCTGCCGCCGGAGGTTCGAGTCCTCCCTCGGGCATGGGTGTGTGTGTTTTTCTTAGCACAGTTTAGTTTAAGTAGTGTGTAAGCCTAGGGACGGGTGGTCCCTTAAGAACTCACACACATTTGAACATTTTGAAGTGGTCGTATGGGAAAATCTCCACTTTATCGCTATCTCGGAGATGCCGTCTCCCATCGCTCGTGCGCCGTCTGTAACACCACGTTAAAACTCACTTAAATCTTGATAACCTGCCATTGTACCAGCAGTAATCGATCTAATAACTGCGCCAGAAACTTATTGTCTTATATAGGCGTTGCCAAATGCAGCGCCGTAATCTACCAGTTTGCATATCTCTGTATTTGAACGAGCATCCCTATAACAATTTCCTTGGCTCTTCAGTGTATATAACATATATACGGGGTACTAGAAATGATTAATTCATGTTACGGGCTCTGTATTTTCGAAAGCATTCCATACAGAAATGTGACTGTTACATTAATAGACTCGTAATCTAACCGAGTATAGACTTGCACTCTACAGATGTTCTATCAGTGCGGTTGTGGTCACACAACACACGACCAGTCGGTAGTCAAGTTCGTTCCACATATTAAAAGCGAAAAATACTCCTACTGGTGCACAAAAAACGGCGAATATGCTCCTGTTTGAAAGACCGACACTAGTCAGTCGCTCACACCCATCCGCTCCCACTTGCCCTTCTCAATCACTCATTCAGCCCAATTCACTGTCATTATCTCCTTGTGTCTCTGTAATTCTCTTCTGTGTTACAGCCACAGTCCCCTTCCTTCTGTCCTACTAGTACACTCTCTTCTCACTGTCACTGTCTCCCCCTTGCTCTCTGTTATTGCTACTATCTCATTCCGTCCTTCCTGCCGCTGTTGTCTCTTCACACTGTGACTATCTCTCTCTTCCTCGTTGTCTTTGTCATATACTCTGTCTCTCATTATCACTGGCTCTCACTCACTTAGAGTTTTTCTTTCTATTTATGTCCGCCCCGATAGCCGAATGGTCAGCGTGATGTAGTGCCGTCCTCAGGAGCCCGGGTTCGATTCCCGGCTGGGTCGGGGATTTTCTCCGCTCAGGGACTGGGTGTTGTGTTGTCTTCGTCATCATTTCATCCCCATCCGGCACGCTGGTCGCGCAATCTGGCGTCGAATGTAATAAGACCCGCACCAAGGCGGCCGGACCTGTCCCGTGAGGGGCCTCCGGGCCAATGACTCCAATCCTTATTTCCATGTTTCTTCTCTTTATTCCTCCCCCACTCCCCTGGCACTGCCTCCTTTACTGTTATACTAGCACTGTTCTGTCACTGTCAACTATGTTCCCGTGCCAATGTGCCCGTCTATTCCTTTCAAACAGCCATTGTCGCATTCTCTCTTTCTATAACACAACCGCTGTCTAGTATCTTCCAATGTTTATTTCTTCTCTGTCTCTTTGCCACTTCCACTGCCTTCTTGTCTCTCAGGGTGAAAAATGCACTAATGTGTTTGCATGCCATAATTTTTGGGAAGATTTTTAAAAGTGCTGACTTAGAATGAGGCAGTTGGTATCCCAGTTTTCAGTCAGAATCTTTTAATAAACAGCAGCATATTCGCCTTTTTCGTGCTCCGATAGGGCATTTTTCTGCTGGTTCCCTTTATTTTCCTGCTGCAGCAGGCCATGTAACTCTTTATGAAAATAAATGCATTGCCCAATAAAAGTTGTATAATTTACTCATGTGTAACTGAAATAACACAAAACAATGCTTACACCTCAGAACGGATTTTACTTGCAAAAGAATTTTGCATGTGCTTCAATACTACGACATGGGATTCCCAGATGATAACGGGGACACTTTACAGCATTTTCTCCGTCACTTTACAATCTACGCTTTAGCCTCACGCCGGATTTTACGTGCGTATTTCACGTGCACAAGTAAGGTAACTTCGGACCTCTCTTTTTCGGAAACAGTTAAAGATATGAAGAGAAGTTTAAACTTTCTTCGAGATCCGCATCTTAGGGATACATCGTAAAAATTACAAACCATTTGCTGTGCATAGCCGCCTTTGAATCTTCGGGTGGGTTTTGGTCCCCTGGTGACTGCGAAATTATGGTAGAAAAATGCATTTCGTGGGGTTTTCCAAGGAACAGTCCGTGAATTAATTGTTCCCCCCAAAAGTCCCATCAGGCGGGAGGATCTTCCTTGGCCACCACAGTTACCAGATCTAAATATTATTTACTCTTTGTGGTCTACTTCGAAGTGAAGAGTGTGTGATCGTTATCTCCACCATCATCGTTATCTTAACTTGCCACTATTTTGTGGGAGGAATGGCATAAGAATCCCTCGAAAACCATTCCATACCTGCATTTATCCATTTCGAGTCTACTGGAAACCTTCTTGAATACCAACAGTATTCCTACACCGTATTATGCCTGGTAATGTGTTCTGCTTTTTGTGTTTCCATGTTTTAGTATATGGCAGACTGAAAGGCGCCAATCATCTGCCCATTATTCACTGGTCAGTTTCTGCATCCATAACCTGAAACCGGAAGATGCTAGTCTGACGTTCATTGCAGAGTCAGAAATACAGGCCTCCTTTGGCATCTGGCCGATCTTGTCATTGTAAACCAATCCAACATAAACTGGGGTGTACAGAACGGAGTATTTCACACCTCTGTGTTTATTTAACAATGATTCTCGTAAAATTTCCATTTGCTGAATGTTCATTTTGCTGTTACAATCGGGCTGTCAATGTTGCGCAGTATCCTTTTTGAATGACACTTCAGCAGATTCTGGAGCTCCGCATGACGACCAAGTTTGAGAGCCTCTCGAAGCGCTGCCGCTTCTGCAATAAAAATTGAAGGGTATGGGGACAGACAAAACTGCCAAGCATATTCCAGTTTGGGGATAAGAAATGCACTTCCTGTTGTTGAGGTGTCTCGATGTCAAGAGCCAAGAGTATACACATTGATGAAGTGCAGCCAATAAAGATTAATGTAATCAATGAAATTTGAAATGATTGCACCAAAGCAATTTTCCATGAAACTCTAATGATGAATACCGAGAATCTCCTAGCAATATCTGAACGAAGTTCTGAATGTTCGATAGCGGTCGTGGATGCATTACTTGTTACCACGTCTCGCCATATGAAGCTACGTCCAGGACTGTTGCACATGATCATTTTCGCGATCGTGGTGTTATGCTATGAGAAGATATAATATTGTATGTCTTACTGACTTACAAATCTTTGAACACGGTACACTCATCAGTCTATCGTAGCACTGTACTCCTTCCCCAGGTGTGTCTTTTCAGGAGTACATTCGCCCCAGATTTCCTTTTTATGAACGACAGTGCGCGATCTTATCGAATAGTGCAGGTGGTGGAGCTCTTGGAACGAGAGGATATTCGGCAAATGGACTGACTTGCCTGTTACCCGAAGTTAAATCCCACCGAGCACGTGTGGGATACTTTAGGGAGCCGTACTGCAGCACGTCCACTGTCCCTAGTGACCGTCCAGCATTTGTGAACCGCACTGGTGGGGGCGTGGAACCCCCTGCCACAAGAAGTCCTTACCAACCTTGTGGAAAGCTTGGGAGGACGCTGCAGGGTCTGCACTGCCCTCCACTGTGGTTACACACCCTAGTAAGAACCATGTCCTGCCTTTTATAATTTCCAAGGGATCACCATGAATAGCGGTGACTTCACTGTAATTATTGTCCTTGAACAAAAGTATTATTTCTGTTCGTGTCCTTGAGTCTCGTTCATTAAACTTCTTGTACAATTCTTTCTAGGTATGGTCTAAGCATCATCTAGCTATGTTACTTAGTAGTGGAACATCATGGGAGAGTTACTTTGGCGTTTAAGTTCTGCTCACCGGTGTATTCAGTAACACGAAACGCGACGAACATCTGAAATCACTTGTAGGGAGGTGAGTGGAAGATTTATATTTGTAGGGAGGCTGCTACTGTGAAAACTTCAGAAATGTTTCTTTGGGGTTGTAAGTGGTCGGTACAGCCCATACGAAAGAGTATAAAGAGAAGGTAAATAAGAATTTCTGGAAGAGAGATAAAGTCGTTCCTGTGAAACCTGCTGGCTAAATTTAGAGAACAGGTATTTGATGGACACTGTTTGCGTCCGACTACCTCCAAAGTCTAAGGGGTCGTGAGTCCATTAAGAGAGAGATTAGGGTGTACATAGAGTTGTATAGACAGTCAGTTTGCCCTTGCTGGGAACGATAATGAATAGGACAGAAATCTGATAATTTTGGTACAGGGCACTACTAGATGCCGGTCGTTAAAGACGTGACTAATCTTTCATAGGCTCATGTAAATTAATTGAATTTTGTGCAATGGGTTAATTTATTTGATAACAATGGACATAATGAGACATGAGATTTGCATTGACTCTCTCTCTCTTTCCAAGCATTTATCCCGACTTGCAGGGTCTGCTGGTTCATCGGATGTGGCATGTTAATTGTAAGGGGTGGCCGGATGCCCTTCCTGTCGCCAACCCATACAACTCGGGAAGGAATTAGTGTACCCCAACTTTGTGCATCTAGTGTAATCCATGGAATAGTGTGATTGTGGTCAGATGTCTGCGAGCCATGTAACTGAGGCAGAATGTGGGGACCAGCCCGGTATTCACCCAGCAGTATGCGGAAAACCGCCTAAAAACCACATCCAGGCTGTGCGGCACACCGGCCCTCGTCGTTAATCCGCCGGGCAGATTCGACCCAGGGCCGGCGCGCCTATCCGAGTCCAGGAAGCAGCGTGTTAGGCTCTCAGCTACCCTGGCAGGTTGCGTCGACTATCTAGTAATAAATTTAATTTGCGCCAACGAGGTCTTCTACCCCTAACTACCAAATGAAGTTAGAATTCGAAAACGCCGGCCACTGTGGCCGAGGGGTTCTAGGCGTTTCAGTCCGGAACCGCGCTGCTGCTACTGTCGCAGGTCCTGACTCGGGCATGGATGTGTGTGACGTCCATAGGTTAGTTAGGTTTAAGTATTTCTAAGTCTAGGGGACTGATGACCTCAGATGTTAAGTCCCATAGTGCTTAGAGCCATTTGAACCTCGTCAAGGGAAGTCCCGACAATGGTCGGAATGCTGACAGACGGAGCTGCTGCACACGCCGCCACATGTGCACACTTGTTGCAAACAAGGCCACTTCGTGACTCAAGGTACGTCACGTGGCTGTATGTTCCTGCACATCCGCGCGAACCTCCGCCTGTTCTCTTGGGGAAACTATACGCGTGGGTGCACTGAGATCCTGAATGGCGTTGAGAAATGCCTTGCCGAACCCACAGATTCCACATTCGCATTATAGTCGAGGGATTCGAAGCAACACGGGTACTTATATTATGAAGCGATAAACCGTTATCTCGATAGACAATACCCTGCAGCTGTTAACTTCCGACATGTGCTGGTACAGGCACGAAGCATAACGCAAATCTCTCACAAAGAACAAACATTCAGTTGTCATATCCGCATGAGAAATCCGCTGTGTAGCATTAGCTTGTATACAGAACTATCTGAGTATCCAGCTTTTCCCAGGTATGCATTTATTCAGATATTCGGATATCTCCTCCTCTCCTCTGTCTGTCCATTTCATACGTCTCCTTTCCCTGTCCATCTGCACCTGTTCCCTTTCTCTGTTCATTTCCTCCTCCTACTCTCTCTCTCTCTTTATCTCCTCTTGCTCCTCCCTCTCTCTGCCTGTCTCTTCCTCCCCCTGTCTCTGTCCATCCTCTCCTCTCTCCTTTCTCTGTTCATCTCCTCCTCCTCCGTCTCTCTGCTCATTTCCCACAACCCACTCTCTCCATCTCCTGCTGCCTCCTACCTGTGTCCATCTCTTCCATACCCCCACTGTCTGATCATCTTCTTCTACCTCCCCTTCTTCCTACACGTTACCACGTTACTTGCAGCTCTAGCGAATTTCGCCCTGCAGTTTCATTTTCCCGCAGCTCAATATTTATGAAATCGTGTCACCTGAAGTATGTGCTGTACGAAGATATAATTTTGCCGATATATCCAGTGGCATATGTGGTCCTACCTCCTGAACTATAAGTCGTAAAATGATATACACTCCTGGAAATGGAAAAAAGAACACATTGACACCGGTGTGTCAGACCCACCATACTTGCTCCGGACACTGCGAGAGGGCTGTACAAGCAATGATCACACGCACGGCACAGCGGACACACCAGGAACCGCGGTGTTGGCCGTCGAATGGCGCTAGCTGCGCAGCATTTGTGCACCGCCGCCGTCAGTGTCAGCCAGTTTGCCGTGGCATACGGAGCTCCATCGCAGTCTTTAACACTGGTAGCATGCCGCGACAGCGTGGACGTGAACCGTATGTGCAGTTGACGGACTTTGAGCGAGGGCGTATAGTGGGCATGCGGGAGGCCGGGTGGACGTACCGCCGAATTGCTCAACACGTGGGGCGTGAGGTCTCCACAGTACATCGATGTTGTCGCCAGTGGTCGGCGGAAGGTGCACGTGCCCGTCGACCTGGGACCGGACCGCAGCGACGCACGGATGCACGCCAAGACCGTAGGATCCTACGCAGTGCCGTAGGGGACCGCACCGCCACTTCCCAGCAAATTAGGGACACTGTTGCTCCTGGGGTATCGGCGAGGACCATTCGCAACCGTCTCCATGAAGCTGGGCTACGGTCCCGCACACCGTTAGGCCGTCTTCCGCTCACGCCCCAACATCGTGCAGCCCGCCTCCAGTGGTGTCGCGACAGGCGTGAATGGAGGGACGAATGGAGACGTGTCGTCTTCAGCGATGAGAGTCGCTTCTGCCTTGGTGCCAATGATGGTCGTATGCGTGTTTGGCGCCGTGCAGGTGAGCGCCACAATCAGGACTGCATACGACCGAGGCACACAGGGCCAACACCCGGCATCATGGTGTGGGGAGCGATCTCCTACACTGGCCGTACACCACTGGTGATCGTCGAGGGTACACTGAATAGTGCACGGTACATCCAAACCGTCATCGAACCCATCGTTCTACCATTCCTAGACCGGCAAGGGAACTTGCTGTTCCAACAGGACAATGCACGTCCGCATGTATCCCGTGCCACCCAACGTGCTCTAGAAGGTGTAAGTCAACTGCCCCGGCCAGCAAGATCTCCGGATCTGTCCCCCATTGAGCATGTTTGGGACTGGATGAAGCGTCGTCTCACGCGGTCTGCACGTCCAGCACGAACGCTGGTCCAACTGAGGCGCCAGGTGGAAATGGCATGGCAAGCCGTTCCACAGGACTACATCCAGCATCTCTACGATCGTCTCCATGGGAGAATAGCAGCCTGCATTGCTGCGAAAGGTGGATATACACTGTACTAGTGCCGACATTGTGCATGCTCTGTTGCCTGTGTCTATGTGCCTGTGGTTCTGTCAGTGTCATCATGTGATGTATCTGACCCCAGGAATGTGTCAATAAAGTTTCCCCTTCCTGGGACAATGAATTCACGGTGTTCTTATTTCAATTTCCAGGAGTGTATTTTTCTCGGACCATTCAGCGGTATATACGGACATTGTCTGCTAAATGTGTTACGAATAGGGTTTGTAGCGAAGCTGAAATAGTGGGCCGTTGTGGCCGAGCGTTTCTAGGCGCTTCAGTCTGGAACCGCGCGACCGCTACGGTTGCAGGTTCGAATCCTGCGTCGGGCGTGGATGTGTGTGATGTCCTTAGGTTAGTTAGGTTTAAGTAGTTCTAAGTTCTAGGAGACTGATGACCTGAGATGTTAAGTCCCATAGTGCTCAGAGCCATTTGAACCACTTTTTTGAAGCTGAAATAAACTAAAACGTCATGCATGATGCGGCAGTTTTCACTCATCTCAGTGTTTGACTTTATATCTCTTGAACTATATATCGTACAATGATATATTTCTGTACGTATATTTAGCTGCCTGCAAAAAGTGTTGTCAATAGACTTAGAAACAACGAATTAATCATTTTAAACGTCTTGCACGAAGCGGCAGTTCTTTACGCAACTCACTGTTTATCATGTCACATCTCCTGAACTATGAGTCGACCAATGGTATAATTTTTCTGGTACATTCAGCAGTATATGTGAATACTGCCTGCAAAATTTGTCGCTGGTATAGTCAGTAGTAGAAAAGTAATAATTTAAAGCGTCATGCTTCATGCAGCATGAGCAGCGAAAATCTAGTAAGCGATAAACTTTTTTCGTTACATCATTTTGTGGAGGTTGTTAGCAAGAAAAAGTTTCGTAAAAGTTTGAAATTATGTTTAAAGTTTATTACTAATTTCCAAGTGTTCCCATTTTCAAATACTGAATGTTGCAAGTAAGGGCACTTGCGCGTCGAGGGATAAACTCCTATCTCACCCACACCTTCACCTCTCCCTCTACCCCCCCTCTCCGTTCCCCCTCTGCCCCCCCCCTCCTCCAAGCACACACATCCCCTATTACGAAATCGAGACAGTAACTCTTCAGCAAGGTAGAACCTAGAGGTGTGATCTCTACTGTGACGGAATTAAGGTGGAGTGCTGAATGGATGCCTGTTAATCGTCCAATGTATCGTCATTAAAGATCGTTGTTAAAACATTCAATCAGTGTTCAGGAAACTACAACAATCGTGACGATGCATGAAGGACCAAGCGCCCCCAGGAAGCAAGTTATATGCAGTCTGCGAACAGGAAGGCCGCCATCAGCGACGTCTTATGATTTATAGAGTGATAACAACATCGATACGTCTGGGACACCGAAAACAAAGAAGTGTGCGGCGGCTCACAGTGCAGATAGAGACTGCCCAGCTGCACAGGACATGGCGGGCACAGAATCACGCCGTGGGCCCAACGTGGACGGTACCAGCAGTGTCTGCGAAGAAGAGCAGAGGCAGGCAGCAATGAGTTAGGCTACATAAGGGATGGTGGCGGAGGAGCTGCACAACGCTAGGCACGAACCGCAGACCATGAGGGTACGAGGCGAGCAGTGGTTGAGCTAGGCCCGCAAGCGGCCTAACAGTTTGAGGACGCTGAGTGCACGGCTTTGGACTGATTACAAACTGTGGGACTACAGCTAGCAGCAGTAGAGTCCACTGGTGGTGACTTGTTGATCCATGTTCACTCGTAGACTAGAACACGTGTACATTTTCTTAGGTCACTCTCTGGAGATACAGCTGATGGACTGCTATCGGTCTGAGTAGTTGGTATTTATGTGGGCTTTGTCTATCCTTGTTTCGCTAAAGCATCGCTTTCTATCACGTGAACTTTACCAGCACCGTGACTCGGACATGAAGCTATCAGGTCACCCAGGCTGCAGTGGCTACATCTTTCTGCTCATCAGTGGTATTATGCCTCTGGTTCCTCTGGTTGGCCATAGCGTGTGGTGACCACCTTGAAGCATTTGAGACAGTACTTGCATATTAGCAGGTAGCACCTAACATAACTTCGCCTGACCGGTCCGAACTGACCAGTTGCTGCAGACACTTGCATTAACCTTGGGTGATGTCTCCGTTTTACTCAACTGTGCAAATAAATTAACTGCAGCTCAACACGCTTCCCTCTTTCAGGCGATCTGACACATCAGATCAAGTTCGTGGGAATTCTGGAGAACCTCGGCACATATCTTACAAGTTGGCAATTATATACAGCATATTCAATTTCCTCTACGCTACGATGATGATGAAAATTTATACCAACATCGGAAACCAAGGAGGAGGGGGAGGTGAAAGGGGCTGGTGATGCCTGATATCCCAGCTGCCCTGCGGGACTGGTTTGTGCGAGTGGTATCGGGCTGCGTCTACGAGCGCTATTATTGTCTCTCCAGCAGTGGGTTCATGGTGGCATAGGGCCACGCCCACCTTGCTGACCAAATACCGCCCGCTGCTGCACTATAAAGCCAGCCATGTCATGGCTCTGGTTTCAGTTGTGTATTCGCTGTGCTCTCATATCGTTATTATACGCCGGCCGAAGTGGCCGTGCGGTTAAAGGCGCTGCCGTCTGGAACCGCAAGACCGCTACGGTCGCAGGTTCGAATCCTGCCTCGGGCATGGATGTTTGTGATGTCCTTAGGTTAGTTAGGTTTAACTAGTTCTAAGTTCTAGGGGACTAATGACCTCAGCAGTTGAGTCCCATAGTGCTCAGAGCCATTTGAATCGTTATTATACACCAGTCCAATTAGAAATTAGATCACTCACAAGACTGATGAGCGGGAAGTAATGTTTGAATAAAGATAATTTCTCCTAGCCCCACACAGGTTTCTAAATTTACACAGATAATTATGAAAATCTGGCATAGTGAATTTTTAATAGCTGAGGAAATAGTTGCAACATTTATAACGAAAAACGGTCAGTGCATGTAATAGGAAATACTTACGAGGTGAACTATCCATACATCAATTACGTATTGCATGCGCTCCACGCTTTTTATTATAAAACTTCAAGCATTTTCATAGCTATCAAAAATTACTAATCACAAATTTTCGGAACTGTCTGTATGGAGTTAGGATTGTGTATGAGGATACGATAAATTATTTTATACTTTTTAGTCCGGTTTAAAAATGTGTTATATTAACCATATTGCAGTGTGTTCCTTGGTTCTTTAGCTTCTTTTCCTGTCTCTCCTGGTAATACTCAACATCCATCTCTCCATCCATGAGGGTAGGATAAATTATTTTATACTTTTTAGTCAGATTTAAAAATGTGTTATATTAACGATACTGCAGTGTGCTCCTTGGTTTTTTTAGCCTCTTTTCTTGTCTCTCCTGGTAATACTCAACGTCCCCCTCTCCAATGTTCCCTCAACAAACTTCAGCGGTTGAAAGTTTTTTCAGCGTTACACGTGCCTGTCCACTGCAAAAGCACACGGTTCCCTTTCGAAAACCGCATTTAGTTACCAAAAGAATATTAGGCAAGTTTTGGCCTCTGCTACTTTTTCTGCCCATTCAATGATTGTCTGAAACTATTGTAAATACAAAAACACAGCAACTGTTTCTCTGGACGAATCGAGGTGTTGCAGTCGTATTACGTTTGCTGGACATGCATTCCGGATGGTGGCGGTTCAGACCCCCATCCAACCATCCAGATTTAGGTTTCCCCTGACGCAACAGTTCAATTAAGGTGAATGCCAGGGGGATTCATTCAAAGAGCACCGCGGATTTTCTTCCCCAATTTGAGCTTTTGCTTCGTCTTTCAAAATATGGTCATCGACGCTACGTTAAAACTCAGCCTTCTTGTTTGCTGCCTTTTATGGTTCTGTGACTTCATTTTTAATTTGAATTATTTCCTTCCAGCGCGTTCTAAATTATTTTACTCATATTGTAATTGATTTTAGGGCTGCTTTCAAAGTTTCTCCACGAAGTTCTTTTATTTGTTTGTTGAATATTATCTGCAGTAGGGGAAACCAGAACAACTGCGTCAGCAACACGGAATGGACTCACGTAATTTCCACCAGCACGGATTCCTTCTTAGTATAACAAAGTAATAAATGACGAGATACGCTTGAAGTTCTCTATGGCTTTAAAAATAGCAATAAGGATTAACTCAGTAGGCAGTGCAGTTGAGGAGGAATGAACCATCTCTAAAAAGGGGTAATCACACAAGTTGGAAAGAAAAACGTAGGTACAAAAAAGGTAACTGCGAAGAAACCATGGGTAAGAGAAGACAGACTTCAATTGATCGATGAAAGAACGAAGTACTAAAATGTTCAGGAAATTCAGGAATACGGAAATACAAGTCGCTGAGGAATGAAATAAACAGGAAGTTCAGGGAAGCCGAAACGAAATGTTAGCATAACAAACGTGAAGAAATCGAAAAAGAAACGACTGTCGGAAGGACTGACTCGGCATAGAGGAAAGTCGAAACAAGCTTCGGTGAAGTTAAAAGCAGGGGTGGTAACATTAAGAGTGCAATGCAAATGGAAAGAAGGAAGCCGGCCGAAGTGGCCGTGCGGTTAAAGGCGCTGCAGTCTGGAACCGCAAGACCGCTACGGTCGCAGGTTCGAATCCTGCCTCGGGCATGGATGTTTGTGATGTCCTTAGGTTAGTTAGGTTTAACTAGTTCTAAGTTCTAGGGGACTAATGACCTCAGTAGTTGAGTCCCATAGTGCTCAGAACCATTTGAACCATTTGAAAGAAGGAAGTGGATAAGTGGAAAAAGTACATTGAAGGTCTCTATGTGGGGGAATATTTGTTTGATTTGATAGAAGAAGAAAGAGGAGTCGATTTAGAAGAAATAGGGGATCCAGTATTAGAATCAGAACTTAAGAGAGGTTTGGAGAACTCAAGATCAAATGAGGTAGAAGGGATCGATAGCATTCCACCAGAATTTCTAAAATCATTGGGGAGAGTGACAACAAAACGACTAATCACGTTGGTATGTAGAATGTAAGAGTTTGGCGACATATTATATGACTTTCGGAAAAATATCATCCACGCAATTCCGAAGGCTGCAAGAGCTGACACGAGCGAGTATTACCACACAACCAGCTGAATAGCTGAGGTAACCAAGTTGTTCACAAGAATAGTATAAGAAGAATGGAAAAGAAAATTGAGGATGTGTTAGATGACGATCAGTTATCTTTAGGTAAGGTAAACGTACCAGAGAGGCGGTTCTTACGTTGCCATTCGTAATGGAAGAAAGACTGAAGAGAAATCAAGATACCTCCATAGGATCTTACTACCTGGAAAAAGGGTTAGAAGTTGTAAAATGATGCAACATGTTCGAAATTCTGAGAAAAATAGGGCTAAGCTACAGGGAGAGACGGGTAATATGCAACATGTACAAGAGGCAAGAGGCAGTAACAAGAGTGGACGACCAAGAACGAAGTGCTCCTATTAAAAATGGTGTAAGACACGGATGTAGTCTTCCGCCAATACTGTTCTATCTGAACATCGAAGAAGCAATTATGAAAATAAAAGAAAGGTTCAGGAGTGAGATTAAAATTCAAAGTGAAAGGATATCAATGATACCATTTGCTGATGGCATTGCTATCCTGATTGAAAGTGAAGAACAATTACATGATCTGTTGAATGAAATGAACAGTCTAATGAGTACAGAAGAGTGATTAAGAGAGAATCGAAGAAAAAACGAAGGTAATGAGAAGCAGCAGAAATGACAACAGCGAGAAACTTAACATTAGAACTGATGGTCACGAATTAGATGAAGTTAAGGAATTTTGCTGCCTAGGCAGTAAAATAACCAATGACAGACGGAGCAAGGAGAGGACATCAAAAGCATACTAGCAATGGCGAAAGGGGCATTCCTGGCCAAGAGAAGTCTACTAGTATCAAATATCGGCCTTAATTTGAGGAAGAAATATCTGAGAACGTACGTTTTGAGCACGGCATTGTATGGTAGTGAAATATGGACTGTGGGAAAAACGGATCAGAAGCGAATCGAAGAATTTGAGATGTGGTACTACAGACGAATGTTGAAAATTAGGTGGACCGATAAGGTGAGAAAAGGGGGGTTCTGCGCAGAATTGGAGATTAAAAGAATATGTAGAAAACACTAACAAAGAGAAGGGACAGGATGATCGAACATCTGTTAAGACATCAGGGAATGACTCCCATGGTACTGCAGGGAGCTGTAGAGGGCAAAAACTGTAGAGGGAGACAGAGATTGGAATACATCCAGAAAATAATTGTGGACGTAGGTTGCAAGTGCTACTCTGAGATCAAGAGGTTAGCACAGGAGAGGAATTCGTGTAGGGCCGCATAGAAAAAAAGAACGTCTTAAACAGATTTTCGCTTTTTAATGTCTGAAGTAGTGCATGTGGCTGAAGATTGCAGTCCAGTTTCTGGTGTGCCCAACTCCCTCTTTGTGTGTGAGGTCGCTGTGTTACGAAAGTCCAGTTCTCGTAGCGACCTCAAGTGCAGGCAACGCCAACACATTTCAGGAAAGTAGGTCGGTTGTCCAGTGTCCAAGCCCACGCGATGGCACTCCCATGCTGTTTACCTTTTGTGCCTCTCGCAGACGGATCGACAAGGCTGACAAAACTAGCTTGTACTCAGAGATGCTGAATTATGCCCCTATACGAAATTGACAGTGTCATAGATAAGTATACGTAAGAAAGCACATTCCCACGCATGTTTCGACAATTTATCATTCTTATTCTTGATGGTTTCCAGTCCGATAATCGCACATCATCTGGATCTGTGGACATAGTTATAGACTGAAGCGATTGGAGACACCACCGTAATGGATTGACTCGCTAATTCTCATCTCTAGGGTTTAGTGATTGTTGTCTCTTGCTTTTGATGTAGGGATCCCAGATTCAGTTCCTACAGATGGTTTCGAATTTTTCCAGAGGTGCGAAGGACATTAAGCCTCCTGAAACAAAAATAAAAAGCTGATTCGTTATATTAACGGCGGAACTGTCACTCAGACCGCCCTAGTGTAGCAAATCGAAATCCTTGTAACAGTACTATGTGGATTTATTCTTTAACTCTGTTGATGGTGGACTACTGCCAAGGCACGGATTACACGGCTAAGTGGAACCTTTGAGAAGCGACTGAGAGAATGCATTTTACCCAGACACTAAAATGGAAATCATGGTGGTGATGACGATGATGATTATGATGATCACCAGCCATTTGACGTTCACAGCTGGATAAATGCTGCATGCCTTCTTCAGTTACGCACACCCATTTCGCTGCTATATGTCTTGTGATGTAATCCAGACAACTTCCGTTATGTTGGCTTTGCCGTTTTCTTTTTTTTTCCTTGATCGCATCGAGGAACTTCCTTGTTCCATCTACACTACATTCAACTCAGTACATAACAAATATGTATTTTATGCCAAAATAGTTTTTATGTAGAAGAATACTGTGATCACACTTGGGTCAAAAGACTATTTGTTGTTCGCCAGAATCAGAAGTGCAAAATTTTTTACGTGTTTACTTCTTTTAGTTTACGTAAGAAACCGTTTGGTTTTCTACCGTGACAGTAGTAGGTCTGTGCAGGGTGTATCGTAATTAAAGGCAAGAACCGACAAGAGTGCAAATACACGGCAATAATAGCAATTAAATGGGGACTTGATAGAAAAGCTTACATTTCAAATACTTTGTATAACTCAGACATTATTTCATACTGAAGTCAATGGCGACTACATTCCGTGGCGTTTTCCTAATATAATAGATATTCGTCTTATAACTTCTGTTCTTCCAAATCGTTAATTATCTCTGATAGAATTAACATGTCATCGGCAAGCCTCAAAGCTTTCATTCCCTTTCCAAAATTTGTTTTTGTTTCCTTTACAGTCTGCTCAGTACAGATTGAACAACGTCGGGGATAGGCAACAACGCTGTCTCACTCCCTTCTCAGTTACATCTTCTCCTTTATGTTCTTCAACTCTTTGTAACTGCAGACTGGTTTCTGTACAATCTGTTCATATTCGCTCTCTGTATTTCATCCCTGTCACCTTCAGAGTTTCAAAGAGTGTACTGCGATGAACATGTTAAAAGCTTTCCCAATTTTTATTTTTGGTCATCAGTCGTCGTCTGACTTGTCTGATACGGCCCGCCACGAATTCCTCTCCTGTGCCAACCTCTAATCTATTCCTTCCCTTACAGTCTTTACACTCTACAGCTCCCTCTAGTATCAGTGAAGTTATTTCTTGATGTATTAACGCAAGTCCTATCATAATGTCCCTTCTTCTTGTCACTGTTTTCCATATGCTCCTCTTCACGTCTTACCTTATCCGTCCACCTAATTTTCAACATTCTTCTTTAGCACCACATCCCAAATGCTTCGATTTTCTTGTGTTCTAGTTTTTCCACAGTCCTTTTTCATCACCATACAGTGCTGTACTACAAACATATATTCTCAGGAATTTCTTTCTCTGATTAAGACCAACGTTTGATACTAGCAGAATTAGCTTGGCCACGAGTAGCCTCTTGGCCTGTGCTAGTCTGCTTTGAATAGTTATTGTAAAGTGTTCAAACTTATATCTTAATAATGGCAATAAAACAAATGTGTGTGTGTCAGACTCTCTATCTGTCTCCAGTAAATTTTTATAAATTCAGTAGAGAAAGAGAGAGAGAGAGAGAGAGAGAGAGAGAGGGTCTCTGACACAAAAAAAAAAAAAAAAAAAAAAAAAAAAAAAATACTAGAGAGAGAGAGAGAAAGAGAGAGTCTCTGACACACACACACACACACACACACACACACACACACACACACACACACACGCGCGCTCTGATAGTACACACAGACAGAAGTTGTCCATAGAAGCTTTGTGAAAGAAAGTAATGGTCATTACTACAAGTAGTGGATTTATGTAGCTATCAAAAACGCTAGTGCCTCTTGTTTAACTATCAACTATTTTAAATGATATTGTTTTTTGTGCAATATCTGTGAAATATTTTCGCATTTCTGTGATTTAACTATTATTTCGTATTCAGTATCTTAAACTCACAGTTAAGAAAGCTATAACATTGCCACTTACGTACCGTATATTATCAGAAACAATGCATTTGCAAAAAATTGATTGTGTACTTATGAAGAAAGTGTAGGGCACTTACATGAATCTGAAATTCAGGACCAGGAATTAGGACAATTTGCAGAAATAAGTGATAAGATACACTTGTAACTTTTTACACATGTGGTCACAGATTTTTTGGATTTGTGTGTGCTGACGGATTATAAACGATTGAAAGTAGAAAAGGTTCTTGTATTTGCATTTGCTACATTCACTATTTTTTCGTTTGTGGAAATCTGTCACATTTTAAAGAAAAATAGTTATCTGTGCATTGTAAGAATCAGAAGCGTTTTTCAGTCAGAGCGATTTGGCCATAATTACTAACACAGAATTTGAACATCAAATTGGTGCTGATAACTTCATTTATTGGAAATGTGTTAAAATGGTAACTACTCTTACTGTAGTTTTCATTTACTGGGTAGACCTATACGAAACTTCTTGTCGTTTTGCAACAAATAGTTGAAAGGAAGTGTTTGCAGCAGAAAACAGAACTAAATAGTCAGACAGTCCATGATGAAGTGACTTTTATTGTGTGTATATCACTCTTCACCAGAAACTGATTTGCATTAATAGCAACAAATTATTAAAGAGGAAATACAGTCTCATGTGAATCTAAGGAGGTTAATGTTCTTGAAGAAGCCTCAGCACGACATTCAGTTATAATATTTATACAAATTTGTACTGCTTGTTCCTGTAGAGTACCGAATTTACATAGTGAAAACAACTTAAATTGTAGGGGGGGTCGTAAGGTCAGGAAAAAGAATCACTATAAACTGTACCCTTCGTCATTAAAATGATCCTCCTTTAAGAACTTAAACAAAACAAAAATTCACCCTTGAACTTAAAAAAAGAATAATGTTATTCCTGTGAGTTCTTGATAACATTCCCAACTCTTGAACCTTTGTCATAATTTCTTCTACAATTCGGCACAGAAGAACGAACGGTATTTTATCAGTGAAAAGAAGATTATTTGTTGCCTGAACACACGCCACTACTCCAGTCTAGTGTACGCAAAGCAAACAAAAACAGTTCATGTCCAGTCACGTAATAATGACAGTCACGAACGAGCCGAACTACGGTAAACAGAGTACAGTGCGAATGTTTATAAGCTTCTGTTGACTCCCTACGACGTCATGTGGCGCCAGGCCATATAGTGCACGTCACAAGACACTACACGCCTTATGAGTTGCAGCGACTGGCTTTGGCGGGGAGCTGTTTGCTATTTTAGACCAATTTAATACTCCGAGCTGTCGGTTTAAATACACTGAAGCCCTAGATAACACATGAGAAAATTAAGGACTTTAGTGAGTACCTTTTCATTGACATATTGATTTCCCAGCTGGCCCTGGGTAGCCGAGTGTTTGTTATGGTGTTGGTGGTTAGTGTTTAACGTCCCGTCGACAACGAGGCCATTAGAGACGGAGCGCAAGCTCGGGTTAGGGAAGGATTGGGAAGGAAATCGGCCGTGCCCTTTCAAAGGAACCATCCCGGCATTCGCCTGAAACGATTTAGGGAAATCACGGAAAACCTAAATCAGGATATCCGGAGACGGGATTGAACCGTCGTCCTCCCGAATGCGAGTCCAGTGTGCTAACCACTGCGCCACCTCGCTCGGTGTGTTTGCTATGTATGTGGTGCAAGACTTACTGTGACGTCAGAAGTTCGTGTTTTTTTTCTGGGGGTGGGGGTGGGGGACTTGTTTGACGTGAGCCCCAGTACCTGCACAGGCTTTCTGTTTTTAGGAGGCGCTGACAGAACACAGCTACATTTATACCTAATAAAGAATTGCGAAGTTCACGGCGAAGGGCACTTCCCATTGTACCATATTCATCACGTACAATCTGCGTATGGAGCACGATAAGGATGACCGCTTAAATGCCTCTGTGTGCGCTGTAGCTAATCTGTTCCTAGATTCCTCGTTTAAAACCGGTTCTCGAAGTTTTGTAAATAGGTTTCCGTCGAATACTTCACTTCTGTCTTCTAGCATTGGGCAGTTAAGATTTCTCAGCATTTCTGCATCTGCATCTACATATATACTTCAGAAACCACCACAGTGTGCGTAGTGGAGGATTTATCTTGTATTGGTAGTTCGCACGAGAAATATGTGTGGGGTGGTAGTAGAATCATTCTACAGTGTTTCGCAAATGCCTGTTCTCCAGAGTTTATTAATAGTGTTTCATGAAAAGAACATATCCATTCCTCCAAGAGTCCTCATTTGAGCTCACGAAGCACTTGCGTAACACTCACTTGTTCATCGAACCTACCACAAATATAGCAACATGCCTTTGAAATGCTTCGACGTCTTTCCTTAACCCTGTCTGGTGAGGATCTCAAATACTTGAGGAGTTCTCAAGAATGTGTTGCAGAAGTATTCTGTACCAGGTCTCCTTTATAGACGAGCTGTACTTTCCTAGAATTCTGTTTTCCCTAGAACCGCCTTGACGCGCTCTCGTCCCACTCACCTTCCGTGACACTTAACTGGGTTCTGTTACCTGGGACGTCTTCGAGCCACTCACAAATCTGAGAATTTATTGCGTAAATTAGGACTTTCTTACCAGACTGCAGTGCCGTGCTGTGTTAAACAATTTCCGGAAATATGAGGATATGGAATCTGCCTGTTGACCTTCATCCATGATCGAGCGAGGAAAGGACGATCTAAATTTTGCACGAGGAATTTTTTCTAATCCATACTGATTTACGAACAGAAGCTTTTATTTCTCAATGAAATTTGTTATTTTCGAACGTCGAATTTGCTCAAGAGTTCTGCATCAAACTGACTTCAATGATATTGGTCTATAACTATGCGGCTTCGTTCTTTTATATAGCCTCGCGAGGGTGAAACGAATCTGTGACCATTCGTGATACTTTTCTTTGTATGAATTCGATATTCCCTGTTAATTGTATATGGTGAGGTTCACACACAACCGAGCAATGTTCTACGATGGATCACATGAGTGTTTTGTAAGCAGTGTTGTTTATTTATCAATTGCATTTTCAAAATATACAAGGACCAATCGGAAAGTAAAAAATATTTTCTTTTAACAAGTGACCTTCCCCCCCCCCCCCAACCTCCCCCACCCCCTTCCCCACCACCACCACCGTCAACCGACGACTAACCTTGGTACTCATCCGCTTCAGTTTGACGTCGATCCAATACGGTTGATTACTGCTTACCTGCGCGACTTTAACATGTGTGACAAATTGACGATCCCGGCAAGGTGCGCATTGTTATTCGCTTTTTTAACGACCAAAAAGCCGACCCATAGAAATTTAGAGACAGATAACAGAGGTTTACGGTAATGTGATGAACGAACGTCAGTTCGGAAGTGGTGTATCATGTTTAGTGGAGGAGGGAAGAATGTTCGCAACGGAGATAGCTCGGGCTAGCCCTCAGTGGTGACTAACGGACTTAAAACAAGGACTGAAACAAAAATCCAAAAAGACAGGCGTTGCATAAGTAACTGATGCACTCTTTCTTTCCAGGCATTTCAAGGACTGTGTTGAACGAGATCATTAGTAAAGATCTGGGCTATAAAAAAGTGTGTGCCAGATGGGTTCCTCGAATTTTGTCCGAAGAACACAAAATCAAACGACTGGCAGCTGCATTGACATTCCTCAGTCACTAGGTAAAGGTTGGTGATGATGAGACTTGGATATCACATTTCGCACCAGAAACAAAGTGCCAATCAATGGAATGACATTATTCTCAATCCCCAACGAAACCGAAGAAAGCAAAACAAAAATTGAGCACCGGAAAGATAGGAAGGGTACCCTGCTCATCCACTGCATGCCTAGAGGTGAGACCATAAATGCAGCGACCCCCTGTCACACGTTTCAGTGACTTCGCCGAGCCACCAGGAACAAGCGGTGCGGAATGCTAAGCAGTAGACACATCCTCCTTCACGATAATTAACGCACGTCCGTATACAGCGGGTGTGACGCAGGACTTGCGTCAATGGTTTCAGTGGGAAATGTTTCGACATCCGCCATACAATCTGGATTTATCACCAAATGATTATCACTTATTCCCGAAATTGAAAGAGTTTTTGACTGGACAGTGCTACGGGAGTGATAATGAACTTGAAGAAACCATTAATCAGTTGTCTGATAACTTGGCAGCAGCTGAGTATGTAGAAGGCATAGGGAAAAGCTTCTAAAACGGTACGACAATTGCCTAAATTTGAGCGGTGAGCCGTAGAAAAGTATCTTGAGTATCAAATTGCATGTAAAATACTGTTTTGTTTAACTGTATCAAACAAAAAATTCTGTGGAAAAAAGTTCTTTACTTTCCTAGTGACCCTCGTATTACTTATGAACAGAGGCCTGCTACCTGTTTTACCTATTATTCAACCTATGTGATCATTCCGTTTCATATCCAAACAAATTATTATATGCAGATATTTGTATAGTATTACATTCATGAGCACTTAATTCATGCCAGCCGGTGTGACCGAGCGGTTCTAGGCGCTACAGTCTGGAACCGCTTGACCGCTACGGTCGCAGGTTCGCATCTTGCCTCAGGCATGGATGTGTGTGATGTCCTTAGGTTAGTTAGGTTTAAGTAGTTCTAAGTTCAAGGGGATTGATGACCTCAGAAGTTAAATTCCATAGCGCTCAGAGCCATTTTTTCAGCAGTTAAGTCTCATAGTGCTCAGAACCATTTGAACTTAATTCAAACTGTCAATATTTCCATCAGTCTGAAATCTTACCAAAATCTATCTGAACACATTTACCAGCGTTTTCAGATATTACTTCAATATACCTAATTACATCGGGTGAAAAAGTCTTAGGTTACTACTAATATCGTCTGACAGATCATTAATTCACAACATGAACGTGAAACGCCCCTGTACACGTATCTGGGTCACATCTAGGTTACTTCTACATCTGTTGGTGACTCTTCATTCAAGATAACATGCTACGTTTTCCCAACAAGAAATATTCAATTCAGTAACAAATTTCGATTGATGTCTGCAACACATATGTATACCAAACCACGACACCGATGTTGGTCTCACTGTCTAGGTGACGATAACTGAAAACAGTTACTGTGACCTCAATTAACAAAAATAACAAAATTGTCTCTGATGTATTAATCAGATTTAAATAATGTTACGTTGAATCTAGGAGCACCAACCTAAATGAAGTTCCCTGATTTCGAATTATTAAAGTTAAGCAATAAAGTTTATTCTCCTTTTTCACACATACTGAATGTACACTGGTGATTAAATCCAACTGCAAAATTGAACGAATCAAAAATAACTCGATCCCTCAATCCAGTAGTCAGCGAACACACTATAATATTAAAATGAATGGAAAACACGGCAAGTGTTTACAGCGCCAATTGGTCAATTCGAGTCAACACTAGCACAATAAAATGCAAGTCTGATTGACACATGATGTAACAATCCCAAGTGTCCACCAACGTTGAAATAAACATAGTTCAAGTTAGACTCAGTGCATATAACTCTGGTCCAGCTTAATTCACGAAACATAGGATTTCTACTGAGCTACTCGTAGGATAAACCAGTCCTGACCAATGCAGATACCTCTAACTTCCCACTGAACTACTGCGGAATAGTTAGAAGTATGATGACCATCATCACAGAAAACTTCTAAGTCGAAAAGTGTGCGCTTAGACCACTGGCGAAAGCGACATAGATATTGCCTGTATACCTCCACCCAGGAAAGTGCCCTTGGGGAAAGATGGGCATCGCCTTTTGTAAGATTGGCACCTTCTTCCACGGAAATCTACCTCACTTAATGACTTAGAGCAATGACCAACTTACAGTTCTTTATACTTTATCACCTTAATCTTAAATCTGAACTCTTTAGGCTAGAACATCGTTGCCTTTTGTAAACTTGGCACCTTTTTCCATGGAAATCTACGTCACTTAATGGTTCAAATGGTTCAAATGGCTCTGAGCACTATGGGACTTAACTTCTGAGGTCATCAGTCCCCTAGAACTTAGAACTACTTAAACCTAACTGACCTAAGGACATCACACACATCCATGCCCGAGGCAGGATTCGAACCTGCGACCATAGCGGTCGCGCGGTTCCAGACTGTAGCGCCTAGAACCGCTCGGCCACTCCGGCCGGCACGTCACTTAATGACGTAGAGCAATGACCAACTTACAGTTGTTTATACTTTATCACCTTAATCTTAAACCTGTACTCTTTAGGCTAGAAGGTCATCGCCTTTTGTAAACTTGGCACCTTTTTCCGTGGAAACCTACGTCACTTAATGACTTAGAGCAATGGCCAACTTACAATTCTGTATACTTCATACTTTACCACCGCAATCTTAAATCTGGATGCACCATTAGATGTGCGTTGAAAATATGAATAAAATGACTCATTAAACATGAATCTATGTCAAGTAGTTTGTCCACAAATTAAAGTTAGACAAATGCTTATTTTAAGTGTAAGGATGAAATTCAGTTTATGCTCTCTGTGCCTTTAATAATTATTGTATAAAAACATATGGCATCTCTTCTTCACAATAACTTACCTGTTATTTTCACTCCTGCAATCAGAATTAATGTAACTGTAACCATTTTTAAGTAAAGGGAAAATCTATGTAAAACAAGACACGATTAATTAAAGTAATAATGAAACACATAAATCTTATAAACTAAATGCTACTGGTAACGTGTTGATACATTTTCCGACACATACTGCTTTGCTTGTAGTGTAACTGCGTTGGTCTTCAAGATACGCTGATTTTAATCATGTGTCAAATTAAAATCTCTCACACGTTAATTACTTAAGTAATAGAATATGTAACTAACGAAGTCGATGCATATCGACGAGTGCTACTAACTGATAATTCTGTTACATTTGTGCAGACAAAAAATTACTATAGTTATTAATTATCTGCTAAATTTCCGTTTAAAGGAAGTTTATCGGCGCCGTAACTTCTCTTACATGTCACCTTCACAGTATACATCGGTGAGCCAAAACATTACGACCACATGTTTAATACCGTGTTGGTCCACTTTTTAAACACAATACAAGAGAGATTTTGCTTGGCATGGATTCTACAAGTTCTTGACAGTATTGCAGAAGTATGTGCCACTAGATGGCTACGCACAGAAGAAGCAATTCCTGAAAATTACGGAATGGTGGTTTACAGGCACGCAGCTGGCGCTCGATATGTGTCCCAATGCGTGCATATCAGCCACATTTACTGGCCAAGACATCAATATGAGTTCACTTAATGCCCCTCAGATCACTGTAGCACGCTGTGGCAAAGCGGTTCTAGGCGCTTCAGTCTGGAACTGCATGACCGCTATGACCGCAGGTTCAAAAATGGTTCAAATGGCTCTGAGCACTATAGGACTTAACATCTGTGGTCATCAGTACCCTAGAACTTAGAACTACTTAAACCTAACTAACCTAAGGACATCACACACATCCATGCCCGAGGCAGGATTCGAACCTGCGACCGTAGCGGTCCCGCGATTACAGACTGTAGCGCCTAGAACTGCACGGCCACACCGGCCGGCAACGCAAGTTCGAATCCTGTCTCGGGAATGGGTGTGTGTGATGTCCTTAGGTTAGTTAGGTGTAAATACACTCCTGGAAATGGAAAAAAGAACACATTGACACCGGTGTGTCAGACCCACCATACTTGCTCCGGACACTGCGAGAGGGCTGTACAAGCAATGATCACACGCACGGCACAGCGGACACACCAGGAACCGCGGTGTTGGCCGTCGAATGGCGCTAGCTGCGCAGCATTTGTGCACCGCCGCCGTCAGTGTCAGCCAGTTTGCCGTGGCATACGGAGCTCCATCGCAGTCTTTAACACTGGTAGCATGCCGCGACAGCGTGGACGTGAACCGTATGTGCAGTTGACGGACTGAGCGAGGGCGTATAGTGGGCATGCGGGAGGCCGGGTGGACGTACCGCCGAATTGCTCAACACGTGGGGCGTGAGGTCTCCACAGTACATCGATGTTGTCGCCAGTGGTCGGCGGAAGGTGCACGTGCCCGTCGACCTGGGACCGGACCGCAGCGACGCACGGATGCACGCCAAGACCGTAGGATCCTACGCAGTGCCGTAGGGGAGCGCACCGCCACTTCCCAGCAAATTAGGGACACTGTTGCTCCTGGGGTATCGGCGAGGACCATTCGCAACCGTCTCTATGAAGCTGGGCTACGGTCCCGCACACCGTCAGGCCGTCTTCCGCTCACGCTCCAACATCGTGCAGCCCGCCTCCAGTGGTGTCGCGACAGGCGTGAATGGAGGGACGAATGGAGACGTGTCGTCTTCAGCGATGAGAGTCGCTTCTGCCTTGGTGCCAATGATGGTCGTATGCGTGTTTGGCGCCGTGCAGGTGAGCGCCACAATCAGGACTGCATACGACCGAGGCACACAGGGCCAACACCCGGCATCATGGTGTGGGGGGCGATCTCCTACACTGGCCGTACACCACTGGTGATCGTCGAGGGGACACTGAATAGTGCACGGTACATCCAAACCGTCATCGAACCCATCGTTCTACCATTCCTAGACCGGCAAGGGAACTTGCTGTTCCAACAGGACAATGCACGTCCGCATGTATCCCGTGCCACCCAATATGCTCTAGAAGGTGTAAGTCAACTACCCTGGCCAGCAAGATCTCCGGATCTGTCCCCCATTGAGCATGTTTGGGACTGGATGAAGCGTCGTCTCACGCGGTCTGCACGTCCAGCACGAACGCTGGTCCAACTGAGGCGCCAGGTGGAAATGGCATGGCAAGCCGTTCCACAGGACTACATCCAGCATCTCTACGATCGTCTCCATGGGAGAATAGCAGCCTGCATTGCTGCGAAAGGTGGATATACACTGTACTAGTGCCGACATTGTGCATGCTCTGTTGCCTGTGTCTATGTGCCTGTGGCTCTGTCAGTGTGATCATGTGATATATCTGACCCCAGGAATGTGTCAATAAAGTTTCCCCTTCCTGGGACAATGAATTCACGGTGTTCTTATTTCAATTTCCAGGAGTGTAGTTCTTATTTCTAGGGACTGATGACCTCAGATGTTAAGTCCCATAGTGCTCAGAGCCATGTGAACCACATGAGGCTGGTCCCGGCTGAGGTTTGAATCCTCCATTGGGCATGGGTGTGTGTGTGTTTGTCCTTAGGATAATTTAGGTTAATTAGTGTGTCAGCTTAGGGACTGATGACCTTAGCAGTTAAGTCCCATAAGATGTCACACACATTTGAAATTTTTTTTTGTACCATGGTAGCACGATTGTGACCTTGAAACACTGACAATTATGCTGCTTGAAGATGTCATCACCATAGTGGGGAGATTTCAAACATGAAGCGATGCAGGTGGTCCACAAAAATGTTCATGTAGTTCATTGCCGTCAAGATGTCTTCGACTGCCATCACAGATACTATGGAAGCGAAACTCAATGTACCCCATAGTATAATTGTACCCTCACTGGCCGGCATCTGTGGTGTGGTGGCTGTTTCGTACAGCCATTCACCTGGATGACGGCGTGTAAGCACCCAGTCATCGACCTGGTGTAACAAGAAATGCGATTCATTCAACAGGTGACACGTTTCTATCCATCCACTGTGAAAACTCAGTGATGCTGTATACACTGCAGTCATAACTGGAACACATATGGTCGTGTGATGTAGAGCTACATGTTCCACAATGCCCCTTGAACGGTGTGCTCCGAAACACATGCGCCTGCACCAGCATTGCACTCTGTTGTCAGACCTGCCACAGATCGCTGCCTATCCTGGATTGCAGAGTGGGGGATCCTCCGACCTCTATGTTTTGTGCTGAGACGTGGTAGTCCAATACTATTCGGCCTACTCGTTATTTCATTATACCTCAACCTCTTTCTATATGTGCTCACGACAGTAGTACGCCTAGAGGCGACCAGCTTTCACAGTAATGCGCCCTTTGTCAAAAACCAGTTAGATCAATAGGTTTCCGCATTTGCGGCCCGTTTCTTCGCTATAATGACTGCCCAGTCGTCTCTCTTCCAGTTACATTCTGTCCTTACTGCATCAAATATCAGCTACAGCACCAGAAAGCAATGAACCTCGCGGGGGACAGTGGTCATAATATTTTGGCTCATCAACGTACTTATAAATACACTGGCCAGTCCTTTCCTCCTGTTTAAAATAGGTATTGTGCTTTATTCCAATTGCAACAGTTTTCGTTGTATGTGTGCAAATGTTTACAATGATATTCACCCTCTTGCAACCAATGACAGGTGGGTATGATGACGCTTACAGGTACAGTGCATACGAAATACAGTGGCCGGTAGATGTGCAGACGACAGAGCATGCGTGAGGAGAGCAGTAGTGGTGGGGGTGTGGGAAGGCGCTGTAGGGGAAATGCTGAACGCTGGAGGGGAAGTGCCATTCTAAACTGAAGTCTGCACTCAAATTTTTTGTATATATTATGCGGGGCACCTTCACGCCCACTCTTGCATGGTGACCACTCAAAAATATTTCACCTCTTATTCGGTTTGGCCAGCCGGAGTGGCTGTGCGGCTCTAGGCGCTACACTCTGGAGCCGAGCGACCGCTATGGCCGCCGGTTCGAATCCTGCCTCGGGGTTGGATGTGTGTGACGTCCTTAGGTTAGTTAGGTTTAAGTAGTTCTAAGTTCTAGGGGACTGATGACCTCAGAAGCTAAGTCCCATAGTGCTCAGAACCATTTTTTTTTTGGATCTGACAATTCAGCTGTGTGCAAGCCACACCCTCCAGCCAGCCATCAGAGTGTTGTCCACATAGCCTCTGCGTCAAATGAAGCATGATTCAATTACCGCACTCGACCAGTATCAGTCACTTCAGCTCAGTTTATAATACATCAGGCCCCTTGCGATTATAATTTCTTTATTAAGATGATGTGCATGGCACATGACATGCTAATGTGTGACAGATCAGTAGGTGACCAGAACTGTTGAGTAATGGAGGAACTGAAAGATGTACACTTCAACATATACCGTAAGCTAGTTTGCTGAGGACATGCATGTTACTCACTGTAATGTTTTAAGCATTTTCATCCTTCTGAGGGATAAACAGGCACAATTTTTTGCTGTATAACTGAAATCACTCCTCAGACTGTGCTGTACTGAATTTATTGTTCAATTACACTTTATCGTTATTGAAAGATCCTGCGGCATCATCAGCTGTGCCCAAAGAGGCAAGGATATCAATCGAAAATAAAGTTATCTATATTGTGGAAATCCGTTTATACAACTTGTCATTGTTCACAAATAGCGAGAGGCACACACTGTAACCCCAGCGTGGCTACACCCCACCAAATACTTATTATGCTTCCACTGCACCAACCATTATTGATTCATCCGACAGAGGACCCTGAAATATCACTTTGCTGCTTAAGAACAAGATTAGACCCAGTACCGACTGTTGTGGACCTCCACATGTTTTGTTCCCCCTTACTGAGGTTAGGTTAATTACTGTGACATAGTCTGTTAAAGTGACTCTCCGTTTTTGTTATACAGAGAATACTCCATCGATGTCAGGCAGATGTCTTTAATACCATGAGCTTTTAATTTGCCAAGTAGAAAACTATTATGGAAACAGTAGAAGGCAGCAGGGGCACTACATCAGTACAGTGTGGTATAGGTTGAGAATTTGGGTCTGACGGGAGGGATGCTAGGGTAGTCCTTCCGGTTGTGGGGACTAGTGTGTCCAGATGGCATAGTGGTCAGAGCATCTCCTTAGTATGCAGGTGATGTGGATTCGAATCCAAGCCTGGCAAAAATTTTCAGTTTTCCCCATTGACATAAATTCATTCCCACTGGCAGCTAATGTCTTTAATTCCTTTGTGTCTTGACAGTCAAAGGCTTTGGTAAGGTCACAGAGTGAACGAAGAGGATATTATTTCTTCTTTATCTCTTCCAGGAACTGCCTGACTGAAGACAGACGTAAACCATCTCGAGAAAGAAGTTTCAAAAACCGCCTTTAATTGATGACTCTAAGACACTAGAGCCACCTACGTATCGCTCCTGTAGGGATCGTGAGGACAAAATACAGCGCGCACAGAGACATTTAATCAGCCATTTTTCCAGTGCTCCATTCGTTAATGTGATACGAAAAGGACCTAATAACTCATACAACTGGGGGTAGCCTCTGCTATGCACTTCGCAGTAGTTTCCAGAGCATAGATGTAAACATGGATGTAGATATGGATTTCTCTGTAGACAATCGTTCACGAAAGACGAAAGCTAAGCGGAAAGACAGTTAACAAATTACGCCAGGAAAAACGAGTCAATACATAACCCGTTTTCTCAAAAACTTTTGAAAAGGTTGGAAGGTGCAAAGTGGGCATATAGTTCGCAGTGGTTTGCTTATACAATTTTACTGATGAATGTTACTACAGTAAATTTAACTTTATGAGGAAATATGGAAAGGTGTAGTTTACTGCACACGCCCCACACTATTACAGAGGCTCCACCAGCTTCAACAGTGCCCTGCTCACATGCAGCATCTATGGATTCATGAGTTTGTCTCCATACCGTACACGTCCATCCGCTCGATAAAATTTGAAACGCGACTCGTCCGACCAGGCAACAGTCGTCAACAGTCCAATATCGCTGTTGACGAGGCCAGGTAGGCATAAAGCTTCGTGTCGTGCAGTCATCAAGGGTACACTAGGAGTGGACCTTCGGCTCCGAAAGCCCACATCGATGATGTTTCATTGAGTGTTTCGCACGCTGACTCTTATTGATGGCGCAGCACTGAAATCTGCAGCAAGTTTCGGAAGGGCTGCACTTCTGCCACGTTGAGCGATTCTCTTCAGTCGTCGTTGGTCCCGTTTTTCCAGGACCGTTTGCGGGCTGCAGCGATGATGGAGATTTGATTTTTTACCGGATTCCTAATATTCACGGTACACTCGTGAAATGATCGTACGGGAAAATCCCGACTTCATCGCTACCTCAGAGATTCTGTGTCCCATAGCTCGTGCGCTAACTATGACACCACGTTCAAACTCAATTAAATCTTGATAACCCGCCACTACAACAGCAGAAACCGATCTAACAACTGAGCCAGACACTCGTTGTCTTATATAGGCATTGCCGATCGCAGTCCCGTATTCTGTCTGTTTACATATCTCTGTATTTGAATACGCACACCTGTAACAGTTTCTTTGGTGCTTCAGTGTACTTATAATGTATCGGAGCTGCGGATTCCGCGTGGCGTTTGCTCTTTCGGGGATGTCAGAAAGAACAGACATCACCCATTCATATAAATATTATATTGCCTAGACTAGGTGTGAAATTGTGGCATTTCCAACAGGAAGACTTAGATTATAGCTCATAAAAGAAAAGAACCTGTACGATCAAAATGCGTGTTATACGGTCATGTTTTAGAACAACTTTCTCTTTTTAACTTCTTAGGTTGGCATGTAAGCTACCAGCTCGAAAATGACATGTGTAACAAATTAAATAAATATCAGATGACTTGTGGGACTATATACAGAACAATAGACAACTAAGTGGAAATTTCATGAAGCAATAGCTACACTTGTTTATCGTACAGCTCAGAATCGTGGACAAAACGAAAGCAAGACGAAACGAGTGGATGCATCACTGAAATGGAGTTTGTGGGGTGTTCAAAATTCAAATTGCTCTGAGCACTGTGGGACTTTACATCTGAGGTCATCAGTCCCCTAGAACTTAGAACTACTTAAACCTAACTAGCCTAAGGACATCACATATATCCATGACCGAGGCAGGATTCGAACCTGCGACCGCAGCGGTCGCGCGGTTCCAGACTGAGGCGCCTAGAACCGCTCGGCCACACCGGCCGGCTTTGTGGGGTGTGCGAAAGGTTGCAGTCTGAGGGAGCAGATAAGAAGCGAAAGCAGCAGAGTTAAGTTCTGAATGTCCTGTGTTAGCTGACTGCTATGCAGAGGTCACGGGTTCCATTCCCGGCTCTACCAGTGATTTTTCTCGGCCGGAGGACTGGAAGGCGGTGCGCTGAGCCTCGCGAAGCCAGCTGCGGAGCTACCTGCACCAGAAGTAGCGGCTCCCAGGTTTGTAAAGTCGGCAGACGGCCGGGATAACTGGGTCCTGACAACATGCCGCTCCGTAGCACATCCGAATGACGTCGTATGGCAGGCGATGGCACAGCAGCCGGTCGACATGGCACTGTCTTCAGGGCCTGATCGCTGAGCTGCCTTTTGTAACGAATTAATGAAACGAAAGATAGTAAAGCGGTTACAACGTATCGATAGCTTGCTAGAAAGAAAACAAAACAAATACTGACCTACGAGTAACAAGAAAAACGCGATACTGGAGGACCACGTAATATATAACCTAGATTGAAATCAGAACAGGCGAGGAGTCCATTCTTCACAACGAAGAAGAAGGAGAAGAAGAAGAGAAGACGAAGACTAAGGTGATAAAGGATACATACCTCATTAACTAATTACAAAGATAGTTTAAAGTGTGACGCCTCCTATTGCTGCCTACTGGCACTCCCGTGATCTGTGAAACTGTGAAGTCCTTCTTCTATGCCGAGCCAGGGTTATTCACCTCGTCAAGATATGTGAAAGCGAGGCGACACAACACTGTCTGTTACTGCATTCAGTATTTGATGGTCAAATTATTACCGGCTGCGTTGTTTAGCGGTTGCCGCCAAAGATGCTCATTAACAGTGACTAGGCGGCCGATTCATGTTTCAGAGTGTATCGATATCTTTGATTTTCCGTAGTACATGTACACCGAATTAATTCCTTCAAAAGTTCAAAATGGCTCTGAGCACTACGCGACTTAACTTCTGGGGTCATCAGTCACCTAGAACTTAGAACTAATTAAACCTAACTAACCTATGGACATCACACACATCCATGCCCGAAGCAGGATTCGAACCTGCGACCGTAGCGGTCGCTCGGTTCCAGACTGTAGCGCCTAGAACCGCACGGCCACTCCGGCCGGCTCCTTTCTAAGTCTCAGAGTTCATTTAACACAGTTTATTCGATACGATCCACTACGACAGATGTTCATGGTTAAGCGCGATAATAAACGTCCAAACAAGGTCCATCATCAAAAGTCAACGAAATTTAGCCCGGCTTCCAATGAGGTTGACTATTTCACACAGTGGCGCATGAACTTAAAGAGTCGCGAATGTTCAGAACTGCAACGAGAAAAGCTCGGACACTAAAAGTCTCGAACTCAAAGACTCCCAGAAGCTAAAGCCTCACAGCCGCTAGAGACTAACAGAAGCGAAAGAAATTAACAATACGTGCGTTGAGTTTACGTAATAGTTATGAAACACAAGGGACATTCGGGGAAGATTTTTGAATAAAGCCCCTTGCTACTTTGAGTATAATGTTCTATTCCCTGGGCTCTTATTATTCTTTTATTTAATTTTTCTGCTTTAAACCGAAAATTCGTGATTGTATACGAAATATGGGGATTGTTCATGGCCAGTTCGAATAAATTTTAGTTTAAAAAAAAGACCATATTTGTAACGAGGCATTAGAAAAGGTAGTCCTATAAAATCAGCGTAAGATTTCAAGACTCTGCTAGAAGCAGCATTGCATTACTACTTTTTAGTGACGTGACGATTTTTGTAAATTCCTTAGGAGCTGCGTTTTTCAAACTAATGTGCGTGCAGTGTGTATTGAGCTAAATACAATGTACTTCTCTTTAACTGTTTGTCTGTGAGTGCAGTTGCAAAGGAGTAATCATTGAATGTTATGGACAATGATCTGAAAGTGTCATTAGGTTAGTTTATGGAGACTAAATTTAATTTTCGCTGTTTTTTGGTTTGTTTCTTGTTTAATAAAGTACCAAATTCTCTTTAATTTGCTCTGCGACTGGTTTTTTTTTTTTTTTTTTTTTTTTCCAACGCGCTGTAGAAGTTACTGGTGGTGCTGCAATATGAACTGTTGACTACTCCTCGTCCTGCGAATTAGGTACAAGAGACACTGCATGTGGTTTGCATACCGTGCAAGACAGCGAATCTGTTACAAGTGTGGTCAAACTTTTGTTTCCCGGAGAGTTCTCTCGATTTTTTATCCTCTTCAATAATGTCTCAAAATACACGTTTTGGAAATTACGTCTAACGCACGTGTTGCGACAACTGCCGAAATGCAACTCATTTAATGCCAGGAAAATTGTTTAACCCTACAACACTAAAGATTGGGAAACGTTAAATTGCTACTAAACCATCGTAAAGTGTACCACCCCACATTTTATTCAAAGGAAGTCATAATTTACAGGTTATGCGTTAGTTAATTACTATTATTATATCTCCAGTGGTACGTTACATACCAAATTAAGTACAAAATGTCATGTTTATACTCTGCTGCAAACGTAAATTTTAAGGGGATTTAGTAATCTAGCGTTAAAATAATGCACAGCTTCACGCAAACGCCGTTAGCAAGCGAGGAACTTATCAGTAACTGAAAATGACGACGTGTGTTCACATAAACGCTCATGGGACTGCAGACAACCTTGTAGGCAGGGAAACAGCATATTAATAACTTCTTCAGCTGTATTTAGTTCATATTATTGGATCACTGCCGGTTGCCTGGAACTGAAAGCCACATCTTCAGGTGAACATATGACTCTTCTGCTCTAATGTTTTAGTCGTATGTTCACCTGAAGATGCGACTTTCAGTACCACGAAACCGATAGAGATCCAGTAATAAAGGACTAAATACAGCTGAAACGGTTATTAATATCCAAGATGCCCATGGAACTCTCGTTAGGTGCTGATACTTGCAAGACGTTTACAAACTCAGCATGCTAGTACTACATTGGACGGAATTTCCAATGCGAGAGACAAAAAAGTATCTTTAAGACTATCAAAACATTAATGTTAAATATTCGTTAATGATGCATCGAAGCGTAATAGACAGATAAGGAAGAATGATTCGGGAGTGAGAGTTCAGCCGCTCTTTTGATTCCCCTTCATTGTATGCAGCGGAACTGAAAATCGTGCGGAGGCTGGTGGGACTTCTCAGAACCACATAAAAGCTGTGTTCTATAGAAGCTACGCACCCAAACCTCTTCTACATGAAGCTAACCATCATTTCAAGGCACAGTGTTAAAATTAGCTACTACGTTTGTGAAAAATATTATTCGATATCAGAAATTCTAAAAAAAAGTTGAAGGTAGTTGAATTTTATCCTCATAATTTAAATTCTACCATACGTTTTTGAGAATATATGTTTTAATGCACCTTTTGGAACAGCACTGCGTCACAGCCACCTCTGTCTCTTCGTAGCACAAGATGCTGTAATCTCAGGAGTCATCCATTCTGTGCTCTCGCTTCTATTTTCGTTTTGTGGTCACGACCCCAGCTGTCACGGGAAACGCAATTCTCAGAGGAGCCGGGACCTGTCACCCGCGCTGACGTCAGCAGGAAGTAGAAAGAGCGAGCTCGCCTTGCAGAGGTCGTTTCGTGGCGTGGGTGGAGCGTCGCCAAAGCTGATAACCTCGCCGAACGACGCGCGTCGTGATTTTCCACCGCACGACCGCAGCAGCTGCAGTGCAGTAATAAAGTCCAAGGACACGTAGGAGTCATTTGTGAAAAGCGATAGCCTTTTGCTTGAACGAGGGGCAGTCATAAGGATCTTCAATCATCACCTCGAGAAATCACGCTACAACCATCAAACTATGTTACTGTATTAGGTCTTCTCTACATATTCACCCTTCAGTGAGACTTGCTTGTAGAAGACTGCAGTTTGGCTGCTCAGGAAATGATCCACCTCCAAAATTATCAGGAAGCGATTTTAGCATAATAGTTTGTTGGGAAGAAGTCAGTGAGTTTCATTTAAGTTCAGTTTACTAGTGTCCAGCTTGACACAATCAAGTAATTTAAATATCTGGGCGTAACGTTGCAAAGCGATGTGAGGTGGAACGAGCACGTGAAATCTGTGGTAGGGAAGGCGAATGGTCGACTTCGGTTTATTGGGAGAATTTTACGAAAAAGGGGTTCACCTGTAAAGGAGACGCATATAGGTCGCTGGTGTGTCCTATTTTTCAGTACTGCTCGAGTGTTTGGGATCCGTACCAGGTGGGATTGAAGGAAGACATCGAAGCAATTCATAGGAAGACCGCTAGATTTGTTACAGGTAGGTTCGAGCAAGACTTAATTGTTACGAAGATGCTTCGGGAACTCAAATGGGAATCCCTGGAGGGAATGCGGCGTTGTTTCCGAGGAACACTGCCGAGAAAGTTTAGAGAACCGACATTCGAAGCTGACTGCCGAACAATTCTGGTCCAGCCGCATACATCGCTCGTAAGGACCACGAAAATAATATAGGAGAAATTAGGGCTCATACGGAGGAATACAGACAGTCGTTTTTCCCTCGCTCTACTTGTGAATGGAACAGGAGGGGAAATGACAAGTAGTGGTACAGGGTACCCTCTGCCACGCATCTTACGGTGGCTTGCGGATTATCTGTGTAGAAGTAGATGGATGAATACAGATGACGAGGCAAAATTTGACTGAAGCAACTTGTACAAATGCGTCTTGTAGACAGGGGACTGATAACCTCAGATGTTAAGTCCCATAGTCCTCATAGCCATTTTGAGCCGTCTTGTAGATAATGAGATGGAGTGTTGTCATGGAACAGAAACACACCCTTAGATCCTTAGACAGCTGTCACATGTCTTCTGTACGGCATCCTGTGACCAGCCAGGAGATTCCTTTACTATGCTTCTGAAACGGTTTGCCCTACATGAACACAACCTGTTAGCACCAGATCGTAGCAGTAGCTCGAGGCACCTGCAGGGAGGCAACTGGCTTCAGAGGTGTTTAAAGTGATTGCCCGCCTACAGGCGCCTGGGGCTGCTTCGCAGGTTTTTTCTCTGCCCATCTACAGGCACCTAGGGCTGCATTGGAGGTTTTCTCTGTAAACTTATAATTTTAAAATTCTCAATAACCGTGGGCGAGTGCCAACAAGGATTTTGCCGAACTGGGCGGTCTTACAGTCTGTTATTCATGCATGTGTCAATAGTGGTCCCCTCCATGGTCACTCCACATGAGGGCATGAATAAAGAGCACTGAAGAAGCATAAGCGCCATTCGTCGCTTTGCCTCATGTTTAAATTTCGACGATTGGTTCTGGACGGTCCCTAGCACACTGGTGTCTAAAATTGAAGCAAAAAATGGAAATTTTACAGGGTTGCGTTAATTTTGCCCCAAAATAGTGTAAAAAGGTGATAGTAAAGTATAAACAATATGAAGAATACAGAACACAAATGACAGCAACAAGCATGACGGCAGACAAAGATGCTGTTCGTTTTTTTCCAAGTTAACGGATTTGCACACACATTGCGACAACTGGTTAATGTTC
Source organism: Schistocerca serialis cubense (assembly GCF_023864345.2). Taxonomy (NCBI): domain Eukaryota; kingdom Metazoa; phylum Arthropoda; class Insecta; order Orthoptera; family Acrididae; genus Schistocerca; species Schistocerca serialis. The sequence continues at coordinate 877,913,373 of NC_064639.1, forward strand.
TCAATCTGGCGTGTGACCACCTCTGGCAGCAAAACAGGCCTGACAACGACGGGGCATCCAGTCAGTGGCGTATCAGTCTCATGTTTAGGCAGTAACGTCCATTCTTCCTGCAGAGCTACTCCCAGTCTTGGATAGTGGTTGGTGGCTGCTGACGTGTTGCAAGCTGTCTCCCCAGTGCATCCCAGACATGCTCTATTGGATTCATTTCGGTAGAGCGAGCAGCCCATACCATGTGTGCAATATCATCCGTTTCCAAGAAAACATCAACCACCCATGCTCTGTGAGGTCGAGCATTATCGTCCATCAGTATGAACTCTGGGCGCACAGCACCTCGCAACAACTGTACATGAGGTCCCAAGGCATCGATCCCAAGACTTCGTCACGATACCTGACAACAGTTAAATTTTGCAGATTCACTCGTACAGTTCCATGAAGAGGGGTTCGAGTGGTAAACATAATCCCTGCATACACCATTAGGGATCCTCCTCGATATCGATCTCTTTCCACAATGTTTGGGTCTGGAAACCGTGTTCCACGTTCCCTCCAGATGCGAATCCATCGATAATCACCCCCCAGCTCCAGACTAAATCCCTGCATACACCATTAGGGATCCTCCTCGATATCGATCTCTTTCCACAATGTTTGGGTCCGGAAACCGTGTTTCACGTTCCCTCCAGATGCGAATCCATCGATAATCACCCCCCAGCTCCAGACTATATCCCTGCATACACCATTAGGGATCCTCCTCGATATCGATCTCTTTCCACAATGTTTGGGTCCGGAAACAGTGTTCCACGTTCCCTCCAGATGCGAATCCATCGATAATCACCCCCCAGCTCCAGACTAAATCCCTGCATACACCATTAGGGATCCTCCTCGATATCGATCTCTTTCCACAATGTTTGGGTCCGGAAACCGTGATCCACGTTCCCTCCAGATGCGAATCCATCGATAATCACCCCCCAGCTCTAGACTAAATCCCTGCATACACCATTAGGAATCCTCCTCGATATCGTTCTCTTTCCACAATGTTTGGGTCCGGAAACCGTGTTCCACGTTCCCTCCAGATGCGAATCCATCGATAATCACCCCCCAGCTCCAGACTAAATCCCTGCATACACCATTAGGGATCCTCGCCGATATCGATCTCTTTCCACAATGTTTGGGTCCGGAAACCGTGTTCCACGTTCCCTCCAGATGCGAATCCATCGATAATCACCCCCCAGCTCCAGACTAAATCCCTGCATACACCATTAGGGATCCTCCTCGATATCGTTCTCTTTCCACAATGTTTGGGTCCGGAAACCGTGTTCCACGTTCCCTCCAGATGCGAATCCATCGATAATCACCCCCCAGCTCCAGACTAAATCCCTGCATACACCATTAGGGATCCTCCTCGATATCGATCTCTTTCCACAATGTTTGGGTCCGGAAACCGTGTTCCACGTTTCCTCCAGATGCGAATCCATCGATAATCACCCCCCCCAGCTCCAGACTAAATCCCTGCATACAAAATTAGGGATCCTCCTCGATATCGATCTCTTTCCACAATGTTTGGCTCCGGAAACCGTGTTCCACGTTCCCTCCAGATGCGAATCCATCGATAATCACCCCCCAGCTCTAGACTAAATCCCTGCATACACCATTAGGAATCCTCCTCGATATCGTTCTCTTTCCACAATGTTTGGGTCCGGAAACCGTGTTCCACGTTCCCTCCAGATGCGAATCCATCGATAATCACCCCCCAGCTCCAGACTAAATCCCTGCATACACCATTAGGGATCCTCGCCGATATCGATCTCTTTCCACAATGTTTGGGTCCGGAAACCGTGTTCCACGTTCCCTCCAGATGCGAATCCATCGATAATCACCCCCCAGCTCCAGACTAAATCCCTGCATACACCATTAGGGATCCTCCTCGATATCGTTCTCTTTCCACAATGTTTGGGTCCGGAAACCGTGTTCCACGTTCCCACCAGATGCGAATCCATCGATAATCACCCCCCAGCTCCAGACTAAATCCCTGCATACACCATTAGGGATCCTCCTCGATATCGATCTCTTTCCACAATGTTTGGGTCCGGAAACCGTGTTCCACGTTTCCTCCAGATGCGAATCCATCGATAATCACCCCCCCCAGCTCCAGACTAAATCCCTGCATACAAAATTAGGGATCCTCCTCGATATCGATCTCTTTCCACAATGTTTGGCTCCGGAAACCGTGTTCCACGTTCCCTCCAGATGCGAATCCATCGATAATCACCCCCCAGCTCTAGACTAAATCCCTGCATACACCATTAGGAATCCTCCTCGATATCGTTCTCTTTCCACAATGTTTGGGTCCGGAAACCGTGTTCCACGTTCCCTCCAGATGCGAATCCATCGATAATCACCCCCCAGCTCCAGACTAAATCCCTGCCTACACCATTAGGGATCCTCGCCGATATCGATCTCTTTCCACAATGTTTGGGTCCGGAAACCGTGTTCCACGTTCCCTCCAGTTGCGAATCCATCGATAATCACCCCCCAGCTCCAGACTAAATCCCTGCATACACCATTAGGGATCCTCCTCGATATCGTTCTCTTTCCACAATGTTTGGGTCCGGAAACCGTGTTCCACGTTCCCACCAGATGCGAATCCATCGATAATCACCCCCCAGCTCCAGACTAAATCCCTGCATACACCATTAGGGATCCTCCTCGATATCGATCTCTTTCCACAATGTTTGGGTCCGGAAACCATGTTCAATGTTCCCTCCAGATGCGAATCCATCGATAACCCCCCCCCAGCTCCAGACTAAATCCCTGCATACACCTTTAGGGATCCTCCTCGATATCGATCTCTTTCCACAATGTTTGGGTCCGGAAACCGTGTTCCACGTTCCCTCCAGATGCGAATCCATCGATAATCACCACCTAGCTCTAGACTAAATCCCTGCATACACCATTAGGGATCCTCCTCGATATCGATCTCTTTCCACAATGTTTGGATCCGGAAACCGTTTTCCACGTTCCCTCCAGATGCGAATCCATCGATAATCACCCCCCAGCTCCAGACTAAATCCCTGCATACACCATTAGGGATCCTCCTCGATATCGTTCTCTTTCCACAATGTTTGGGTCCGGAAACCGTGTTCCACGTTTCCTCCAGATGCGAATCCATCGATAATCACCCCCCAGCTCCAGACTAAATCCCTGCATACACCATTAGGGATCCTCGCCGATATCGATCTCTTTCCACAATGTTTGGGTCCGGAAACCGTGTTCCACGTTCCCTCCAGATGCGAATCCATCGATAATCACCCCCCAGCTCCAGACTAAATCCCTGCATACACCATTAGGGATCCTCCTCGATATCGTTCTCTTTCCACAATGTTTGGGTCCGGAAACCGTGTTCCACGTTCCCTCCAGATGCGAATCCATCGATAATCACCCCCCAGCTCCAGACTAAATCCCTGCATACACCATTAGGGATCCTCCTCGATATCGATCTCTTTCCACAATGTTTGGGTCCGGAAACCATGTTCAATGTTCCCTCCAGATGCGAATCCATCGATAATCACCCCCCAGCTCCAGACTAAATCCCTGCATACACCATTAGGGATCCTCCTCGATATCGATCTCTTTCCACAATGTTTGGGTCCGGAAACCGTGTTCCACGTTCCCTCCAGATGCGAATCCATCGATAACCCCCCCCCCCCCCCAGCTCCAGACTAAATCCCTGCATACACCTTTAGGGATCCTCCTCGATATCGATCTCTTTCCACAATGTTTGGGTCCGGAATCCGTGTTCCACGTTCCCTCCAGATGCGAATCCATCGATAATCACCCCCCAGCTCTAGACCAAATCCCTGCATACACCATTAGGGATCCTCCTCGATATCGATCTCTTTCCACAATGTTTGGATCCGGAAACCGTGTTCCACGTTCCCTCCAGATGCGAATCCATCGATAATCACCCCCCAGCTCCAGACTAAATCCCTGCATACACCATTAGGGATCCTCCTCGATATCGATCTCTTTCCACAATGTTTGGGTCCGGAAACCGTGTTCCACGTTTCCTCCAGATGCGAATCCATCGATAATCACCCCCCCCCCAGCTCCAGACTAAATCCCTGCATACACCATTAGGGATCCTCCTCGATATCGATCTCTTTCCACAATGTTTGGGTCCGGAAACCGTGTTCCACGTTTCCTCCAGATGCGAATCCATCGATAATCACTCCCCAGCTCCAGACTAAATCCCTGCATACACCATTAGGGATCCTCCTCGATATCGATCTCTTTCCACTACGTTTGGGTCCGGAAACCGTGTTCCACGTTCCCTCCAGATGCGAATCCATCGATAATCACTCCCCAGCTCCAGACTAAATCCCTGCATACACCATTAGGGATCCTCCTCGATATCGATCTCTTTCCACAATGTTTGGGTCCGGAAACCGTGTTCCACGTTTCCTCCAGATGCGAATCCATCGATAATCACCCCCCAGCTCCAGACTAAATCCCTGCATACACCATTAGGGATCCTCCTCGATATCGATCTCTTTCCACTATGTTTGGGTCCGGAAACCGTGTTCCACGTTCCCTCCAGATGCGAATCCATCGATAATCACTCTCCAGCTCCATACTAAATCGCGTCTCATCCATTGCCCCACTATTCGACAGTCCAGGTGGCATGTTGATGACTCCACTCTAGACGTCCGATTCTGTGAAAACGCATCAGGGGTAGACATACAGTATATTTCTGCAAAGAAGGCTGCTCTGTGGAAGCCTTCTGCACAACGTTCGCCTCGGTACAACACTTCCAGTGGATGCTGCGAGGTCAGATGCCAGTTGCCTTGCAGCACTAAAGCTGATCTGACGTGCGCTTACAGCCAAATAACGGTTCTCTCTTCTGAATTCACACGTGGTCGGCCCTGCCCTTGTTTTCGGGATACAGTTTTGCTCTCTATAAACCGTCGCTACATCCGAGAAACAACAGAACGATCCACTGTAGGTCATCGGGCCAAATTAGTTTGCGACTGGTCTGCTTCCTTTTTTTCTGTGGCCCTCTACCGCAGAGAGTCTGGTAGGTATCTTCTCTGTGCCGTACTGCACCGTCTGTGACTGTATAGATCGCGATTGAGGATGTGGGGCTACACGGCAAACAGTACCTTGTTTCATAGGTACCCTGAAGTCATCGTTGGCATGGTTGTTCGTTGATTGGAATGCTATCTTCCATGCATAACACGATCGTATGGATATCCGGTTGACAGTTTGTATGATTATATCGTGAATTAGACACAAGAAAGAGATATAGTGGTTTGTTGCTTCAATTTTGGTCACCGGTATAGTTCCACTCTGTACGCCAGACCAAAAATTGCAGCAGAACTGCAGTCGAAAGGGGTGAGATCATTTTAAATAGGGTTGCAGCCCTGCGATGTCTGTCGAAAAGGGTTGAATTGCCAAGGAGGTGTCAATAGTGCCAAATGTTGCCAATAACGTCTTCCTGTTGGTCATCGCATTGCGAACTGTCGTTTTCGACCGCAAATTGTGTGTAAAACACCGTCCCAAAGAAATGGGTGGTTTCATTGAGGTCTTTTATACCCTATAACTATCGTTTACCTAAGAACTAGTGCCCCTTTCAGACGCTAGTCAGCTGTTTCTTGAAAATGGCCTAATAAGCTGAAAACTAGTTTGAAGCAAAAAAAAAAAAAAAAAAAAAAAACCAATAGAATAAAAACAGTGTACTTGTTATTCAACGTTAAATTGATCGTGGTCAGTCTTTAACTCTGTTCCATTCCTGAACCCAGTGAGCGGCGTAACATCTCTGACTCTGTAAATGAGGATTGGTTCCTGGTGAGGCATGCTGTGTGCGCTCGTAACGCTTACACGTGTTATGCATATGTGCTTAGTAATAAATAGTGTGCCCGCCCGGTTAGCCGTGCGATCTGACATACTGCTGTCCGGGTGGGAAGGCGTGCCGGTCCCCAGCAGATTAGTGTCGAGGTCCGGTGTGCCGGCCAGTCTGTGGATGGTTTTTTAGGCGTTTTTCCATCTGCCTCGGCGAATGCGGGCTGATTCCCCTTACTCCGTCTCAGTTATACTATGTCGGTGATAGCTGCGCAAACACTGTTTCACGTACGCGTACACCATAATTACTCTACACTCGTCTGGTGTGAGTCCCGCGAGGGGGGGGGGGGGGGTGAGGGGGAAGTCCACTCGGGCCGAACAGCGCAATAACCCTGGGTTCGGTGTGGGGCGGCGGTGGGGTGAGTGGACTGCTGTAGCCTGTTGTGGGGTTGTGAACCACTGAGGCTATGGCGGGGACGAAGCCTCTCCGTCGTTTCTAGGTCCTCAGTTCAATACTATACAATTCTATAAATAGTGTGGAGGTACTATCTCTATCCTGTGGCACTATTCCGCTATCGTACCGCCGGTATCCCACTTCCCACAACTTGTAGACTGTCCATTTCGGCTCATCCTCACGGCGACTGTAGACACGGTCCAGATGCTGTCTTGAGGTACTGCTGGTATTCGTCCTGTTGCTGATACTAACTGGTGTGTGTAGCCGTATGTCCTCTTATATCCGCATTTAATGGACATGGCACGCTTTGGAACTATACGTGTGACACAAGTGGAAGTCATAAAAAGATCCTGCTTATTGGGCTCTTTGTTGGTGGCTAGCCTTGACGCAGTACTAGGCACTCCGGCGCTCTTCTATGCATGGCTGTGTGCCGTATCTGTCGGAGGACGCAGCAAGCAGAATTTAAATTTCAGTACTAGGAAATGTTTTACGACGATAAGCGTCTAGAATGTAGCGTTCTATAATGTGAAATATCGAAGATAAGTAGTTGTAGCAAGAAGAGAGTAGCTTTCGAAATATACTCACGCTCATAAATTAAGGGTAATTGCAGAATGTGGTGCCACACAACGTGGTACTACACAAAACTGGCGCTAACAGCATAGGCACATAGGGAACACACACGAAACGCGGTATTAGTGATGAGAAAACTGTCCCGAAACACATGTGCTACAAAACGCCACTCTTTCCTGCGCATGTACCCCGACATCAATATGGGATATGATCATCAAGCACACGTACACAGGCCGCACAACGGGTTGGCATACTCTGGATCAGGTGGTCGAGCAGCTGCTGGGGTATAGCCTCCCATTCTTGCACCAGTGCCTGTCGGAGCTCCAGAAGTGACGTAGGGATTTTAAGACGTTAGCGATACATCGACCGAGAGCATTCGCCTGATATCTTCTGTTTCAAGGTACTCCTCCACGATGGCAGCTTGGTGGGGCCTTGCGCTATCATCCATCAGGAGGGAGGTGGGACCCACTAAAAAGGCGGACATGCGCAAAATGACGTCCCAATACACCTGACCGTTAGAGTTCCTCTGTCAAAGACATGCAGGAGTGCACGTTCACCAATCATAATCCCACCCCACACCATCAAACCACGACCTCCATACATGTCCCTTTCACGGGCAGTAAGGGGTTGGAATCTGGTCCTTCGTTCACGCCAGATGAAAACCCGGCGAGAATCACAGATCAGACTACACCTCGACTCATCCGTGAACGTAACCTGGGACCACTGTTGCAATGACCATGTACTGTGTTCTTTACACCAGGCTTCACAGGCTCTCCTGTGACCAGGGGCCAGTTGAATGCACCTTGCAGGTCTCCGGGCGAATAAACCATGTCTGTTCAGTCGTCTGTAGACTGTGTGTCTGGAGATAACTGTTCCAGTGGCTGTGGTAAGTTCCCGAGGAAGGCTATCTGCAGTACTCCGTGGCCGTCTCGGGCACTGATGGTGAGATATCGGTCTTCTTGTGGTGTTGTACACTGTGTCCGTACTGTAGCGCCTGGACATGTTTCCTGTCTGCTGGAATCGTTGCCATAATCTTCAGATCACACTTTGTGGCACATAGAGGGCCCGTGATACGACCTGCTGTGTTTGACCAGCCTCCAGTCGCCCTAGTATTCTACCTCTCATAACGTCATCAATATGTGTTCTTTGAGCCATTTTCAACATAGTCACCATTAGCACGTCTGAAAACGTCTGCACACTTACTCGCTGCACCATACTCTGAGATGCACCAACACATCTCTGCGTATGTGGACTGCTGCCAGCGCCACCGGACGACGACTGCAGGTCTAATGCACACAGCATGGCAATACCCCGAGGTGATTTAAACTCGCAAACCGCCCACCAGAGCGTTATTTCACCATGTATCAGCATTATCCTTAATTTATGATCATGAGTGTACATAAGGGTGTTGCAGTGCTGCGTAGATGTAATAACTAATGAAGAGGTATTCAATAGAATTGGGGAAAAAAGAAATTCTAGGCGCAACTTGACCAAAAATAATAAGAAAAAAGGATCATTTGATACGGGACATCCTAAGGCATTAATGAACCGTCAACCTGGAAACGAGGATATGTGGAGGGTAAAAATTGTAGAGGAAGACCTACACATGAATACACTTAGTTAGATCAAGTGAATGAAGATTGATGCAGTTATTCAAACAGTAAGAAGTTTGAACAGGAAAGACTAGTGTGAAAAGCTGCGGTAAACCAGGCTAGGAGTCAACAACAACAACATACCAACAACAACAACGTTTTATCTAGCGGCGAGCTGTGGTACTGTAGCACAGAGATGTCGGTGTGTATCAGGACTGCAGACACGTACCTGCTAACAAATAAAAAAGTTAATTAAGTAATTTTATATTATCGAGGCGATAATTTGAAACAAATGCACGAATATCAAGAACTCAAATGAAAAACCAGTCCTAAGCGTAGAAGAGAGATGTGAAAGGTGGAAGATGGTCTGTACAAGGGGGGTGTACTTGAAAGCAATATTATAGACATGGAACGGGGTGTAGATGAAGATAAGGTAGGAGATAAGATACTGTATGAAGAATTTGACAGAGCATTGCAAGACCTAAGTCTAAACTAGGCCCCGGGCAGTAGACAACACTCCGTCAGAACTACAGATAGCCTTGCGAGAGCCAATCATGATAAAACTCTTCCATCTGGTGAGCAAGATGTATGGGTAGGCGAAATACCGTCAGATTTCAAGAAGAGAATAACAATTCCAAAGCCGGCCGTTGTGGCCGTGCGGTTCTAGGCGCTTCAGTCTGGAACCGCGTGACCGCTACGGTCGCAGGTTCGAATCCTGCCTCGGGCATGGATGTGTGTGATGTCCTTAGGTTAGTTAGGTTTAAGTGGTTCTAAGTTCTAGGGGACTGATGACCACAGATGTTAAGTCCCATAGTGCACAGAGCCATTTGAACCATTTAACAATACCAATTCCACAGAAAGCAGGTGTCGCCAGATGTGAAAATTAACAAACTATCAGCTTAATAAGTCACGGTTGCAAACTACTGACACGAATTGCTTACAGAAGAATGGAGAACCTAGTAGAAGCAACCTCGGGGGAGATCAGTTTGGATTCCGCAGAAATGTAGGAACACGCTAGACAAAAGAGACTCTGCGACTTATCTTAGAAGATTTGTTAAGGAAACACAAACCTACGTTTACAGCATTTGTAAAATTGGAGAAAGCTTTTGACATTGTCGACTGGAATACTCTGTTTGAAATTATGAGGGTAGTAGGGGTAGAAACAGGGAGTAAAAGGCTATTTGCAACTTGTTAAGAAACAAGATGGCAGCTATAAGAATAGAGGAGCATGAAAGGGAAGCAGTGGCTAAGAAGGGACTACATAGGGCTGTAGCCCGTCCCGATGTTATTCAATCTGTACATTGAGCAGGCAGTAAAGGAAATAAAAGAAAAATATGAAACAGGAATTAAAGTCCAGGGATAAGAAATAATTTTTTTTTGCCGATGACATTGTAATTGTGGCAGAGATAGTAAAGGACTTGGAAGAGCAATTGAACGAAATCGACGGTGTCCTGAAAGGAGTATATATGAACATCAAAAAAAGCAAACGAGGATAATGGGATGTAGTGTAACTAAATCAGGTGATGCCGAGGGAATTATTTTCTGAAAATATTTGTATGGACTGTAGCCATGTATGGAAATGAAACAAGGACGATAAACACCATAGACAAGAAAAGAATAGAAGCTTTTGAAATGTGATGCTGCAGGAGAATGCCGACGATTAGACGGGTAAATCACATAACTAATGATGGAATACTGAATATAACTGGGGAGAAAAGAAATCAAGGGATCATTAGTTTAGTACTGGAGGGAAGCGTGGGGAGGGGGGGGGGGGGAGGGGTGGCTAGATGTATAGGGAGAGCAAGAGACGAATACAGTAAGCAGCTTCAGAAAGATGTAGGTTTGCAGTAGTTACTCGGAGATGAAGAGGCTTGCACAGGATAGAGTAGCATGAAGAACTGCATCAAACCAGTCTTCGGCTGAAGAACACAACTATAACAGCTTAAAACTTTATGCCTACTCCTCGTACTTAAATCTTCGCAGGTAAGAATGAAGTCGTACGAATGCATGCACTGATTGTATACGAATTCGCCAAACTCATAATTTGATTCGATATTTTTTGACTGTGGATCAAAGAAAATAACAGTGGCTTTGCGAATGGCTGCCTCGGTCAGTGCGTGACGTAACTATATTTTTATGTGAAAAAGGATTTGAAGCTGTCGCATACATTAGGAGTTGCGTGTAATTTATCAGTACGGTAACGAGTGAAAGAAAGCTCGCGCGTGGTGTCAGGGCATTCAAAGCTCCCGCACAAACGTCCATGATGAAGAGCACTGTTACCAGGTCCTGTATCCACATCGAAGAATCGTTCATCAGGTGGACGAAAAACTGAGATTTTAGCGACGATGGATTTTTTTGTTGGACGCTTCACTATTTACACGACAGTCACAAAAACTCCGCTTATCGTATATTGTGTGCAAACAACACAAAGAGGAAAGCGTGTCTAGCGGACGAAAGTTTTACAACCGCTGTCGCCAATCTTGAGATGATTTTCTCTCGAATATTGTTTCTGGAGATGAGCATTGGATATCCTACACCAACGCAAAATGAAAACGATAATCAATGCAGTCTCTTTTGTCGAATCGAAAAATTTTGGTTATCGCTTTCTTGGGCGAAAAAGGTGTTATTGCCACTGATTTCATGGAATGAATGTCAACAAATACAACTGATATATCCGACAGGACTCATCAAACTGAAATATGCATCTAAAATCGACACCACGGGCAACTATCTTCCTGGAAGTTCTCCTCTGCGGTGACATCCGTCCACAAATCGCTGCCCGTCCCAAGAACAAGGTTCAGCATTTTTTATTTTTCGTAAGTTTAGTTTGCTGTAATAGGCTGCTCACTTTTGCTGCCGTATCTTACATAAAGATGACTCGATATTTCGGTGTAGCATGTAACACTTTTGTCCAATATCGACTGTATTCATATCATTTAATTTCTTTTTCTTCTTATTCCAATGGGACGTAAACGTTGCCATTTTGTTTGGTTAAGCATCTATCTTAGTTTTTATTCATATTTTCTGGCATTTTATCTCACTGAAATTAATCTGTGCTTGTAGTTCTCAAATCTATGTTCTACTGAAATTCTGTTTCCTGAAAATAGGGTATGTAGAACTGTTTCATGTATGGGGCACGTAGGTTTGTAATGGTGTAAAACCTGGAGAGAAGCACCTCCTCTACGAAACCCACAGGGAGGGAACAGAAAAGGTGGATTTGGCGATAGAACCGCAAGAAGTCTTCGTGGAGCAGCCAGTCGGTGGTTAGCATGCAAACTGTTCGTATCTCGTATACTGAAGGAGGCAAGGTAAGCAGCAAGACAGAGTAATAATGTCTTGGATATGGAAGATTACTGGCTGGCTATTCATGGCATTTAATGGTTGACTCTGAATTACAAAAATCCGGCGCCACGAAGATAATTTCGAGAACATTTATACGTCAAGAGCCATGGCTACGTTTTTCGCCTTTTCTTTAGCCACAGAAGATCTCCACCGCCACCACCTGTGTCTCAGGTAATAGTTTGCAACTGTATTAACTCACGTAGAGCAGTTATTTGCTCTAATTTCAGATAATAATTGTTTTTAGTTCTACTACGTGCTGACAGCCTTGAATCACTCCTTAGTCATTTACCTAGGCAGGTAACTTTCTATAGTGATGCCACATATCCGAATGTCCTATTTAATTGAACAGGACAGTAGCTGTTTAAGTGACCTTAACTTTTATAGAGTAATAAATTTCTTAAGAGTTCAGTTAGTTTTTTTTCTATAAAATTCCAAGCAAATATTCACGAGTGAAGAGCTACAGTTGTATATAAACGTAGATACGAGGAAAATGACTAATTACTTTACTTAAAAGCTGTTCTTACTAAAGTCTGCAGTCAGATTAAGAATAAATGAATAGAACAATGAACGTAATAAGTGATTATTTGGGATTGCGGTTTAAGGGCCAACTTAACGAATACCTGCTTCACAGGTTTATTAAAGTGTTTATAGTCATGTATTTGTGTTTGAAAGTTGATTCTGTCTGCGCTTACCTGAAATGTTCACTTCTGTTCTCAGTCAAATGACAGTATAATTTCCGGTTCCTCATGGTAAATGATGAATAAATATTACAAACATAATCGAAATATCCACGGGTGTGCTGCCGGTCTATAGTGTCCAACGGGCACAATATTTCGGCGAACATACATGTCGCCATCATCAGGTGAACTGACAGACTGAGCTCCTGTGAACGTGCCGGCACGGAGATCCGTACGCTATGGCTGCTCAGAGGGAACTACAGTCCTTCATACAGTCCTTCATACGGATGGGCATTGAGTCAAACAGAGCTTGGATGGCGTGTACAGGTACAGCCGCCCATGCAGCTTCAACACGATAGCACAGTTCATCAAGAGTAGTGACTGGCATATTGTGACGAGCCAGTTGCTCGGCCACCAGTTCCCTCTGAGCAGCCATAGCGTACGGATCTCCGTGCCGGCACGTTCACAGGAGCTCAGTCCGTCAGTTCACCTGATGATGGCGACATGTATGTTCGCTGAAATATTGTGCCCGTTGGACACTATAGACCGGCAGCACACCCGTGGATATTTTGATTATCAAATACGCCGGGAGAAACTCAAGAATCACATTGCAAACATAATTACAGTAAGAGTACTTATGAACAGCAGCAATAATTTGAATAGTTTTCGTTCTGTCATCAAAAATATGAGTTAGTATTACCGTATAAAAAAGAATCCTTTGTCAGTTTTTCAATAGTTAATTAGAAAAAAAAGGTTCAAATGGCTCTGAGCACTATGGGACTTAACATCTGTGGTCATCAGTCCCCTATAACTTAGAACTACACTACTGGCCATTAATATTGCTACGCCAAAAAGAAATGCAGATGATAAACGGGTATTCCTTGGACAAATATATTATACTAGAAGTGACATGTGATTACATTTTCACGCAGTTTGGGTGCATAGATCCTGAGAAATCAGTACCCAGAACAACCACCTCTGGCCGTAATAACGGCCTTCATACGGATGGGCATTGAGTCAAACAGAGCTTGGATGGCGTGTACAGGTACAGCCGCCCATGCAGCTTGAATACGATAGCACAGTTCATCAAGAGTAGTGACTGGCATATTGTGACGAGCCAGTTGCTCGGCCATCATTGACCAGACGTTTTCAATTGGTGAGAGATCTGGAGAATGTGCTGGCCATGGAAGCAGTCGAACATTTTCTGTGTACAGAAAGGCCCGTACAGGGCCTGCAACATGCGGTCGTGGATTATCCTGCTTAAATGTAGGGTTTCGCAGGGATCGAATGAAGGGTAGAGCCACGGGTCGTAACACGTCTGAAATATGATGCTGTAAACAGAACGTGGATTCATCTGAAAAAATGACGTTTTGCCATTCGTGCACCCAGGTTCGTCGTTGAGTACACCATCGCAGGCGCTCCTGTCTGTGACGCAGCGTCAAGGGTAACCGCAGCCATAGTTTCCGAGCTGATAGTCCATGCTGCTGCAAACGTCGTCGAACTGTTAGTGCAGATGGTTGTTGTTTTGCAAACATCCCCATCTGTTGACTCAGGAATCAAGACGTGGCTGCACGATCCGCTACAGAAATGAAGATAAGATGCCTGTCGTCTCGATTGCTAGTGATACGAGGCCGTTGGGATCCAGCACGGCGTTCCGTATTACCCTCCTAAACCCACCGATTCTATATTCTGCTAACAGTCATTGGATCTGGACAAACGCGAGCAGCAGTGTCGGGATACGATAAATTGGAATCGCGATTGGCTACAATCCGACCTTTATCAAAGACGTGATGGTACGCATTTCTCCTCCTTACACGAGGCATCACAACAACGTTTCACCAGGCAACGCCGGTCAACTGTGTTTGTGTATGAGAAATCGGATGGAAACTTTCCTCATGACAGCACGTCGCCACCGACGCCAACCTTGTGTGAATGCTCTGAAATGCTAATCATTTGTATATCACAGCATCTTCTTCCTGTCGGTTAAATTTCGCGTCTGTAGCACGTCATCTTCGTGGTGTAGCAATTTTAATGGCCAGTAGTGTACTTAAACCTAACTAACCTGAGGACATCACACACATCCATACCCGAGGCAGGATTCGACCCAGCGACCGTAGCGGTCGCTTGGTTCCAGACTGAAGCACCTAGAACCGCTCGGCCACTGCGGCCGGCTAATTAGTGAAAACTCCTCATGTCCATAATAGTTGTGTTCCTCCCTCAGTAACTGATTGTGTATAATGAACTTCAGCTTTCCTGTGTTGAATGTAGAATGTATATGTTAGTGAGATACACTCATGAAAATTTTAAGATGCAATCTCCACTGCTCACGAAAAACTGAAGTTCCTAGGCTTGCTAGATTATGCTGCTGTTTCGTGTTCTATTTGTAAAACAGATTTGAGTACTGAGTGAAGTCATGTATGGTAGTTAATTTTCTTAATGGACAGTATAATAGCTTGGTACCACTTTGCCTAATTAGGCTGGCGAGAGCTTTTTTTACGTCATTACTGTTTACTTTAGAACTATCGTAACCTTAGTTTGAATCCTGCTCGTACAATTACTTTTCTCTGTCAAAACGTAATCAGATGAAACAGTCTGATTCCTTATTCATTAGTACACAGACACGGTCAAATAAAATTCCTTTCACAGGAGTAAAATTATCGGCGATTTGTTCTTGTAGTATTAAAGGAACGTATATACTTGCTTTTATACATAACAGGAGTAATTGTAACCGATACTGTTATACCTGTTGCCGCGTGACGGTACATTTTTCCTTTTTGCTGCCACATGTACAACATCTCGCTCTTCAGCCTAGGGCATTTACAAAAATTAGTGAAGAAATGACAAAACGTACGAAAAATTTAAAAGATTTTAAAATACAAATGTGATTACTAATGTACAAAGGGCTTCTCTCCGTTTAAAAATTGAAAAAGAAAATAACAAGACCGACAGGTAAAGATAAAAAGACAAAAAAGGACTTTTAAAACTTTAAAATGAAAATGGAACGGCTACGTTCCTTGAAATGAAGCACTGCACTTTCACTGAAGAGACTAACGACCTGCGCCGGATGGATGAGCTGTAGGAGAGATTAAATGTTTGGCTGATGGTGGGTATAAGTTTGTAAGCTGTTGGATAGTATCTGTAGAAAGAGGTTGGGCGTCGATGGGGGTATAGGCAAAGAGAGAGAAGAAGAATGAATGTTATCGGTAGCTTGAGCCGTGGTATCAGGAGGGATGTATTTCTTTTCTTAATACTGCGTTTCACCTGCTGTAAGCAGCCCCTTAACAATAATGCTAGGCAGAATGACCGAAATGAACAACGGGACAGGGAAGAGGGGAGAACACCTCAACACGACCGCAGAAATTCTAGTAACCTGGTTTACAGAAGTGACAATGCATGGCGGTGTGACGGCAACTGGCGTGTGCAGGGATACATTAAGTACGCGCTGGCGGTTGCTGCAGGCCAGACAGAAACCAGCAGGGAGGCAAAGTCATTGAAGTCGGTTCACCGAATCCGTCTCATGGCCAAAGTGATCACGATCCTGCCCGGAATTGACACCAAATGAGAACACGAGAAGTTCGATTTACTCCCGTTTAGCATGTGGGAAAGAGCCGCGTACACTTGTTTGCACACGAGGACATAAGGGACATCTCAACTGAAGAAAAGAAAAACAGAGTCCACAAGGGAGGATTTGCGCCTAGACGATAGGAGACGCAACATTTAAAAGCAATACTCCTGCGGCCATATGAGATTTTTTAGATTAGAATTTATCTTTTTTGTGTTTTCTCATACATCTTTATTTTGGTACGTCATGGTAGTTAGGGTATGTTATCTTGCCATCATGATGGCTTTTTTTCTTCGTTTCACGCAAGTTCATTCTGTGAGATAACGAGTGGTCGATGTTGACACAACTTCACAAGGCCAGAATCCAACTGACTTGCGTATCAAACTCCCAACGTTAAGACTTCCACAGGGGTGAGGCTGCCCTCCTTTCCCTGAGGAAGTAGTCTTTTTGTTGTGTGCATGAAATGGACTGCGCTTGTGCTTCTGCAACAACCGTGGTGTGCCTGCCGTAGTCCTAGGAGAGTGTTAAAGTAGCTGGCCACGTTCTTGTTGTGTCGCATCAGTCTCCCGTGTTGTTACGGGTACATATGGGCACGCCCTTGAGGGTTGTGTCATTCCCCTTCTGGAGCTTTTTATTACATATAGTCAAGTCCGGACGCTTGCACTGTTTTATAACTGTGGAAGACGCTAAAGTGGCCTTTGTGACGCCGCTGTGTGTTGAGTCATCTACTGCTGTAATGAGAGGTCGGTGTCCCCACCAGGTCATCACACACGCAGGTATGCGGCCTGGGCATCGAATAGAGATCATGAGGAGCAGTAAACAGCATATCCACAACAAAAGGATGATGCGGGTCCGGGTGAGATCAGTGTGGCATACTCATTTTCTAGTTCTCCACTGCCATAGTTCTACGCAATGCGTTCCGGTTGTCTTTTTATAATGTTGAACCTTGGGTTTTGTAATCTTTCTCCGTGCAAACATAGAGCGCAATGGGCGTTTTACGTGGACAAATCTCAGAATCATGTCTGTGTTTGGTCAATGGACTTGTAGGAGGGTCTTACCTCAATCCACCATTCGACGAGAATTGGTACACAACAATGGCACACCACAACTTCTCGCCGAGGAATGTTGGGTATTCATTCTGAGATCAGCAGCGCCGATGGTTACTGTAGTATCAAGTATCACACTTTCATTATTAGCCCAGTGAAACTGTCAGAAAAAAAGCCTGTACCTTGCAAAAGGTGGGGTAGAAGATTTTATTTTTTTAACTCGTTCATATTGTTGGAAAGGTTAGAAAACCAAGTTTTGCCAACAAAATTTATCTTGGGAAAACTTAATGCAGTCAAAAAACTTCGAAAATTTCGTACTTTTTTCAGTTTTTTCAAAATATCTCAGTTTCATTTGCTCCTACCGCTTTGACCTCTATTTTCTTTTTTAAAGAACACAAAATTCTCTACAAATTTGATTCTTACCATTTTTTTCTACTCCCAGTATCTAAGGCGCTACAGCGCGTCAAAAATACCAATTTTTCAAATTTCGAGCAAAGATTAGTTGGTGACAATTTCCACGATGTAAAGTTCCGTAGAAAAGATAAAGTTGTGACTCTCCTTCCTGCGTTCAATTCTGTAAAAGCTGGAAGCACTAAAATTACTCCTGTTGATCCTTTAATTCTGTTCCAAAGGATTTGTTTAATGAAACAAAGTGAAGAAGAGTTAAAAGCCTTTCTGAGGTATAAACTTGCTCCTTACCCAATGACCCTATTCTCAGAAAAAGGCATGCGAAAAGGAACAAAATCTTCATTCTACAATGCCTTCGTTCCAATGGAAGATGTGAAGTCAGGTGGACCGAGTAAATTTTTTGTCATTGATGGAGGGTACCTTATCCACAAAGTGACTTGGACTCGAAATGTTTGCTTCAAGTCAATAGCCCAAAGCTATGTTTCTTACCTGCAACGTCATTTTGAATGTCAATTTGCTATTGTATTTGATGGGTATTCATGTGAGGGAGACAAATGTAGCACAAAGAGTGCTGAGAGGATTCGTAGGTCCAAACAACATTCTTCGGTTGACGTTGTGGTTGAATCAGAGATGGTGAACCAAGTCCTCAGGACAAGTTCTTGTACAACGAACGAAACAAGGTGCGTTTCATCACACTTCCTAAAATGAAATTTCTGGAGTGTAGCATTGAAGTGCACCAGGCGCAAGAAGATGCTGACGTTATAATTGTAACATCTTCCATTTCAAGAACCAAAGATTTTGGAAGTGTTGTCATTGTAGGAGAAGATGTTGACCTGCTTGTGTTCATGACCGGCTTGGGGCAAGGCATTGAAAACTTATTTTTATTAAAGCCAGGAAGAGGAAATGCAGAAGACAAGTGGTTTTCCACTGCATCTTACAAGTTTGACAGTGAATATATTCTGTTCACTCACGCCTTTAGCGGATGTGATACAACATCTGCTTTTTGTGGTCAAGGAAAAATTAAGTGCTGCAATATTGTTGCGAAAAATGAACACCTAACCTCAGCGCTTTGCACGCTCAATAAACCACATGCTACCCGTGAAGAAATAACTGCAGGAGAACAGGTTACTATCGCATTGTATAGTGGAGGTGTCAGCAGTTCCCACACACTAGACCGTTTGCGGTACCAGCTATTCGCCAAGTCTGCCACAAAAAGCAAACTGAATCTTGCACGGTTGCCACCTACACAAGATGCTGCACAACATCATTAGTTGCGGACTTACCAACAAGTCCAAAGTTGGATGGGAAACTGGGAACCTCCTGAGAAATGGGGCTGGAATCACAGTGACCACGGTGCAATACCCGTTATAATGAGCCAAGATCCAGCACCTGAAGCACTTCTTCACATTGTTTCATGCTGATGCAAGCTGAACTGTGGCGGAGCGTGCTCCTGCAGAAAAGCGGGTTTGAAATGTTCTTCAATCTGTAAGAAATGTATTGGGGTCAACTGTGAAAACGTGCCAAAATTTTTATATGAAGACAAGAAAATGTTATGGAGGATGTTGAGGAAACCGCTGACGAAACCAACGAACTTGCTGAGGCTGACTCGCTGTTTAAAGAAGAGGTCAATCTGGGATCAACTCTACGTACAGACCCTGAATCCGTAACTCAAGGTATTTCTGGTGACACTGAGGAACCTGGCCCATCAAAACGTTGGAGGTGATGCTCATATCTGTCTCAAGTGCGCTTAAGTGCAATATTACAAGTATTACACACCTGGAACTGTCAACATTTTTTAGTAACTGACAATGCATTTTAATTGTAATAAAGCTACTTATTTTTAATGTCAGCTGTGGCTTTTATACACAAGAATAATTACCTACCTAATTAAGTTGCCTATTGCAGCTAATAATAGTTCAGTTTCCTGAGACAATTTATTTTGTGTGCGTGTGTGTGTGTTTGTGTGTGTGTGTTTGTGTGTGTGTGTGTGTGTGTGTGTGTGTGTGTATGTCTCTTAATGATGTATTTTTATATTTATAGTTTTACAAATACCAGGGCTGAGATGGCCCATAGTGAACTTCAGGTAGTGATATAAGAATCACAATAGTTGGGTGCCCAGCGATCCTCATGTTTCATACAGAGAAATTGAATACCGGGAAGTGAGGTGGTAAATTCCAACTTATAACATGATGTATAATGCATTTTTACTACACAAACAGAAACTGAAAAAATAGTGTTCAAAAATAAGGTATCTTGCCACTATGCACAAAATTTGAAAAATTGGTATTTTTTGAGGCGCTGTAGCGCCTTAGATATTGGGAGTAGAAAAAAAATGGCAAGAATCAAATTTGTAGAGAATTTTGTGCTCTTTAAGAAAGAAAATAGACGTTAAAGCGATAGGAGCAAATGAAACTGAGATATTTTGAAAAAACTGAAAAACGTCCGAAATTTTCGAAGTTTTTTGACTGCAGAAAGTTTTCCCAAGCGAAATTTTGTTGGCAAAACTCGGTTTTCTAATCTTTCCAACCATATGAACGAGTTGAAAAAATAAACTCTTCTACCCCACTTTTTGCAAGGTATATCTACTATTTGACTGGACTATATACTTGCAGCATGAATTTTTCCATCGGTAAGTCAACATTTAAACTTTTTGTTACGTCAGTGATAATAGTATAAATCTGCTCAGATCAGTAAATCAGGCCTGGTATATCTATGGTATTTCTGTCCATGTCGTCAAGTTCATTTCCAGGTACACCACACGGTGGAACCATGGTGGGCAGTGCAGTAAGTTCCATGTTACGTTTAGTCATACTTTCTTCTTTACATTAGTTCTTTACATATAAGGATATAATAATAACTTTAAGGAATGATTGCGGTTGATTGGTTGAGTTTTGGCGAGGGGACCAAACAGAGACATCATTGGTCCCATCGGATTAAGGATGGATGGGGAAGGAAGTCGGCCGTTCCCTTTCAAAGGAACCATCCTGGCATTTGACTGAAGCGATTAAGGGAATCACGGAAAATCTAAATCAGGGTGGCCAGATGCGGGTTTGAACAGTCGTCCTCCCGAATGCGAGTCCAGTGTGCTGTCCACTGCGCCACGTCAGTTGGTGTGTGACTGCGGGAGGCCAGTTCTAAGGACACGCATAGTACAAGGGCATGCCAATAAAAATAAGGTAGTTGATTAATAGTACCATTGCCGAGGTGAAGACACTAGGACAATTCCATGTAATTGTTCATCTCAGGCACTAAGTTCCATATATTTTTCCTTCATGTAATCTTAAATTCGTAAGAACATTCACATAATAGCTGATTTAAAGAAATGATCAAAGCGTATCAGTATGCAAATCTGACTACAAATGTAAATTTCTATTTTTGTGAGTGTTAGATTTTCTCACTCGATAACCGACCCCCTTCTTGTCAATATGTTTTGCATTTTGTGAAAGTCATGCATCGTCGACGTACCGATTGGATATGAGGACTATACTGGCGTTGTTCGTGGAGCCAAAAGCAGGAGGCACAGGCACAGGCACGGGCACAGGCAAGAGTCCAAGCTGGAGAAGGGATTGGCGTCGTATCTCTACCAGCAGGGCAGCGTAGCGGCGCGGTAAATTCCTCAGCAGCTTACAGTCTCGCAATCCTGGCTCAGGGTTCCCCAGAAGAGTAGGCAGACCACTGCTGAGGGAAACGCACTCTCTCCACTGAGGGTGCGTGGCCATCACACATCCACTGGCTGCTTGTTGACAAATACTGGACCGCCAGACAGCTAGCCGGCTTGGCAGATGTTGAAATCATGCATGTGCGCCGTCACAAGTTTTTCCGCACCCTACGCACCATGCCACATGAACAGCTACCTCGGCCCATCCTGAGATGCTCATTGCAAGCAACGAAACATGCCACCTGATTCGTTCGTAGGTAAGCCAACCTACTAGAAGTATGTGTGGTGTCATGCACTCGTGTCTGCAGGTGCAACACATCCACTTTGTCCATATACAGGCATGGTCTGCGTGACTACCTGCAGTCTGCACCAGCCATCGTTGCCACACAATGTTATGAGATGACCCACCTGACCCGACAGTGGGTCCACCAGGCCTTGCGAAAGTACATCCTGATGTACGTAGCCAGGGCATCAACTGGCACTCCTTTAGGTCCACGAGAGGGCATTGTCTGAAGGAGCGCCTACACCTGGTGCCTACATACACAGCTCCACAGCAACGCAACCCTTGAACATATTAAAAGAGAGGAGACAATGTGTGTGTAATGTGCCTGTGTTGCGTATTGTGTTGTGAGTGGAGAACCAATTTTCCACCTTCTTTATGATAGGGTTCAGACAGATTAACACTCTACAAGCTTAGTCACACATTTCGGTAATCCTCAAGTTATAAATATCTAAATGTGAAATCAACATTGTATTATATGTGTCATATTATTTCTAGGTAGTCATAGTTTCTCACAGCATTTTTCCCTGGTTGTGTTACACCACTCTTATGAGCCAAATGAACACTTGTTCTGGGGCCTTCGTCCAAATACCAGTCAGCTTCACAGACACAATTTTCATAAGTATGTGACTTACTGCCTCATTTGTGTTTTCAACCGCTGGTACTAGAGTGTATCAATTGACATGTTTTCATAGTTTTTTATCATTATGTTTGCAAGAACTCTTATTAGGTAACGATTGGTCTTACAAGTTTCTTTGCATTTTAATTAATGATGGAACATGAGTTTCTTTTCAATTAACAACTCGACGTACAACACGTAATATCAGGGGCGATTCTAGAAGTCGGTCAAGGGGAGGGGGGGGGGCTAATGGGGGGGGGGGGGGGAGGCGTTTTGGGGAATGGAATATCGCTTAACAAAAGGAGAAATGGGGTCTTCCAACGACAAATTTTGTGTTGCTTAAAGTAGCTTTTGGTAACTGTTTTGGAGTTTAGGCTAAAAATGTGTATTAATAAATAATAAGACGCCCATTTTAAGTTAAATATATTTATTGGTTTAGATAGTAAGCTATTTGCCGCTGTTATTCTTTTGTTAAAATGTGTTTGAAATACATTGCAACCTATATTGCTACATAGTTATAAAAAAATGATACAAGCTGTTGAAGTAATATATTCGCTGATTTCTGAAGTCATTTCAGCCAGTGTAATATGATACTCCATATTAGCCCCCATGCCCCCTCCCCCCATCTTGCCACCGCCCCTGCGTCATATCATCTT
The DNA here is from genome assembly GCF_023864345.2 of Schistocerca serialis cubense. Classification (NCBI taxonomy): domain Eukaryota; kingdom Metazoa; phylum Arthropoda; class Insecta; order Orthoptera; family Acrididae; genus Schistocerca; species Schistocerca serialis. Next base: position 877,936,069 of record NC_064639.1, read on the forward strand.
TAGTGTGTACCACACCTACTGGTTGTGTTAGCTTCTGTACTTTGTATGAGTAAACTCATGTTGTCAGAGACCATCAGGCACTGATATGCTGTTTCCTTAGACCCTTAGTTGCGTTAATACATAAGAAAAATTGCATGCACTATTAATTCTAATGTGTAGTTTCTATATGTGTAGTACACAAAGCATGAATGATTTGTACCCGTGTTAGGCAATATCTCAATAATTGTTATTTGCTGCAATACTACAAAACAGTTTTTTAGTGTGTCGAGCTACACATGAGTATGAATGAATGGTGAAGGTGCGTGCCTGACACTACTTCCTACAAGTCAGAACGAAGCTGAATGAACACTAAGTCACATTATCACTTCTGTTTCTTTCCCTTTGTTCAGCGAACTGGTATGTCTGTGTTGACAACTCACGCTAGGAGGAATTTCCTGTACAAGGATTTTCCCGCTTTTCTCAGTGAGTCAATGTGTTTGGGCTAGATGCGACATAGGTTTATAGTGTTCACTATTTCAGAATGGATGTTTCTGGGACCATGTGATCCAGAACACCAAACATGGCCTTCAGACCAATACCCAAATTCCGAGTAATTGTGAGAGAGCATGTGTGAACATCGTCGTGGATGGATCTGTGCTACATGCGATGCTATTCTTATTAGTGATGGTAAGTTAACAATACTCACACCCCCTCATTACCTCCCAGTACTTTCACGGATAGTTGTCCTACAATTTACTTGGCAGACACTTGCCTCTTGTTGTGAATCACTCCCATTCTTTCTAAGTGAAACAGGGCTGATGCGAATATCTGTTGTGAATGACGGAGTAGTGAAAGGTGACAGGCTCTTCTCGCTCGTCCACTATCGCTGGAAGGCCCTTCAGGTCCTTCACCATTCATTTACCTTTTTTCTTTTAGTAATTCAACGTGCAAATAGGCCCTAATTTGCATGTTGCGGTAAGAGAACGGATTTATTTCCGTAATACTATATCTCATACCTTGCAAGCAGCGACTGCATTCGGCCGAGACGTGGTGGTCACATGAATGCAACGAGTCAGGGACCGCCGGCCAGTGTGGCCGAGCGGTTCTACGCACTTCAGTCTGGAACCGCGAATCCTGCCTCGGGCATGGCTGTGTGTGATGTCCTTAGGTTGGTTAGGTTTAAGTAGTTCTAAGTTTAGGGGAGTGATGGCCTCAGAAGTCCCATAGTGCTCAGAGCCATTTGAACTATTTTTCGAGTCAGGGACCTTCCCGGAAGGAAGCGAGGACAATACGCGAATGCGGCGAAGGGCCTCACAGTCACAGACCATCTTTTAAGCAGCTGCCACGTTGCCCCGACTCGGCGCCAGCCAAACCGTAAATCGTAAATCCCTGTGTTGCTAGAAGCCTTGTTTTGTTGCCACACAGCAGAGTGCTGGGCTGCAATGCCTGCCCTGCTTGGTGTGTTAGAATTCGCAAAAATTGCCTTCTGACTTTGCGGGACGCCCACCAGAGAGGCACCACACGAAGGCCAGCAAAACTACAAGCTTTGTCATTTGACCAATGCTTGAGCTATCCCGCACGTGGACTTGGCGGGGCCTGTGATTGGTGAGCGGACTGTGACGTCTGCCAACGTCCTAAGTCGCCTTTTGGTGTTGGTGGGACGCCTTAGACGGTCGCAAGGCGTTTCTCTGTTTTTATATTGGGAGCAGAGAGCGTCTGTTTTGGGGCCGTTATTGGTGCTGTTTTCGTAGCCATGCCTGGACTGACAACTTTTGAGAGCAGCGGGATGGGTGCCTGTAAGGTGGAACAAGAGACTGAAACTTATGACTCACTTCTGGACGGTTATGGAGTAGTCACTTAATTTATTCCGTGTCTAAGGAGATATTCGCATTGAGTTGTTGTGTCCATACACCCGGTCGAAAATTAATTTATCGCGCAGCTGCAGTTAATAGTACTCCACCCTGGAGTATGGCAGACAGGACGCTGGGAAACTGATGACTTTGCAGTTTTGACAACGACACCATACACTCGTTTGCTTCGTCATACATCTGTCGTATTGGTGAAGTGTCGTAGCACTGGCAGACAGGGAGAACGGAGTTACACTGTCACCACTCGCTACCTTGTTGCCATCTGCAGAAGCCGCAGTCAGCTCCTCTATGTCTCCATAAAAAGCCACCTCTTTTCTATATGTTGTCAATTACCACTTTGAGTTAAGCAAATCCTACGTTAGCATTAAAGGCCCTCCACTCACAGTCAACAGCACTTTTGCTGTAGTGTTTAAAATTCCTAAGGGGCCAAACTGCTGAGGTGATCGGTCCCTAGACTTGCACGCTACTTAAAACAACTTACGCTAAGAACAATACACGCTCCCATGCCCGAGAGAGGACTCGAACCTCCGGCGGGAGGGCCACGCAATCCGTAACATGGCGCCTGAAACCACATGGCCACTCCTTGCGGCTTTGCTGTAGTCAAACTAGGAATACAGGTGTGTATTATTAGCAAACCAGCAGCAATTCTTGGTCATGTTCTCGCTGACACTCTAATATTCTGTGTCAAGATCCAAGTTTTAATTTTGACCTTTTGCCAATAAATCTATTAGTTATAGCTCTGTAAGTTGTCATCTTGGTTTGTGATCATAACTTCCTCTCCCGAGGTCACTATTTTGGAGGGGTTATCACATAAATTCTGTAGCAATTGTATTTATGAAAAATTAACCACCTCATTAGTATATGTACGAGGAAAAAGTAAATTAGCGTTCGGTAACCTTTGCGCGACAGTATCAGTTGGCGAATGTAAATCAGTCAGCCTTACATAGGATCCACTATAGGCTAACTTCCAATGTGGATGGTCAGAATCAGCAACTTCATATTACTATGCCATACAGGATTAGACAAAGACATGGAATACTATAGTATTCCAACTCTAAACACTGACAGCGACTTCGAAAATGAGTCTTAAAGCATTGTGGATGAAGTACCAGTTATTACGTCTGAGCAAAAGGAAGTTCTGTACTACGTTAGTGTGAATGCAATGACTTTTTTCAGACAAGCTGGGACTTGCTCATGATTATGAATGTCATTTAGGTGAAACACTACATTAATTATTGTTTGTATGAGCCTGTACAGTGCCACTGTCCAAGAGGGAGGCCATACAACAGGAAATAGATGGAATGTTGGAATGGGGTGTCATAAAAAGAAACACTGGTTCCTGCAACAACCATGCCATACAGGATTAGACAAAGACATGGAATACTATAGTATTCCAACTCTAAACACTTACAGCGACTTAGAAAATGAGTCTTAAAGCATTGTGGATGAAGTACCAGTTATTACGTCTGAGCAAAAGGAAGTTCTGTACTACGTTAGTGTGAATGCAATGACTTTTTTCAGACAAGCTGGGACTTGCTCATGATTATGAATGTCATTTAGGTGAAACACTACATTAATTATTGTTTGTATGAGCCTGTACAGTGCCACTGTCCAAGAGGGAGGCCATACAACAGGAAATAGATGGAATGTTGGAATGGGGTGTCATAAAAAGAAACACTGGTTCCTGCAACAACCCACTGTTAGTAACAGGAAAGAAAGAAGATGAAATCAGGTTAATTATTGATGCCAGCACATTTAATAACTTTATTAACGTGAGACTGATCGGCAGAGAGCATGAACAAAGCATTACAAAGATTTCACAGCATCCAGTATTTGACAAGTCTTAATGTTATGAGAGGCTATTACTGGCAGGTATCACTTGCACTGGAATCGCGGAAGTATACCGTCTTCCTTTACATAGTAGTTAGCAGTACAAGGTAGTGCCATCTGAACTGAATATTCCTGTATCGGTGTATCGGCCTTTACCAGAATGTAGTAATCTCCAAACTTACAATTTATGTTAATGACTTGTTATTGTCAACAAATCATGACAAGACCATTGTGAGATATTAGATGAAGTATTCAGTGTACTACGAAAGGGCGGAATGGTACTGAAACTTAATAAGTGTGAGTTTGTCAAACAAGAGTTTAACATTCTTGGTCATGTGGTTACGACATCTGGAATTACTAAGAACATGCAAACGCAGGAAGCGACTCGGGATTGACCACCACCAAAAAATAGAAAGCATGTTAAAGGTTTCCTTTGATGAACTGGATTTTCTGGCACAATTGTGCAGGAGTAGCCATTTAACGATCTGAACCTGAACAACTTGTTAAAGAAAAACATGGTTTTCATGTGGGCTGAAGAATATTAGGCGGGCTTTGAGAAACCAAAGAGTGATTTGTTGCAGGGTCATATCCTGTATCATCCCGACCTTTCGTTACCATTTCATATGGGGACAGACTCGTTATTTTATGGGTCGGGAGTAGAGATTTCAAGAAACAGGAGAAGCAGAAAAGAAAGATCGCTGAACTGTTGCAGATGCGAGGAGGACACTCTCCAAATGCGAACGAAACTATATGACTACAGAGAAGGAGGCTATGGAAAACTTATGGGATTCCAAGAAATTTAAAGGTTGCATCGGGACTATAAAGCACTCACTTTTCTCAAAAACTGTGGTCTGTCGCCTGGAAGACGGACCAGGTCATTGTTATTCGTGCAACAATTTAAATACGAAATACGTTATTTGAAGGAAACGGACAATTGTACAGCATACACATTGTCACATTTACCATAATCCGAGAAACAATCTTTGAGGGTGAGGCCAAAGGAATATAGAAGTTATGTATTTTAAAGAAGTAGGTGGGCGATGAAAAAATGAAAATAATTGTAAACACATACGCCACCATCAAAATGAAGATGAGTGCTTGTTGTTGTTGTTCTGGTCTTCAGTGCAGAGACTGGTTTGATACAGCTCTTCATGCTGCTCTATCCTGTGCAAGCCTCTTAATCTCTCAGTGCCTACTGCAACCTACATCCTTCTGAATCTGCTTAGTGTATTCATCTCTTGGTCTCCCTCTACGATTTTTACCCTCCACGCTTTCCTCCAATACTAGATTGGCGATCCGTTGATGCCTCAGAACATGTACTGCGAACCGATCCCTTCTTCCAGTCAATTTGTGCCACAAATTTCTCTTCTCCCCAATTCTATGCAATACCTCCTCATTACTTATGTGATCTTTCCATCTAATCTTCAGCATTCTTCTGTAGCACCACATTTCGAAAGCTTCTATTCTCTTCCTGTCCAAACTATTTATTGTTCATGTTTCACTTTCATACAAGGCAACACTCCATACAAATACTTCCAGAAATGACTTCCTGACACTTAAATCTATACTTGATGTTAACAAATTTCTCTTCTTCAGAAACGATTTCCTTGCCATTGCCAGTCTACATTTTATATCCTCTCTACTTCGACCATCATCAGTTATTTTGTTCCCCAAATAGCAAAACTTATCTACTACTTTAAGTGTCTTATTTCCTAATCTAATTGCTTCAGCATCACCCGACTTAATTCGCCTACATTCCATTATCCTCATCTTACTTTTGTTGATGTTCATCTTATATCCTCCTTTCAAGACACTGTCCATTCCGTTCAAATGCTCTTAAAGGTCATTTGCTGTCTCTGACAGAATTGCAATGTCATCGTCGAATCTCAAAGTTTTTATTTCTTCTCCATGGATTTTAATTCCTACTCCAAATTTTTCTTTTGTTTCCTTTACTGCTTGCTCAATATATAGATTGAATAACATCGGAGATAGGCTACAACCCTGTCTCATTCCCTTCTCAACCACTGTTTCCCTTTCGTGTCCTTCGATTCTTATAACTGCCATCTGGTTTCTGTACAAATTGTTAATAGCCTTTCGCTCCCTGTATTTTACTCCAGCAACCTTCAGAATTTGAAAGAGGGTATTCTAGTCAACATTGTCAAAAACTTTCTCTAAGTCTACAAATGCTAGAAATGTAGGGTTGCCTTTCCTTAATCTATCTTCTAAGATAAGTAAGAAACAAATGTTGAAATGTGTGTGAAATCTTATGGGACTTAAGTGCTAAGGTCATCAGTCCCGAAGCTTACACACTATTTAACCTAAATTATCCTAAGGACAAACACACACATCCATGCCTGGGGGAGGACTCGAATCTCCGACGGGACCAGCCGCACAGTCCATGGTAAGATAAGTCGTAGGGTCAGTATTGCCTCACGTGTTCCAACATTTCTACGGAATCAAAACTGATCTTCCCCGAGGTCGGCTTCTACCATTTTTTCCATTCGTCTGTAAAGAATTCTTCTTAGTATTTTGCAACCGTGACTTATTAAACTGATAGTCGGTAATTTTCACGTCTGTCAACACCTGCTTTCTTTGGGATGGGAATTATTATATTCTCCATGAAGTCTGAGGGTATATCACCAGTTTCATACATCTTGTGCACCAGGTGGTAGAGCTTTGTCAGGGCTGGCTCTCCCAAGGTTGTCAGTAGTTCTAATGGAGTGTTGTCTACTCCTGGGGCCTTGCTTCGACTTAGGTCTTTCAGTGGTCTGTCAAACTCTTCACGCAGTACCATATCTCCCATTTCATCTTCACCTACATCATCTTCCATTTCCATAATATTGTCCTCAAGTACATCGCTCTTGTATAGACCCTCTGTATACTCCTTCCACCTTTCTGCTTTCCCTTCTTTGCTTAGGGTTTCCATCTGAGCTCTTGATATTCATACAAGTGGTTCTCTTTTCTTCAAAGGTCTCTTTAATTTTCCTGTAGGCAGTTTCTATCTTACCCCTAGTGAGATGTGCCTCTAAATCCTTACATTTGTCCTCTAGTAACCCTTGCTTAGCCATTTTGCTTACCTGCTTCATTTACTGCATTATTATATTTTCTCCTTTCATCAATTAAATTGAATATATCTTCTTTTTCCCCAAATATTTCTACTAGCCCTCGTCTTTTTACCTACTTGATTGTCTGCTGCCTTTACTATTTCATCCATCAAAGCTATCCATTCTTCTTCTACTCTATTTGTTCCCCCCATTACTGTCAATCGTTCCCTAATGCTCTCCCTGAAACTCTCTACAACCTCTGGTTCTTTCAGTTTATCCAGGTCCCATTTCCTTAAATCACACCTTTTTTCAGTTTCTTCACTTTTAATCTACAGTTCATAACCAATAGATTGTGGTCAGAGTCCACATCTGCCCCTGGAAATGTCGTACAATTTAAAACCTGGTTCCTGAATCTCTGTCTTACCATTATAAAATCTGAGACCTTCCAGTATCTCCAGGCTTCTTCCATGTATACAACCTTCTTTTATGATTCTTGAACCAAGTGTTAGCTATGATTAAGTTATGCTCTGTGCAAAATTCTACCAGGCGGCTTCCTCTTTCATTTATTACTCCCATTCCATATTCACCTACTACGTGTCCTTCTCTTCCTTTTCCTGCTATCGAATTCCAGTCACCCATGACTATTAAATTTTCGTCTCACCTCACTATCTGAATAATTTCTTTCATCTCATCATACATTTCATCAATCTCTTCGTCATCTGCGGAGCTAGTTGGCATATAAACTTGTACTACTGTAGTAGGCGTGGGCTTCGTGTCTATCTTGGCCGCAATAATGCGTTCACTATGCTGTTTATAGTAGCTTACACGCACTCCTACTTTTTTATTCATTATTAAACTTACTCCTGCATTACCCCTATCCGATTTTGTATTTATAACCCTGTACTCACCTGACCAGAAGTCTCGTTCCTCCTGCTACCGAACTTCTCTAATTCCCACTAAATCTAACTTTAACCTATCCATTTCCATTTTTAAATTTTCTAACCTACCTGCCGTATTAACGGATCTGACATTACACGTTCCGATCCGTAGAGCGCCAGTTTTCTTTGTCCTGATAACGACGTCCTCCTGAGTAGCCCCCGCCAGTTTTCTTTGTCCTGATAACGACGTCCCCCTGAGTAGTCCCCACCTGGAGATCCGAATGGGGGACTATTTTACCTCCAGAATATTTTACGCAAGAGAGATTAGAAATGGTAAAAATCAAATAAGAAAACAGAAACAGAACTGAAGAAAAACTGAGGAAGTATTATAAAATTTATAATGGAACATTAGATTTAGATAAAGGGGAATATATTGATGATTGTTGTACATGTTGGCCAGCAACGAATATCATGGGGCTGACACATCATTATCATCTTGTATGCGGTCATTGCACATCTAAGAAGCGAATAGAAAATATATCAGAAGCCATGACATTTAATAGTATGTTATATAAAGTCACAGAAAGAATAAAAGACTTGTGATCAGAGTCAAAAGACGAAGATTATGAACAGTTTTGCCGTCCTATGCGTAATATGAGGCTTACGGGTATCTTAGAATTGTTGGCAGTGAGAATAATTAGTAGTGTTCACCCAAGGACATCATGTAGGCACCTTTCCAAGGAGTTAGGTATTTTAACTGCACCATCAGAGTACATATATGCGCTAATGAAATTCGTTACAAATAATCCATCTCAGTTCGCGAAGAACAGTGATGTTCATACGTACAACAGTAGAGGGAAAAATGACCTTTCGTATCCGTCATTGAAGCTGTCAGTTGCTCAGAGATGAGTACACTATTCAGCAACAATAATCTTTGATCATTTGCCCAACAACATAAAGTGTCTGGCAGGCAGCATATCAAGTTTTAAATCTAGCTTAAAATCATTTCTTTTTGGACATCTCCTTCTTCTCCATGGAATACACTCCTGGAAATTGAAATAAGAACACCGTGAATTCATTGTCCTAGGAAGGGGAAACTTTATTGACACATTCCTGGGGTCAGATACATCACATGATCACACTGACAGAACCACAGGCACATAGACACAGGCAACAGAGCATGCACAATGTCGGCACTAGTACAGTGTATATCCACCTTTCGCAGCAATGCAGGCTGCTATTCTCCCATGGAGACGATCGTAGAGATGCTGGATGTAGTCCTGTGGAACGGCTTGCCATGCCATTTCCACCTGGCGCCTCAGTTGGACCAGCGTTCATGCTGGACGTGCAGACCGCGTGAGACGACGCTTCATCCAGTCCCAAACATGCTCAATGGGGGACAGATCCGGAGATCTTGCTGGCCAGGGTAGTTGACTTACACCTTCCAGAGCACGTTGGGTGGCACGGGATACATGCGGACGTGCATTGTCGTGTTGGAACAGCAAGTTCCCTTGCCGGTCTAGGAATGGTAGAACGATGGGTTCGATGACGGTTTGGATGTACCATGCACTATTCAGTGTCCCCTCGACGATCACCAGTGGTGTACGGCCAGTGTAGGAGATCGCTCCCCACACCATGATGCCGGGTGTTGGCCCTGTGTGCCTCGGTCGTATGCAGTCCTGATTGTGGCGCTCACCTGCACGGCGCCAAACACGCATACGACCATCATTGGCACCAAGGCAGAAGCGACTCTCATCGCTGAAGACGACACGTCTCCATTCGTCCCTCCATTCACGCCTGTCGCGACACCACTGGAGGCGGGCTGCACGATGTTGGGGCGTGAGCGGAAGATGGCCTAACGGTGTGCGGGACCGTAGCCCAGGTTCACGGAGACGGTTGCGAATGGTCCTCGCCGATACCCCAGGAGCAACAGTGTCCCTAATTTGCTGGGAAGTGGCGGTGCGGTCCCCTACGGCACTGCGTAGGATCCTACGGTCTTGGCGTGCATCCGTGCGTCGCTGCGGTCCGGTCCCAGGTCGACGGGCACGTGCACCTTCCGCCGACCACTGGCGACAACATCGATGTACTGTGGAGACCTCACGCCCCACGTGTTGAGCAATTCGGCGGTACGTCCACCCAGCCTCCCGCATGCCCACTATACGCCCTCGCTCAAAGTCCGTCAACTGCACATACGGTTCACGTCCACGCTGTCGCGGCATGCTACCGGTGTTAAAGACTGCGATGGAGCTCCGTATGCCACGGCAAACTGGCTGACACTGACGGCGGCGGTGCACAAATGCTGCGCAGCTAGCGCCATTCGACGGCCAACACCGCGGTTCCTGGTGTGTCCGCTGTGCCGTGCGTGTGATCATTGCTTGTACAGCCCTCTCGCAGTGTCCGGAGCAAGTATGGTGGGTCTGACACACCGGTGTCAATGTGTTCTTTTTTCCATTTCCAGGAGTGTAATTTCTGTTTCAGAAATGGTAAAAAAATATTGTACCTCTAAATGCAGTTGCATGTATAGAACTAAAAATTTCAGTAATATTAATATTAGCACTATTCATGTGTGTTGTATATCTATATCGTCTAGTCTGACTAGTTCCACATCATATCGATAAAATAATCGGAAAAATGGTCAGCGGAACATGACATAACTAAAAGAAATAAATAACTAGCTGTTTATCTTTACAGCGTATTACCGAAAGTTACAGGCAATTTTGTTTACATGTTGGCAGTCCTTGAGACATTTTCAAAGCTTAGTAATCAGTATCCAATATGGAAAGTGACTACAAAGGCAGTTTATTATAAACTAGCTAATGATTATTTTGTGCATATAGAAAAAATGAAATATATTCTATCCGATAATGGGGCACAATTTGTGTCAAAACTGTGGATTGAGGTAATGAGTAATAATGGGTTTGAAGTGGTTCATACCTCAGTGTACCGTCCGTCCGGAAATCTTGCTGAATAATATGTGCATGAGCTGGGGAGGCTTTCTCACACATACTGCCACCATAACCAGCGGAAATTCAATCAGGCAGGTAGCCTAAAGACCTTAGGAGAAATATTATTGACTTTTGACTGTGACTATGTGGAACTGATAGCGAATGTTAGGGAAATTTCGTACCGTTTGTCTAAGAGTAAAATAAAGTGACAGCGGCGCCGTCTTGGGTTGCCGCTGATGTGTGACATCAGAGCAAGGTTGTGACACTCCAGTGCTAAACACCCATGTTGCATGCATAATGAAAAGTTAGGTTCATGTGAGACTAAATTATTAATTTAAAGGCCCAAATAGAGTGAAAACTGTGGGTACATGTATAGGGCTCCAGGCTCATCGAGATCTTGCCTCGTGGTTGGTCACTGTTAATCAAAGTGTGCCCTTAATATAAGGAGTAGTGAAACGATTTTATCAAAATTTATTTTAGCATAGCATAATAGCGGGAGAAACTACAACTGCAACATTTCTGGTCCTAAAACCTTATAATTTCCGACTAATACAATGTATAAAGATGTCCACCGCAACAATATTATTTTTTTGGGATTATCAATGTTTCGACGTCTTCATCTACAATGCGCCAACCATGGACATGTGTATAGCAGAGGGGGATTTATGGTGTATTACGGGTGAAACACGTACAGTCTCAACTGCATGTACTTTATGTGATTTATCACGGATTCTGTTGGCTCCTGTGGGCTTGCTTGTGAATGTCTGAGGATGCGTTGTGCCGTTAAATACACTCCTGGAAATTGAAATAAGAACACCGTGAATTTATTGTCCCAGGAAGGGGAAACTTTATTGACACATTCCTGGGGTCAGATACATCACATGATCACACTGACAGAACCACAGGCACATAGACACAGGCAACAGAGCATGCACAATGTCGGCACTAGTACAGTGTATATCCACCTTTCGCAGCAATGCAGGCTGCTATTCTCCCATGGAGACGATCGTAGAGATGCTGGATGTAGTCCTGTGGAACGGCTTGCCATGCCATTTCCACCTGGCGCCTCAGTTGGACCAGCGTTCGTGCTGGACGTGCAGACCGCGTGAGACGACGCTTCATCCAGTCCCAAACATGCTCAATGGAGGACAGATCCGGAGATCTTGCTGGCCAGGGTAGTTGACTTACACCTTCTAGAGCACGTTGGGTGGCACGGGATACATGCGGACGTGCATTGTCCTGTTGGAACAGCAAGTTCCCTTGCCGGTCTAGGAATGGTAGAACGATGGGTTCGATGACGGTTTGGATGTACCGTGCACTATTCAGTGTCCCCTCGACGATCACCAGTGGTGTACGGCCAGTGTAGGAGATCGCTCCCCACACCATGATGTCGGGTGTTGGCCCTGGGTGCCTCGGTCGTATGCAGTCCTGATTGTGGCGCTCACCTGCACGGCGCCAAACACGCATACGACCATCCTTGGCACCAAGGCAGAAGCGACTCTCATCGCTGAAGACGACACGTCTCCATTCGTCCCTCCATTCACGTCTGTCGCGACACCACTGGAGGCGGGCTGCACGATGTTGGGACGTGAGCGGAAGACGGCCTAACGGTGTGCGGGACCGTAGCCCAGCTTCATGGAGACGGTTGCGAAAGGTCCTTGCCGATACCCCAGGAGCAACAGCGTCCCTAATTTGCTGGGAAGTGGCGGTGCGGTTCCCTACGGCACTGCGTAGGATCCTACGGTCTTGGCGTGCATCCGTGCGTCGCTGCGGTCCGGTCCCAGGTCGACGGGCACGTGCACCTTCCGCCGACCACTGGCGACAACATCGATGTACTGTGGACACCTCACGCCCCACGTGTTGAGCAATTCGGCGGTACGTCCACCCGGCCTCCCGCATGCCCACTGTACGCCCTCGCTCAAAGTCCGTCAACTTCACATACGGTTCACGTCCACGCTGTCGCGGCATGCTACCAGTGTTAAAGACTGCGATGGAGCTCCGTATGCCACGGCAAACTGGCTGACACTGACGGCGGCGGTGCACAAATGCTGCGCAGCTAGCGCCATTCGACGGCCAACACCGCGGTTCATGGTGTGTCCGCTGTGCCGTGCGTGTGATCATTGCTTGTACAGCCCTCTCGCAGTGTCCGGAGCAAGTATGGTGGGTCTGACACACCGGTGTCAATGTGTTCTTTTTTCCATTTCCAGGAGTGTAATTTCTGTTTCAGAAATGGTAAAAAAATATTATACCTCTAAATGGAGTTGCATGTATAGAACTAAAAATTTCAGTAATATTAATATTAGCACTATTCATGTGTGTTGTATATCTATATCGTCTAGTCTGACTAGTTCCACATCATATCGATAAAATAATCGGAAAAATGGTCAGCGGAACATGACATAACTAAAAGAAATAAATAACTAGCTGTTTATCTTTACAGCGTATTACCGAAAGTTACAGGCAATTTTGTTTACATGTTGGCAGTCCTTGAGACATTTTCAAAGCTTAGTAATCAGTATCCAATATGGAAAGTGACTACAAAGGCAGTTTATTATAAACTAGCTAATGATTATTTTGTGCATATAGAAAAAATGAAATATATTCTATCCGATAATGGGGCACAATTTGTGTCAAAACTGTGGATTGAGGTAATGAGTAATAATGGGTTTGAAGTGGTTCATATCTCAGTGTACCGTCCGTCCGGAAATCTTGCTGAATAATATGTGCATGAGCTGGGGAGGCTTTCTCACACATACTGCCACCATAACCAGCGGAAATTCAATCAGGCAGGTAGCCTAAAGACCTTATGAGAAATATTATTGACTTTTGACTGTGACTATGGGGAACTGATAGCGAATGTTAGGGAAATTTCGTACCGTTTGTCTAAGAGTAAAATAAAGTGACAGCGGCGCCGTCTTGGGTTGCCGCTGATGTGTGACATCAGAGCAAGGTTGTGACACTCCAGTGCTAAACACCCATGTTGCATGCATAATGAAAAGTTAGGTTCATGTGAGACTAAATTATTAATTTAAAGGCCCAAATAGAGTGAAAACTGTGGGTACATGTATAGGGCTCCTGGCTCATCGAGATCCTGCCTCGTGGTTGGTCACTGTTAATCAAAGTGTGCCCTTAATATAAGGAGTAGTGAAACGATTTTATCAAAATTTATTTTAGCATAGCATAATAGCGGGAGAAACTACAACTGCAACGTTTCTGGTCCTAAAACCTTATAATTTCCAACTAATACAATGTATAAAGATATCCACCGCAACAATATTATTTTTTTGTGATTATCAATGTTTCGACGTCTTCATCTACAATGCGCAAACCATAGACATGTGTATAGCAGAGGGGGATTTATGGTGTGTTACGGGTGAAACACGTACAGTCTCAACTGCATGTACTTTATGTGATTTATCACGGATTCTGTTGGCTCCTGTGGGCTTGCTTGTGAATGTCTGAGGATGCGTTGTGCTGTTAAATACACTCCTGGAAATTGAAATAAGAACACCGTGAAATTATTGTCCCAGGAAGGGGAAACTTTATTGACACATTCCTGGGGTCAGATACATCACATGATCACACTGACAGAACCACAGGCACATAGACACAGGCAACAGAGCATGCACAATGTCGGCACTAGTACAGTGTATATCCACCTTTCGCAGCAATGCAGGCTGCTATTCTCCCATGGAGACGATCGTAGAGATGCTGGATGTAGTCCTGTGGAACGGCTTGCCATGCCATTTCCACCTGGCGCCTCAGTTGGACCAGCATTCGTGCTGGACGTGCAGACCGCGTGAGACGACGCTTCATCCAGTCCCAAACATGCTCAATGGGGGACAGATCCGGAGATCTTGCTGGCCAGGGTAGTTGACTTACACCTTCTAGAGCACGTTGGGTGGCACGGGATACATGCGGACGTGCATTGTCCTGTTGGAACAGCAAGATCCCTTGCCGGTCTAGGAATGGTAGAACGATGGGTTTGATGACGGTTTGGATGTACCGTGCACTATTCAGTGTCCCCTCGACGATCACCAGTGGTGTACGGCCAGTGTAGGAGATCGCTCCCCACACCATGATGCCGGGTGTTGGCCCTGGGTGCCTCGGTCGTATGCAGTCCTGATTGTGGCGCTCACCTGCACGGCGCCAAACACGCATACGACCATCATTGGCACCAAGGCAGAAGCGACTCTCATCGCTGAAGACGACACGTCTCCATTCGTCCCTCCATTCACGCCTGTCGCGACACCACTGGAGGCGGGCTGCACGATGTTGGTGCGTGAGCGGAAGACGGCCTAACGGTGTGCGGGACCGTAGCCCAGCTTCATGGAGACGGTTGCGAAAGGTCCTCGCCGATACCCCAGGAGCAACAGTGTCCCTAATTTGCTGGGAAGTGGCGGTGCGGTTCCCTATGGCACTGCGTAGGATCCTACGGTCTTGGCGTGCATCGGTGCGTCGCTGCGGTCCGGTCCCAGGTCGACGGGCACGTGCACCTTCCGCCGACCACTGGCGACAACATCGATGTACTGTGGACACCTCACGCCCCACGTGTTGAGCAATTCGGCGGTACGTCCACCCGGCCTCCCGCATGCCCACTATACGCCCTCGCTCAAAGTCCGTCAACTGCACATATGGTTCACGTCCACGCTGTCGCGGCATGCTACCAGTGTTAAAGACTGCGATGGAGCTCCGTATGCCGCGGCAAACTGACTGACACTGACGGCGGCGGTGCACAAATGCTGCGCAGCTAGCGCCATTCGACGGCCAACACCGCGGTTCCTGGTGTGTCCGCTGTGCCGTGCGTGTGATCATTGCTTGTACAGCCCTCTCGCAGTGTCCGGAGCAAGTATGGTGGGTCTGACACACCGGTGTCAATGTGTTCTTTTTTCCATTTCCAGGAGTGTATATTAAACGAGGTCAGCATTACAGTTATATGACTTGTTACACAATGCGTTCCTGTAACCTGTAAGCAGTGTGTGATGATCAAGACATATATCCAGATTTTCGACGTGTGTCCTGTAGTTGGTGGGCGGGGGGGGGGGGGGGGGGGTTGGGGAGTGAAGGACAGGTTTTTGTTATCACGCAGCACTGAACATTTTTCAAATATGACATACATTTCACCGACTCAACTAGCCACAGGTCGAATTGGCCGGTAAAGTGATAAATGAAGAAATAAAGGGCACCTGTAAATAAATGATTCTTACATACTACGACAGACAAAAAAAAAATGGTTTCAGTATTTTAGAAATATTGTCGAGGATATGAACATAGAGAAACTAATGAAAAGAAACAATATAGTCTTCAGTGCTTAATTAACGCTTTTGAACACAGAAAGCTGCCCACCAGAGCCACCCACAACCCTAGGAAAACAACATATGCTGTATGCAGACAGCGTGGTTCCAAAAAACGGTTGTCGTATTTATCCTTATAAATACAGCAGTAGAGAATAAATCGTTGTCCAGGTGTTAACTCACGGCCACCTAGCGTAGGTCGTTAGGTGGCGCGTCCGATTTGACTTCGAACACAAACTGCAGGCGACAGTGGCGTCATATCAGAATTTCAGAAGTTAGCTAAGCAGGATGGAAATGTACGTATTACGGATCGCTGGCCTTGGACTTAGATGGCTCTCTGAGTGGGCGAAAATTTCGATGATTTGTAGGTTTTAAAGCCATTATCATTCAACGCTAAAAAAAAACTATCGATGCAGAGAGTGGTTGATTTCTGCTTAGGTAAGGCCGTCGCCAACCGCAAGGTTGATTTCACCATCAAAGTGATTTGCTGGACATGGTACGTCTGGATGTGAAGTACACTTAACTTTCTTACACCTTTGAACAGACTTGCCTATCCAGATATATGTGGGCCTATAGTTTAACATGACTCCAAACCATGATGAAAATCAGCATTCAGCACATTAACAAACGTTGCAACAAGCGAAAGAGGCGATAAACGCAAAAATAAAAAGGAAATTAAAAAACCGTAGCCTGGAGTGATCTCTCAAGTCGTTGAAATATTGCTCATGAACTGGAAATAACTCGGATGAACATCTGAAAGCACGATGCATGAGACTGACTATCCTGGAATCGAACTAGAGATCCTTGCAACAATAATCCAGTCTCAGGTCGCACCTGATGAAGGTCTCGAGCTACGTGACCGAAATATCGTGCAGGTACGACGCTGATATCCGGCAGAACACCCGACAACCCAAGATGTCATTAGATCGCCGGGAAAGCCTGAAGAGTTACAATAATCATGCACGTTGCCACCAAGCTACCAATACTAACTTTCAGTTGCGTACGAGTCAACAAAAATGACTTTGTTCATTCACTTGCATTCCTACTCATCAATGGGCATTCTCATGTCATAGAAATTTAAGTACATTTTGGGTAGTTAACATTTAATACGTATTATGTACTGTAGTTCCTGCTACTCATGCCTAGAGATCTTTTCTGACTGCTGCCAAACTACATATACTTACTGTTCTCTGAAAATAGTTAGAATTTACCTTTCTTCGTCTGTTGCTAAATGTGTGTGACATACCTTTGGCTTTTTTCACAATAATTACAAGAGCTTGCTGAAAAGTAATACCTCCGAATTTTTTACCTGAAAATTATTAAGTATTGTGGTGGTAGCTTCCGCCACCGAATGTATCAGGATGACCAAATGTAGTGGTCTTGGTCTGTATCACAGGGCCCTGCAATACTGAGGAAGTACCCCAGCGGCCCGTGCAACACAGTGCTGTGCCAGCCTTGGACAGCTGCGCAATTGTGACAGTGTCAGGATGCGCCGACAGTTGGCTCAGCAGTCTGCATCCCTGCTGACTCAGCACTGCTCAGAGTGAGCCACTGGTGGCCAGCTGCTGCTTCTTCTCACCTGCGTGGCTGAGACTGCCGGTGTGTGTTGGAAGCCAGGAAGACTGCCCGCAGTAGCGAGCCGTGGAGCGGCCCGCCACTGGCTGGCTAGCTACAGACCCCGCGTCGGCCTCGGTGGGTCTAACCAACGACGTGCTGTGGACTGGAACACTGGCTCCCCATCTGCTGCTGTGTGTAGCCGGTGATGTGACACGCCCTGCCATCCAGGAGAGCTGCCACTCTTGAAGCAATCTCGTTAGAAAACAACACCTTTTTGTACTCGGCTGTGCGCCTCTGTTGTGCCAAGCGCGCTGCTTCGCGTCACATGCTCATAACACGTTAGGTTGTCCAGTGGGCCCCTTCAGCCTGTGACTTGTGACATGCAAAACAGCTACGTCCACTCTTTCAGCAATTTGACAGCCCTGTGGCTTCTATTCTACTTCGCAACTGTTGGTATGTGTAACTCACTGCAATCGAGCCTGCACCTGGCTGTAACTTGTGCTCAGAATATCGCACAAAACTAACTTTCCCTATCCTAAACGGTGGTGCCGCTATAGTATATTAAGTAAAACAAACGTTAGTAACAGTCTACATCTTTATTCTCCATATCTGCATGTTCATTTCTCAACATAGTGATCCTGGTGACGAACAGATTTCTCTCAAGGAGAGACCACTTTGTAGAATGTTTGACTTTGCTGACGGAGCCACATCCTCGCTGCTGCTGGCACCACAACATTACTGACAAAGTGAAGTCCTCGAAGGTGTTCTTTAAGGTTTGCTAATAGATGAGAATCGGATGGGACCAAGTCGGGACTGTGCGGAGGATGTTCGATTACAACGAACCCAAGGCATCGGATTGTCGCAGATGTGACAGCGCTCTTGTGGGGTCTGGCATTGTCATGCTGTAGGAGAGGGAGTTCCATGTACCGACGAACTCTTTAAATTCGAAACTCGATTACAGAACGCTGTTTCTCACTCACTGACACAGTTACATTACGCATCGCCATGTTACACGCTACAGTTCGGAGCTTTCTAGTGGCTGAGGCCTGCAGATTTGTAGACATGAAGAATAATGACGCAGAATGTTTGTTTTATTTAAAAAGCTTTACGAGTTTCCTCATAAAATATTCGGAGGCGTTACTTTTCACCACGCCCTCGTTTTATCTGCAGCCATTACCTATATGGCTGATATTCTCTTAACTTAACGCTACAGCTCAAAAAAATTATTTCTAACTTCAGCACAGAGGGAGAGTTACGACAACTTCTTTATTACTTAATTTTTCGCAAGTTCTGATTATGCCAGCTGTTTTAGGTCTTTTATTGTGCCAGCATATTTGAGCTGATTACTGCAAGCGAACTAGATTTGATCGGCGAAAATTTTCTAGTCAGAGTTCATGGCGAAATAGTGTAATAATTTGTGTTAACGTTTACACAGCACACATTTCAGAGTTCAGTTTTTGTACTGATCTAAGATATACTACTTTAAACAATCAGCCCTAAGTCACTCGGAATGCAGTTCTGAAGTCAGATTTTCTTATTAGTTGGTACCTTAACTCTCACGTTCCACATCATAGCTACACTACTGGCCATTAAAATTGCTACACTAAGAAGAAATGCAGATGATAAACGGGTATTCATTGGATAAATATATTATACTAGAACTGACATGTGATTACATTTTCACGCAATTTGGGTGCATAGATCCTGCGAAATCAGTACCCAGAACAACCAACTCTGGCCATAATAACGGCCTTGATACGCCTGCGCTGAGCATTGAGTCAAACAGAACTTGGATGGCGTGTACAGGTACAGCTGCCCATGCAGCTTCAACACGATACCACAGTTCATCAAGAGTAGTGACTGGCGTATTGTGACGAGCCAGTTGCTCGGCCATCATTGACCAGACGTTTTCAATTGGTGAGAGATCTGGAGAATGTGCTGGCCAGAGCAGCACTCGAACATTTTCTGTATCCAGAAAGGCCCGTACAGCACCTGCAACATGCGGTCGTGCATTATCCTGCTGAAATGTAGGGTTTCACAGAGGTCGAATGAAGGGTAGAGCCACGGGTCCAAACACATCTGAAATGTACCATCCACTGTTCAGAGTGCCGTCAATGCGAACAAGAGGTGACCGAGACGTGTAACCGATGGCACCCCATGCAATCACGCCGGGTGATACGCCAGTATGGTGATGACGAATACACGCTTCCAATGTGCGTTCACCGCGATGTCGCCAAACACGGATGCGACCATCATGATGCTGTAAACAGAACCTGGATTCATCTGGAAAAACGACGTTTTGCCATTCGTGCACCCAGGTTCGTCGTTGAGTACACCATCGCAGGCGCTCCTGTCTGTGATGCAGTGTCAAGGGTAACCGCAGCCATGGTATCCAAGCTGATAGTCCATGCTGCTGCAATCGTCGACGAACTGTTCGTGCAGATGGTTCTTGTCTTGCAAACGTCCCCATCTGTTGACTCAGGGATCGAGACGTGGCTGCACGATCCGTTACAGCCATGCGGATAAGTTGCCTGTCGTCTCGATTGCTAGTGATACGAGGCCGTTGGGATCCTGCACGGCGTTCCGTATTACCCACTGATTCCATATTCTGCTAACAGTCATTGGATCTGGACCAACGCGAGCAGCAATGTCGCGACCTGCAGTTTGTAATTCTGGTATTCAAAATACACTGAAGGGCCAAAGAAACTGGTATGTGTATGCGTATTCAAATACAGAACACGGCGCTGCGGTCGGCAACACCTATATAAGACAACAAGTGTCTAGCGCTGTTCTTAGATTGGTTACTGCTACTACAATGGCAGGTTATCAAGATTTAAGTGAGTTTGAACGTGGTGTTATGTCTGCGCACGAGCGATGGGACACAGCATCTCCGAGGTAGCGATGAAGTGGGGATTTTCCCGTACGACGATTTCACAAGTGTGCCGTGAATATCAGGAATCCGGTAAAACATCAAATCTCCGACATCGCTGCGACCGGAAAAAGATTCTGCTAGAACGGGACCAACGACGACTGAAGAGAACTGTTCAACTTGACAGAAGTGCAATCCTTCCGCAAATTGCTGCAGATTTCATTGCTAGGCCATCAACAAGTGTCAGCGTGCGAACAACGAAACATCATCGGTATGGGCTTTCGGAGCCGAAGGTCCACTTGTGCACCTTTGATTACTGATTAATAACGAGCATCAAAACCGATTCAGGAATTAGTGAACACAGGGCAGTCGTAGCGAGATTGAATATTGTAATCCCCAAACCGTCCAAAATTAGCGAAAAATATACCTATTCATAAAATCAGATAAAAGTTCACTTGATGCTTTCCTGAGAGACAATCTCCATTCATTCGAAATTAATAATATAAGTGCAGACCAGAGGTGGTTTGAATTCAAAGAAATAGTATCGGCAGCAATTGAGAGATTTATGCCAAATAAATTAACAAACATCGGAGCTGGTCCTCCTTGGTACACAATACGGGTTAGAACACTGTTGCAGAAATAACGAAACAAACACGCCAAATTTAAACAGACGCAAAATCCTCATGATTGGCGATTTTTTGCAGAAGCTCGAAATTTAGCGTGGACTTCAATGCGAGATGCTTATAACACAATGAAACTTTGTTTCGAAACCCGGCAGAAAATCCAAAGAGATTCTGGACGTATGTGAAGTATGTTAGCGGCAAGAAACAATCAATGCCTTCTCTGGGCGATAGCAATGGAGATACTATCGAAGACAGTGCTGCCAAAGCAGAGTTACTAAACACAGCCTTCCACAATACCTTTATAAAAGAAGACGAAGTAAATATTCCAGAATTCGAACCGAGAACAGCTGCCAACATGAGTAATGTAGAAGTAAATATCCTCGGAGTAATGAAGCAACTTAAATCACTTAATAAAAGCAAGTCTTCTGGTCCAAACTGTATACCAATTAGGTTCCTTTCGGAGTATGCTGATGCATTAGCTCCATACTTAACAATCATATACAACCGTTCGCTCCACCAAAGATCCGTATCCAGAGACTGGAAAGTTGCACAGGTCACACCAATATTAAAGAAAGGTAGTAGGAGTAACCCACTAAATTACAGGCCCATATCGTTAACGTAGATATGCAGCAGGATTTTGGAACATATATTGTGTTCAAACATTATGAATTACCTCGAACAAAACTGTCTATTGACACACAGGCAACGTGGGTTTAGAAAAAATCGTTCCTATGAAACACAACTAGCTCTGTATTCATATGAAGTGTTGAGTGCTATAGACAAGGGATTTCAGGTAGATTCCGTATTTATGGATTTCCGAAAAGCTTTTGACACTGTACTACACAAACGGCTTGCAGTGAAATTGCGTTCTTAAGGAATGTCGTCTCAGTTATGTGACTGGATTTGTGATTTCTGTCAGAGAGGTCACAGTTCGTAGTAATTGACGGAAAGACATCGAGTAAAACGGAAGTGATTTCTGGCGTTCCCCAAGATAGTGTTATAGGCCCTTTGCTGTTCCTTATCTATATAAACGATTTGGGAGACAATCTGAGCAGCAGTCTTAGGTTGTTTTCTGATGGCACTTTCGTTTATCGACTAATAAAGTCTTCAGAAGATCAAAACAAAAAGCAAAACGATGTAGAAAATATATCTGAATGGTGCAAAAATTGTCAGTTGACGCTAAATAACGAAAAGTGTGAGGTCATCTACATGACTTCTAAAAGGAATTAATTAAACTTCGGTTACACGATAAATCCGTCTAATCTAAATACCTAGGTATTACAATTACGAACAACTTAAATTGGAAGGAACACATAGAAAATGTTGTGGGGGAAGGCTAACCGAAGACTGCGTTTTATTGGCAGGACACTTACAAAATGTAACAGATCTACTAAGGAGACTGCCTAATCTACGGTTGTCCGTCCTCTTTTAGAATACTGCTGCGCGGTGTGGGATCCTTACCAGATATGACTGACGGAGTACATCGAAAAAGTTCAAAGAAGGGCAGCACATTTTGTATTATCGCGAAATATGGGAGAGAGTGTCACAGAAATGATACAGGATTTGGGCTGGACATCATTAGAAGAAAGGCGTTTTTCGTTGCGACGGAATCTTCTGACGAAATTCCAATCACCAACTTTCTCCTCCGAATGTGAAAATATTTTGTTGACACCGACCTACATAGAGAGAAACGATCACCACGATAACACAAGGGAAATCAGAGCTCGTACTGAAAGATATAGATGTTCGTTCTTTCTACGCGCTATACGAGATTGGAATAATAGAGAATTGTGAAAGTGTTTAGATGAACCCACTGCCAGGCACTTAAATGTGATATGCAGAGTATCCATGTAGATGTAGATGACAGAAAGCTTTCCGCCTCGCCTGAGCCCGTCAGCACCGACATTGGACTTTTGATGACTGGAAACATGTTGCCTGGTCGGACGAGTCTCGTCTCAAATTGTGTCGGGCGGACGGACGTGTACGGGTATGGAGACAACCTTATGAATCCAAGGACCTTGCACGTTCAAGCTGGTGGAAGCCATGTAATGGTGTGGGGAGTGTGTAGTTGCAGTGATATGGGACCCCTGGTACGTCTAGATGGACTCTGACAGGTGACACGTACATAAGCATCCTGTCTGATCACCTTCATCAATTCATGTCCATCGTGCATTCTGACAGACTTGGACAATTCCAGTAGGGCAATGTGACACCCCACACGTCCTGAATTGCTACAGAGTAGCTCCCCGAATACTCTTCTGGGTTTAAACACTTCCACTGGCCACCAAACTCCCTAGAAATGAACATTATTGAGCATATCTGAGATGCCTTGCAATGTGCTGTTCAGAAGAGATCTCCACCCACTCGTACTCTTACGGATCTATGCACAGCCCTGTAGGATTCATGGTGTCAGTTCCCTTCAGCACTACTTCAGACATTAGTCGAGTCCACGCCACGACGTGTTGCGGCACTTCTGCGTGCTCGCGGGGGCCCTACAAGATATTAGGCAGGTGTACCAGTTTCTTTGGCTCTTCGGTGTATATCGATAGTGACACTACAAGAAATGAAAGAAAATATAAGAACAGACGGCACATAAACTTTTAAAAATCTTACTGACACTCAGCGAGTCCAGTGTCTACCGGATAGCCATATAACCCTCATAATACTGTCACAGATGGAATTAGGAAATTAATGGCCCTAACTCACCTTCAATTAAAAAGAAGAGAAAACTGATTTAAGTCTTTATATACAGAAATTATTCAGCACATTTACGAACTCTGAAACATTAAACAGTACCCAATCAAACTTTTACCTCAACCTTATTAAAAGTACTTCTCTTGTAATTAATGAACTGTCAACATTTGATTATTAGAACACAATTAATTTACAGAGTGTTAACGAGACATGAAGAAATAGATGCCATCTCTAATTATACAATAATAAGCGAGACAGAGAGAGAGAGAGAGAGAGAGAGAGAGAGAGAGAGACAGACAGAGAGAGAGAGAGAGAGAGGATTGCGGTTCCTGCCAGACTTACACACTTACTTTAGTAGATAACATATAATTTTTGAACGTAGAAAATGAAGATACGCCTCTGCTTAATTGGAACAGCGAAACTAGTCCGGTACGGACGTACAATAACAGATGCGATCAACCATGTATGTTATCTCTGTTTCTACATTACAGACCGGTACATTTGATTTAAGTTCATTGAAGTCAGTTGGCGCTGGTGCTGCATATCGTGTAATTGTGACAATGAAAGATAACATTTAAATTAAAAAAAGGAAACGAAATTTATAACCCGCTTTACTATTTTTCATGTTTGATGAATAGATTGAGAAAATGAAAAAAATGTTACAGGACCGCCTCTAATAGTGGCCCTATGCTAAAAAGACATCTACTCTCCTATCGGATTAATATCTATCCAGTGATTGGCGAACTAACTATTGTTGTAAGCTGGAGCCATTGTCCCTCTACACGTGCGAATTAGGAGTCAATTTTCGCAACTATTCATTTGCAGATTGAAATCTACAAAGAGAATGAAACATATTACATGCATCCTAAAACCAAACCAATCTACTATTTCGAGCACAAATTATTTATAAATAGTGTAAAAGAGTGACTAGAATAGGGAAGCGATAATATTGATACCACGTCCGTTGTGCCATGAGCCGTGAAGCGGTCTGTAGTGTAGATCTGTTGATGTGGATTGTAGATCATTGTGGGCACTCCTCTTTCTTCATTTTCTTCAGTCGCTTCTTGGGAAGCCGCGACGATTGTTCCATGCAGCAGTCCGTTCTTAGCGTGGTCGTACTCTCTGTGTTCATACTTGTCTCGCTGCAAACAAACCCATTTGTTGACTCGAGGTACACGACTGTACGATCGCACACGGCTGAACGAACAGCATTTTATCCTCTCGGGTGCTCTTCGTATGGGGTTGTTCAGATCGTGCATGGCGTTGCGTACGGTCCTCTTGAACCCGTCGAATCCACTTTGATCCCAACTTAAGCGAGCAGCAGTATCGCTGTCAATAAATCGCAGTCTCTGTAAGTCACAATCATCCCTCAACCGAATTACGACACGTGCTGGCAAAAATTTTTCTTTCATACACGAGGTATGATGCACTGTGCAGTCACTTCAA
Organism: Schistocerca serialis cubense; assembly: GCF_023864345.2. Classification (NCBI taxonomy): domain Eukaryota; kingdom Metazoa; phylum Arthropoda; class Insecta; order Orthoptera; family Acrididae; genus Schistocerca; species Schistocerca serialis. The sequence continues at coordinate 877,961,096 of NC_064639.1, forward strand.
TGTGACCACCTTACAAAAACAGGTTGGGTTGCTGCTAGACGTAGGGATGTGGAGCCATGACAATTCCAGTGTCGTGGTCAGCTTTCTCGGTTGAGGGTCAATGCCGAAGTTAGCCCGATCGAAGTGATCCCACAGATTCTTGCCTGGACTTTAATCCGGAGAATTTGATGGCTGGGGCGGTATCATACACTCATCCTAGTGCTCTTTGAACCACTCGCGTATTCTGCAAGCTGTTTGACACGTTGCATGTCCTTCTGGTAGACCCCATAGTACTGAGGAGAAACAAACTGCATGCAGGTGCGAACAGGGTCCCAAGTGATAGTTACACACAGTTTATTGAGACACTGCGCCTTCCAGAATGACGACATCAGCCAGGGTATGCCATGAAAACATTTCCAAGACCACAACGTACTTTCCTCCGTCTTGGACCCTTCCGACGATTATTGCAGGGTGTTTGCTTTCAGACGTTTCAAACCGCACTCGCCAACGGCCATCTGTCATCTGAAAAGGCCACTCAATGGACATCCAGATGAGCTACTGGCGTGCAAATTTCAGCCCTCGTCACCGATCAACAGCTTTCAGAACGAGCGCTTGAATCAGGCGCCTGCTGCAGAGGCCGATACGCAGAAACGTTCGTTGAACGGTCGTTGAAGAGACACTGTTGTTGGGGTTGGGTTGTTTGGGGGAAGAGACCAAACAACGAGGTCATCGGTATCATCGGATTAGGGAAGGACGGGCAAGGAAATCGGCCGTGTCCTTTCAAAGAAACCATCCCGGCATTTGCCTGGAGCTATTTAGGGAACTTACGGAAAACCTAAACCAGGATGGCTGGACGCGGGATTGAACCGTCGTCCTCCCGAATGCGAGTCCAGTGTGCTAACTACTGCGCCACCTCGCTCGGTACAGACACTGTTGTTAGCCCCTTAGTTCATCTGAGCATTCACTTGCTCATCAGTTGCATGTCTATTTGACGGTAACATCTTCGCAGTTGTTGTTCACCCTAAGATCTAAAGGCCCGTGCTGCACCACAGTTTCCTCGGTGCCGCTTTTAGATAGCACAATTTTGCCATGCACGGTATTGTTTAACCACGGCGGCACGCCAACAGTTTACAAACGGCTGTACTGTTTTCCACATCCCCCGGCACGCTTTATATACCCTCCAGTGCTAGTGCTGCAACCACCCGTCAGTGAGTGGTTATTGCACGGTCACGTCGAACATAAGCGGTATTCACAGTAATGTTACTCTACCGCATACGATCCTGCCACAAATAACCAGCATTCACATGCGGTTTCCGAATGAGAGAAAGATTGCGTAATCTTTCTTATACGCAAAAAGTAGGTGACATTATTCGTACCTGCATTGTGTGGTTGCAATGGAACGCTAGACATTTGCGTGCCGAAGCATATAGAACACCTGATGCCAGTTCCAGGATTGTTGCAAGCTGTCTCCGACATGTGATACTTTTGAAGGCAGCAGTGCATATATCGCATGCATGCATATCTATCGGGACTAGCAATAGTGACTGAGCAGTCGATGACTATGTTAGCTGTTTATTCATCTCCAGATCATTTTTATATTAATGCGAGGCATGAGACTCTAAAACAAGAATAAAAGGTTACGGAGAAAGTTTCATAAAAACTGGAAAATTTATATGGACTACAGTGGTGTAGTTACTAAAAGCTTTATAGAATGTGAGTTACAGTATTTCACTTAAACGTTATTGAAACAAGTTGGTTGCTAATACTAAGACTAAAGTGACATTATTTATTGATATTCCACTCACTCAGAACACAAACCTCTTCAGCGGACATTACGACTGCTGCTCCGATGATCGTGTTACTGCATCCAGTCGAACCTTGCCGAGTACCGTGATATTCACTTGAAGGGCACAGATAACGTCATCGACGCCACCAGAATCTCGCACGTGTCGACATGCAAAAGAATCGTCCAGTAGTGAACTGCTCTGCGTTATAGGAGCAGCTAAGCCATCAGAAGATGGGAGCGCAGTCCCTGGCGGCAAAAGTCAATAATTCACTGCAGGAAATTGCTTTATGTTTATCCAGCGCCGCAGAGCAAACGAAATGTTGACTCTGCCTTGCGTGTATCCCTTAGTCTGGACATGGTACGTCGCTGAAAGGACCAATAGCAATTTTCTGATCTACAGTTTAGAGTCTATACATGTCTTCCAGTGGCTGAGAAGACAATAATCTGAACATACACTGTGGCTACGGGAATGCAGAAGTCTACCGACCAGTGGCGACTTGTAGCAGAAAATAAGTGGAGCTGCTGTTCCATAACATTTCTAGCCTTGTTTTAAAATCGTGTAAAAGGAAACAAACGCGTATAGCCTTTGTATGATGCTAATTTATTGAAAGCCTCAATGCCTTACTAAATTTATCCTTAATAATTGCAGTTAGTGGCAGTAACAATGAAACTACGTTATCAATGCCTTTCTTTGATTCCTCATGCTTATACATATTTCTAAAATCATCGTTATCCACGTTAAATCGCCCCGAAACAGCAAAGACGGAAAGCAAAACGGTGCATTTCTTACTTCACAGCCGCAAATCTGTTGCCTTCTGTTGGTAGCAGTCAGAATTAGAACGACGAATATTGCTGTTGCTTATGCTGGGCAGCGATACTAAAATATCAAGTGCTGAACGGCCTAATGGAAAGACAGCTGCGAAAGCTTAAGATGTTCACTGACAGTCACATAACTTATTTCTTTGGGATGCTAGTGAATGGTTACCGTATTTTATCGACTATAAGATGCAATATTTTCTTCGAAAAATTGCCTCTGAAATTCAGGTGCGTCTTATACCCAAAATTAATTTAAAAAGGTCCAGTGTTTGGTCTAAAATCCTCTCCAGTCTTAAAAATGGCCATATATTCGATGCCGCTGGAGACCTATCTCTGTCTAGCAACATTGGATTCAAATGGCAGCAGCAGTGCACCGATGCGACAAACATGAGAAAAAATCTGTGGAGGAGAAACACAGACAGGGGAATACAGAGCTCGCAATTATTCAGGGAGGACTTACTTCACAATGGCAACATTTTAATGTTTGGATAAATAAACCATTTAAAGTGTATATGAGAGAGCAACGAAACAAATGGTTGATGGATGAACCTACAGTCAAATAAATGTGTCAGTGGATAAAACAGGCAGGATCTAGAGTGAGAGAAGACATTATTGTTTAAATCGTTGAAGAAGTGCGCTGTACGCTCTCGGTGGCAGCGAAGACCATCTTCTATATGAAGAGGACAACGATGACGAAGAAGAAGAAGAAGAAGAAGGAGAAGAAGAAAGTTCAGATGGCGATTTTCAGGGACTTTTGAAGGTCAGTTCGGTTTTATAAACTAAGTATTATTTTTTTAGTCTGGCTTTGCAATCTAATGATAAAAACAGTAAAAATATTCCTTTAAAAATACTTAAAAATTATGGTGAGACTTATAGTCCGTAGCGTCTAATAGCCTGTAAAATAAGGTAACGTTTTCTGTAAAGTAAAAGAATCGAAAAAAGGAATCAAACAGAAGAGCTGGAAACAGGGTAATAATGTAATTCTACAATTTATCATGTACAAGCATATGCTACACAGTTTTCAAGCGCAACGTACTAAGAAAACCTCCCTTCCACCAGCGAGGGTCGGCATTGTCGGAGCTACAGTGTCCTCTCTCTCTCTCACAGCCTCGCATGTTGTTTCCTACGTGGGTATGCGCACTACAAACACTACACCGCTGGAACTATGACGCGCACAGTTCCATACAAATCTTTTTGTACCTGATTCAAACAATGAGAGATGGCTACTAACACTATGCTTAAGGATTGTGAATAAGACAAGAATAAAAAAAGAATAAAGGAGGAAAAGGACCCATAATATTAAATGTAATCGATAATACCACGTGGAAATAGGTAGTGCTGCAGTTCCACAGTGCTTGTACGTGAGCCGCCACTGGTACCAACACATGGTGTAATTTAAAGCTGTTGGTGCTCAACACATTCAAAACCGTAGAATAACGTTCGGTTTTTCGTAATAGCAATCTTGAAGTAATATTCATTTTTACTCTATTTATTTATTTTGGGGGAAACAAAAATAGTGAGGTAGCTGCTTATGGGTGAATCTGCAATAGTTGTTCCTGTGCTAACTAGCTATTTATTGTTTGCTTTACTGAAACTAATTTTTAAATAAGATGTTTCATTTTCAAACGATCACTATCTACTACTCTGTGGAACGCACACCGGTGAGCCTTTTATAGTGAGACGGCTTGTTTAGTTTCGACATGACAAATAACAAATAGACGATGTTGTTCCTGCATGCTTTCTGAAGCCATCTAACAATTTCCATTAGGTAGTCAAGCCTGCCATCTCTCATACCTTGTATTTCAGCAGAGAACTTCCTTGGTCGACCTACCACCCACTCGTCTAGCTTCAAGTCTCTCCCACCTGCATACTATTTTCAACACAGCCATAGTCACGTCTTCTACTCCAATCTACTATAATCCTGATCCATTTATTTGGTCTTCTGCTAATTCCCAACACGCGTCTCTCTATTGCTAAGATTTGAGACGCTCAGCTTTTAAATGTTTAAGAATCAACGTCTCCCGACAGTCTGCACCTGCTCTGCAAATCATTGTGAAGTGCATGGCGTCGGGTACTTCCCAGTATATCAGTTATTACGTCTTCTTCCCTTCTCATTCACCTATGGAACCCGCTGTGACGAGCCTAATCTTGTTCTCGCGGTGCATACAGGGGCCATATGTCGTGATTGTAGTTTATTACCAGATACGTCGTCTAAAGCTGGTCCTTTGTAAGTACGTTTTCCCGGGATTCTTTCCATCCATCTTCAAGCGTCTACCACTCCAAATTTCTTAAGCATCTCCGTGACACTTTCCCAGGGGTCAAACAAAGCTATAGCCATTTTTGCTGCCATTCTCGTATACGTTCAATATACTTATTCGTTTTATTCGATACGAGTCCCACACTCTTGAAAAACATTCCAGGATGAGTCACATGAGTGTTTCGCAAGTAGTCTCTTTCGTAAACTTATTGCATTTCCCTAGTATTCTACTAAAGAACCAAAATTTGCCATCTGCCTTACCTACGAGTCGGCATATACAGTATGTGATCAAAAGTATCTGGACACCTGGCTGAAAATGATTTACAAGTTCGTGGCGCCATCCATCGGTAATGCTGGAATTCAGTATGGTGTTGGCCCACCATTAACCTTGATGACAGATCCCACTCTCGCAGGCATACGTTCAATCAGGTGCTGTAAGGTTTCTTGGGCAATGTCAGCCCATTCTTCACGGAGTGCTGCACTGAGGAGAGGTATCTATGTTTTTCGGTAAGGCCTGGCACGAAGTCACCGTTCCACAACATCCCAAAGGTGTTCTATGGGATACAGGTCAGGACTCTGAGCAGACCAGATCATTACAGGGATGTTATTGTCGTGTAACCACTCCGCCACAGGCCGAGCATTATGAACAGGTGCTCGATCTTGTTCAAAGATGCAGCCACCATCCCCGAACTGCTCTTCGTCAGTGGGAAGCAAGAAGGTGCTTAAAACACCAATGTAGGACTTGTGTTATGTTAGTGCCACCCAAAACAACAAGGGGTGCAAGCACCCTCCATGAAAATCACGACCACACCATAAAACCACCGCCTCCGAATTTTACTGTTGGCACTACACACGCTGGCAGTTGACTTTCACCGGGCATTCGCCACACCCACAAGCTGCCATCGGATCGCCACATTGTGTACCGTGATTCGTCACTCCACACAACGTTTCGCCACTGTTCAATCGTCCAGATATTACGCTCCTTACACTAAGCGAGGCGTCGTTTGCCATTTACCAGCGTGATGTGTGGCTTATGAGCAGCCTCTCGAATATGAAATCCCTGTTTTCTCACCTCCCGCCTAACTGTCATAGTACTTGCAGAGGATCCTGGTGCAGTTTGGAATCCCTGTGCCATGGTCTGGATGGATGTCTGCCTATTACACATTACGACCCTCTTCAACTGTTGGCGGTCTCTATCAGTCAACAGACGAGGTCGGCCTGTACGCTTTTGTGCTGTACGTGTCCCTCAACGTTTTCACTTCACTATCACATTGGAAACAGTGGACCTAGGGATGTTCAGGAGTGTGGAAATCTCCCGTACAGACGTATGACACAAGTGACACACAATCACCTGACCACGTTCCAAGTCCGCAAGTTCCGCGGAGTGCCCCTTCTGCTCTTTCACGATGAATAATGACTACTGAGGTCGCTGATATGGAGTATCTGGCAGTAGGTGGCAGCACAATTCACCTAATATGAAAAACGTACTTTTTGGGGGTATCCGGATGCTTTTGATCACATAACGGCACAACACTTACATCCAGGTATTTGTATGAGTTGACCGGATCCAATTCTGTCTCGTTGATTTTGTAGTCATACGACACAACGTTATTTTTTGGTTTTGAGAAGTGCGCAGTTTCACAAGTCTGAATATTTAAAGCAAGTATCCAAACGTGATCCTAATGAGTATTGTCTGCCTATACACCTACAACGACAACTACATGATTACTCTTCTATTCACAATTAAGTGTCTGGCGGAGGATTCATCGAACCACCTTCAAGCTATTTCTCTATCCTTTCACAGCGCGCGGGGAAAACCTACATTTAAATCTTTCCTTGTGAGCTCTGATTTCTATTATTTTATTATGATGATAATTTCTCCCTGTGTGGGTCGGCGCCCACAAAATATTTTCTCAATCTGAGAACAAAGCTGGTGACTGAAATTTCATGAGGAGATCCTGTCTCAACGAAAATCGCTTTTGCTTTAATGATCGTGCAGTTTTTCTCATGCAGTACTTCAATATAAATAAATGCATCACTCCTAAAAGTTGTAGTTCACTATTAATACCGACAGCAAGGTCATTAATGTACAACTTGAACAGCAAACTTTCCAGGGGACACCGCAAGTTACTTTAACGTCTGTCGATGACTCTCCATCCGAGATAACATGCAACATTATCCCTACCAAGAAATCCTGAATATAGTCCAAAATGTCGCCTGATATCCCCCATATGACCGTACTTTAGATATAAGCATTGCAGTAATACTCAGTCAAACGATTTTTGGAAATCGAGAAATACTGCTTCTACCTGATTGCTTTGATCCATGCCTCGAGTTGAGTTTCATGTGATCAACATTTTTGGAATACCTGGTGGTTGTTAAGGATATCGAGGAATATTACATCAACGAAGACTGTCAGACCGCGCTCTGGTTCTGGTGAACGAACGCTGCCAGCTGAGTTTGACAGCAGCTCGTTTAGCGGAGTCCATGTTGATTCCTGAAGAGAATTTATGTTGCCATCATGAAACCATCTCCAGTGCTAAGTGGATTTTGTTTCGATCCTCTAGAAGCATCGTATTCGTCTGGAGCGAGGCAGGACGATGAACTGGTCACCTGAGGCTTATCGGTGACTACCCCATCACACCGGTTGAGGACTTACTGCTGATCCTCGGATAATGTCTGCTGGATTGCGTGTTACATTACAGGTCAATACTACAGTCGGATATATGAGATTACAAGAACTCACGTATCTAACGGGAGATGCCTCTCAATGTGGTTATTAGAAAATGGTGGTTCTATTGGGTTAGGCTTATGAAAAATTTCGTTTACAGGATTTTTCCTAATATAAAAGACAGACATAAATTGACCGTACTCGAGGTTCCGTGCATCTGTTGACCGGGTCACGGGCCATACCCCAACCAACAAAATTGAGTGAGATGTAAGAATACACCGGCAGAGAATAATCCCGTGATAATGAGGTTCTGAGATACTTTCTTCCCGTACTTCGAGGAACACGGTGACTGTAGATAACCTGATCACAATCTGTAAAAAATTGTGGCTCATACAGTTTCGCAAAGTTAACATTTTTGCAGACTGTGTCTTAAATAATTAGTTGGACTCCTTTGTCTTAGGGCTCTAGGACGCTTGGTACTGTATATCAAAAAAACGTTGACGCATCCAAACAAACAATTCACATGAGAAGCTTATAGCGAAATGTTACTTCCATAGCAGTGTGTAAGTAAACACCGGAGGGGCAATGTCAGACTTGTCCAGCAAATACTTAAGGCATCTAAAGGTATGCATCCCACGTTACATCGTCCTCCCTTGGTGCAGGTGATGTAATTCTGATTGCTTGCCTTAAGGAGTAATTTTGGTTGCCTGCCTTAAGGGGAGTAAGAGCGGAAATTTTTTTTTCACATTTTCACATTTTTATCTTATTATAAAATTTACAATTTTCCGAATAAAATGACATACATATATCACTTATAAAGTCACATTGGAAGTATTTTATTTTTTTAAAAAAATAGAATCTACAACGGTTGAAAATGTTAAAATTTTTACGCCCATTACTTCAAGAGCTAAAAAAATCAGTAATTTTTATATAGAAGGCTGTGGATTGCTGTGTTATAAAAGTCATGTCCCGAAGACACCACGTTGAGGAAGATGAAACAAAATTTGAGAGACAAGAAACTTTCTGATGGTAAAACAATAAGAGGCAAGCTGACAGACAAAATGACTGATGAACTACAGCAGTATTATGGGATGGCTATTAGAAATAATAGTGAGGATTTGTTGAAAATGAAGCTGGTAGTATGGGCTACCTCCTTCCACAGACTGTCAACTGATGACAAACCAGTACACAACCTTTGTCCTCCTGGACCTAATTCATGGTGCAACTATCGAAATGCCCAGTACTCAAACAGTTCATACAGCCTTAAACATTCCATCCCAGCAGCAGTCATGGATATCATAAAACCTATTTGCAGAGACCTGGCAAATCCTGAATTACTGAAGAAGTGTCTGCGTGATCAGACTCAAAATCCCAATGAGTCTTTCAATAATCTCATATGGACTCGCTTACCAAAAAATGAAGACACTAAAGTGGGGGGTCAGTGATGCCGTTATAGCTTTTAATGATGGCAACATTGGTAGGTTGAAAGTGCTATAGCGTATGTGAATTAATTCCGGAGCAAACTGCATTCGAGAACTTGCACGGATGGACAAGATTCGCATTGATAAAGCAGAGTATGCAGCGCAGTTGGCCACTAAGGAGTCCAGAACGAAGAAAAGAAGAAAAAACTTGAAAAAAGATCTAGAGGATGGTATACAATATGTGCAGCATGTATTAAGTGAGTTACAGTCTTTTGAAACTTTAGAAGCCGTTCCAGAAAATTTACTTCTTTTACTGCCTTTTTCCCTAAATCACAGAAACCACTTCGATTAGAACATTCAAATTTTCAAGGAGTAATAACATACATATTCTGAGTTTACTGAACTAAAAGAAGAACATAATGATATGTATAATTAAAATTATTTAGCATAACGTACAAAAAAGTAATTAAAATTTTAACCATGTAGTTAAAAATTGTATTTCCGAAAGCAGTGGTTGAAATGCAATTATCGTAGTTTAGTAGATTCAAAACATACAGTTTAATGTCCTGCAAAAGTTTCATGTCAATGGCTACAGAGATTCCTGAAATACAGGGAAGCCAAGCCACTAAATTTAGTATTGTCGGGATAGGGCGTTCCAACTCCCGTTAAGATGAAGCATTTGCTGGACCAGTCTAATTCTGCCTACCTTGTAGCACTGAAAATCAAAAGTGGTTTCTTTTCTCATCGTTGTTCCGACTGGTTGATGCTGTCATACACGACTTCCTCTTCTGTGTCAACATGTTCGACTCAGAGAGCACATATACCTAATGTCCTCGACTATCTGCTGTATACATCCCATTCTCTGTTTCCCTCTACAGTTACATGTAGTGCCATGGAGGTTACGCTATGGTGTCTTAACATGCCCTATCACCCTATCTCTCCTTCTAGTCAGATTTTTCCATACGTTTTTTCTTAGTTTGTCAGCTCACTATATTCAATTTCCGTATGTACCACCCTATTCAAAAGCTTCGTTTCTCTTCCTTTCCAGTTACCCCAGTCTGTGAGTCACTAACATACAATGTTGTGATTCGGACATACATTCTCAGAAATTATTAGCACAAATTAAGGTCTATGATATAATTGACTTTACCGAGTGATAAATGCGCTCTTTATATGTGCCACACTATCTAATGCATTATCCTTGCTTCGTGAGTTATTTTGCTTCTACTGTAGCAGAATTCGCTCCCACCGGAATATAAGTATATCACCTCTTCTACTGTGTGGTCCCAGATTTTGATGTTAAATTTACACTTAACCTTAAGCTCCTCCTCATTACTTTCATCGTCCTTTGGGTCAGTCTCATCCCGCATTCTGTGCGCATTAGACTGTTTATTGTGTTCAGAAGGTCTTGCAGTTATTCCTCACTTTCGCTGACGATAGTAAACTCTTCAGATAATCTTATCACTGACTTCCTTTCATCCTAAATATTGATATTTTCTTCTGAATATTTCTGTTATTTCCGTCTTTGCTTCTTCTATGTACAGGCTGAACAGTAAGGGAGAAAGACTGCACCTGTGCCGAACACCCTTTTAATCAGTGCACTTCTCTCAGTCTTCCACTCTTAAGGTTGTCTCTCGGTTCTTTTCTTTCCCTATAGCATTCATACGATATTTTTCTGAAAATTTCAAACATATTGCACCATTTTACACTGTCGAAGTCTTTTTCCAGGTCAACAACTCCTATGGAGATGTCGTGACTTTTCTTAAGTCTTCCATCCCTGACCATGCGCAACGTCAGAGTTGCCACTCTGATGAGTTTACCATTTCTAAAAGCAAACTGATCACCCTCTAATAGCTTCACAGATTTCTTTTCCAGTCTTCTGTATACTATTCTGTTCAGAAATCTGAATGCAGTGACTCTCAAGTTGATTCTGCTACAGTCCATGCTTTTGTCTGCCAATACTATCTTACGGACTATGTGCATAATATCCTTTCAAAGGTGTAATGGAGTGTCCAGTCACATAGATTCCACAAAATAACTTGAACTATGAACACAGAAAGCAGGGACACTCGAATGACAATGGTACTATAGTCGCCTTATGGAAAGCGGTTAAGAGTGTGAGTCCAACAAAGGAACATTCCCAAGAGTCAGTATACGATTCTGATGAAACTTGGCAGGTGTTTGTCGAGGGGGCAAAATAATGCAATCTATATTTTTTTTGTTTGTCCCAGTTTCACGTTTAAGGCGTAAAACACACCCCAAAAGATAATTTGGCATTTTAGGTTTGGAGGGAACATTTTCAAAACGATGACATATAAAAATGTTTCTCACATTAAAGTTGATATGTAATTAATGTTCTCGAAAACTATAAATCGAATCTTACAATAATTTGAAATTTTGATAAATATCCCACCGCCATTAATTAATTTTAAGAAATGAAAACTTTTGTTACAATATAAATTAAAGAAGTTTACAAGCTATGTACCTCCATTTGTGATAAAGCTGGTTTCTGAAATAACAATTTTGGAAAACTAGGTCTACACAGTATGCTGTCAGAGTATTTTCAACATACCTAATTAAAATATCTAAACATTCATTATTAGTCTAGTTATTCATTTTACATACATTTTTTATAATCAGATATATGTATTTTTTATTGAAAATATAAGTAACTTATTATTTTGGTACAAAGCATTACAATAATGATAATCTGTAAATAAATTGCTTAAAACATAAAGTTTTCTTACACCATGCACATAATAGACACGATGGAGAACACAATAATTAATGAAATTCAGCAGGGTTTCAAATTTTCTCAGGTGATCCTCTAAAAATCCTTACTTGTATTAGGCATATTACAGTGCATTTGTAAACCTTAGTAAAAATAATTGATTGTGTACTAGTGACTGTAGCTTAATTGTATTGTTTCTCAAGTGGAGGTTGACATCAAAATGATTCAACAGAACTAGGTCTGAAAATCTTCTAACAAAGTTCTTCCAACATCGAAAGCTGTATACCTCTCACGATTCTACCTGTCCTGTCGAGCCCTTTGGGATCACCAGTTTGACAAGGTTCTTGTCCTCAAGTGGTATGCCCTCTACAGTCCTTTTTTATTGACAACCCAAAGAAGCTAAAACAATACAGATTTTTCTCCATCACGGGGAAAGAAAACAATTTTCTTTTGACCTGGTCGGACATTTGTTTACAGATTTCGATGCTGTGAAAAGGACACTTGGGGCTTCAAAAAGAGTTTCTTGAGTTCTTGGTCCAAATGTAACATTAGTTTGATTTAAAACTATTAAAATTCCGGTGTTCAGTGCGAAAGAAACCGCTCTGACCATCATACACGAGGACAAGAGAACTCAACAGCACAGGTACAGACATGGCACATATGTGGCTTTCGATGCTGGAAGAACCTTGTGAGAAGAATTTCAGATCTACTTCTGTTTAAGTTGATTTCAATCTCCACTTGATAAATTGCTTTCAGAATGAGTTATCAATGTACTGAAACACGTCTGATACAAATCAGGATATTTAGACTATCATCTATGACAAATTGAAATTCTGCTGATTTTTGTCCTGCACTGCATTCTCTGTATGCATATTATGTGAAGAAATTTCGTTCATTTTATGTGCATAGTGTAACAAAACGTTATGTTTTAAGCATTTATTTAAAGATGGCCATTATTGTAACGATTTGGTGACACAATAATGAATTACTTATTATTTTCAATTAACAAAATACATTCATGTGAAATGTTAAACCAAATAAACAAACAAGAAAAAAGGAGTGTAAAACATAAAGTAACAGTTTAAAACACAAAACAAATATGAGTAAAATAAGTAACTATACTAATAACGAATGTTTAGATATCATAATTAGGTATATTTAAAATACTCCAAAAGAACATTGCGCACAACTTGTTTTCAAAAAATAGTATTCTGAAAACCAGCTTTCTTACACGTATATGTATATAGCTTGAAACTTTCGTTATTTTATGCAGTAACTAAAGTTTTTATTTATCAAAATTAATTAATAATGGTGAGGTACTTGTAAAACTTCAAATTATTAGAAAATTCTGTTGTACAGTTTTCAGTGAATTACATATAAACTTTTATATGAGAAACATGCTTTATATGTCACCGTTTTGAAGATATTCCATCCAAACTTAATATGCCAAATTACCTTTTATGGTACGGTTTTTACCACTTAAAAGTGAAACTGATACAAACAAAAAAATACATATGGTATTATTTTGCAACCGCTTTCCAGAAAGAGACTGTAGCATCATTGTCCATCGAGTGTCCCTGCTTTCTATGTTTATAGTTCAAGTTAGTTTGTAGTATCTATGCGGTTCTAGGCGCTCAGTCCGGAACCGCGCGACTGCTACGGTCACAGGTTCGAATCCTGCCTCGGGCATGGATGTGTGTGATGTCCTTAGGTTAGTTAGGTTTAAGTAGTTCTAAGTTCTAGGGGACCGATGACCACAGATGTTAAGTCCCATAGTGCTCAGAGCCATTTGAACCATTTTGTAGTATCTATGTGACTAAAGGGTGTTCGGCACAGGTGCAGTCTTTCTCCCTTACTGTTCAGCCCGTACACAGAAGAAGCAATGACGGAAATAACAGAAACGCCCAGGAGAGGGCATTAATATTCACAGTGAAAGTATGTCAGTAATAAGATTCTCTGATGAGTTTGCTATCATCAGTGAAAGTGAAGAATAACTGCAGGACCTGCTGAATAGAATGAACAGTAGATACAAGATTTCTTTCTGCAAAATATCAGATCTTTCGGCGTTTAATAATAATTTTTTTGTTGTTAAGTGAAATGGACATACTTCCGTAAATCACAAGAGAATCGTAAATTAGTTGTCCTGTAATGTATCGTTTCGTAACTTCCAGGGTCCTTAGAAAAACTAAGGAATCACAAATGCGGTCTTATTTTTTAGTTACTGTCTATTTTTTTTTTTTTTTTGCGTAACATACGCTCACTGCTGTACAGACTTCGTCGAAAATCAATATAAACGATAGTATTCGCCCTCATCCGATATTCTATTCAGAAGTGTCACTTGTTGGCAGCTTGTCTCACTGCTATCGCAGGGAGTAACAACAACGAGACCTGAGTGCAGTGTGTCCAGGTAATTTTGTGCGGCCACATCAATCGCATCCAAAAGTTTGGCAACATTGCAGGTCACTGTTGTCTGTGACGTTTTCGCAGGTCACATGTTTTTACATGGGCCGCAGTACAGCCTCGAGATGGACGAAAGCGGGTTGCGGTGGGTGTGTTGCAGCTTTCCTTCTGAGTTACAAAAAGAAAAGAAAGTTCTCGAGAAAAATTAAAATCCGGTTTTTTCATGAGTTCTTTTTTAAAGTCGGCGATCTGCTTCCGAAAAACTATATCATGAAGTGGTTCTCGGTACACACCTAATGCAAAATTTCGTCATAATCTCGGAACGCGATTCTGAATACATTGTAAAAGCATTTAGACCGACAGTTGGTAATACTATTCCAAATATGAGACGCTGTATACCTGTTACCACACAAGTACTGGCTATTCATACAGAAGTTTGATGAACGTATCTGAAGAGCGTTTCTCAATTATATGTCTCTTGGTCCAAAAAAACTTGTAGCGTTTTGGTAGAAGGCCTCAAGAAATTTATTAAGATGTGCTTGAGACAAAAATCAAATGTTTATGTTAATATTTTATTGTGGTTCACTAGCACCGTGAGAGAACTTTGAATTTGGAAACGCGATACTTCTACGACCTGAGTCATTCGCTCTAGAAATTGACGTATAAATAAAATATGTGTTGCTAAGTTGGTAATTTTTTGCGGATGAGTAAGGGAACACATGTGACAAAGCTCATAAAAAGTGTAGAACCTATGTCTAAACATAGGCGTTCTGGAAGGGGGGGGAGGGGGGACCAAGCAAGACTCAAAAATTATCATTTTTGACATAAGTTACTTCATCAGATTTGAGAGTGTCATACCACAAGAACTGAATTTTATGGATGACACGAAAACTTTAATAAATTCCAGAGGACTGACGGTCGTCCACTTCATATTTATACATCGTTGTGGGCAGATTACTGTGATACCTGAAACGGTTGCGTGATTCATAATTATCTTCAAGTAAACCTTTTTGTATTACTAAAATAACTATGCATGTGACGCACTTCTGATGGTTACGACCTAAACTTATATTCTTTCACGATTAAATTTGACATGTACCCAACTGAATGATCAATACTGTAGGAAATAAAGCAGTAAAATATTCAGAAAATATGTTTTATTCGTATACCAGCAACGATAAATTGATACCGCATGCGTATTGTCTGAAATAGGAAATAATCTTAAATGAGTATATTGGTGATCACAAATAAGAATAACCAGTTATAAAATGCCGTTGATGAATTTCCCTCAAAAGTAATGATGCAGAAAATAAATCTTAAGGCATAGTTGTGTGTACATGATTCCGTACGTGACTTTTTGGTGAAACCGAACAACGCTATAGGAATCGCTGCGAATGTCTGGTGTAACATTTTCTAAACATCTGATCATGACTACCATACGATTATCTCACTGCGATCAGCCACTTAATGCTATAGCTGGCTGAATGAGAAGTGTAGATGTAGATGTAGACTCACAGAAACTGCTTCTAGAAGCGTGAGAGAAATCTGTAATGAATAAAAACTCTGTACTCCATACTCCGGGGGGGGATGGAAGTAAGTGGCCCCTCTGCCCCGCAGCCATCCTCCTGTGTATCTGTACGCGAATAACACAATTAGGGCTCCCTGCTGCAGATCTTGAAAGACGGCTGTAGTAGCGAAAATGACTGCACACGCCTTCCTTCACTGTTCGTCGCCTGAGCTTTATGTGAAATTCAATCGTGTTTCACTACCAACTCCTGCTTCAAGCACGTCTCAAAAGAGTATAGCATTGTATGCGAGCCATGTGGCTCAATTTACTGATATTTGCCTTCAGATCGTTGAATTTGAGTATAAAGCAAAAGCTCACACAAAGTTTATTTTGCTTACAGGCTAAACCACTTTAGACTCTGTGGTCATATGAAATAGCCAGTAACGCCTGTAAGCTGACGACTCGTCAGAATGTAGTAATAGTGAGGACTTCCTAATGGCTCCTAGTAGAGGACTCCTATTTTATTCTCTTGTGTAAGATATAACCTCAATCTTTTGGTGATGACGTCTGGAGTGGTGTGGTTCTCGATGAGTGACTTTTTTATTTTCTTTCTTTTTGGGTATTCATAGGCCACGTGTCAATATCAGTTTCCTTCACATTTTCAGCATATCTCTCTTTTGTTTCTTCATACTACTTCACATCTATTACTTAACTGCTTCTGCCTTGGAATCATTCTAAATTTAACAGTTTTGTACTGAGAATACCTCTTTCTAAGGCTTCTGCTACTTTGTGTTGCATATGTCTAATTTTTTTAATCTCTCAGATCCAGCTTGTTTACCTTCCCAGAAATACCTAAAGGTCTGATTTGTCAGTATATGTCACAGGAGAAGCAATATACTTTTCCTGAATACATATTTTATTTTCCCAATAGATTAGTACATTTCACCCTTTATTTTTAATTTCCAGACTTCGTTGCTTCTTATTGGTCTTATATTTTCTCTCTAATGTTTCTAGCGAGTCTAATTTGCAATTCAATGACAGACATAGACTTGCGTAGAAGGAACCTAACTTCACGACTGTGTTGTAATGCATCGTTCCTACGTTTCTTGACGTGCACTAATTAATGTAAACACCTCTCACGGATTAAGTCTTAGCCCTGTTCCGACTGACCGATTGCTGGCTACATGGCAGTCCGAGGAGCGATCTACGATCGTGGGACACGTGTTCAGCACGTCGGCAAACACTCCAGTGGTTATTGATGCCGATAGTTGAGTCCAGACGACGTCTCTGCTTCTTTTTTCAAGTAGCTCTTCAGTGGAACCGCTATCAGCAACCTATACTTGTGAAAAAAATCCGACGAGACACTGGGAATCGAACCACTGGGCTATGGAGGTGCTATGTGGAGTTATTACACAAATATTTATAGCAATGATGTGCATTTATTATTGTAAATATTTTTATTTTCCACGCCAATTCCATTTTTGTATTTTCTTATACTTCATTTTCTTTTGACGTTTTCTATTTGGCAAACTTTTATCCGTCTAAAACTTTGGTGCATTATTATGTTATGTTGTTTATTATTCACGTTTATTAATTGGTTGCTTATAATTTCGAATCCCGGAAGGTTTACCAGAGGATATGTCTTTGTATTGTTTGGCAGTTTTAGAACGGCACTGAAACTTTTGTTTGGACGGCGACTGCCGCACAGTGGCTTACCTCGACGTCAGCGGACACGTAATCAGATATGCTTCCAGTCTGCAATTTTGCGAGGTTGTCCGCGAGAGGCAGGCAGTAGAACTGTGGAGTGGAAACTCGAACCCCGGGTCACGGCCGGTGGGAGGCCGTTGGCCGCAGCGGCTGGAGCGGTGCTTCGCATACTGAAGGCACACACAGGCGGTGTCCGGTGACACAAGGGCGCGCTGCAGCAGTAGCAAAAGCACGTGCCGCCTGCACCAGAGTGCAACGCGAACTTGCCCACCACGATCTGTAAGCCCTATCACGGCGACGGTACGTACGAGCGATGATTGTTCACTCTCTGACTTTTAAATTAGCGTTCTTTCTTAACTGAAAAAGAATTAAGTTTGTACAAAATACGTCTATTAATCGTTTTATTGTCATCTTTTCCAGGCGTTTCACTGTGTAGATCCATGTTACTCCGTTAGAAAAGCTTAAGTTTTACGGAGTTAATGGCTTCACGCACAGCCGGTTTTATTCATACTTAACAAACAGAATACAAAAGGTTGTGCTGAATAATTCAAACAACATAGGAACGGCTGAAAATTTTAATGACTCGGGGAAAAAAAAAATAACAAAGGGAGTGCCACAGGGTTGAAGTTTGGATCTCTCCAAAGAACTGTTAAGTGGTTCCCTGAAAATGGACTCTCTCTAAATTTTGAAAACACACACACACACACTATATTCAGTTCTGTACAACAAATAGTCATATTAACAATTGATGTAGCACATGAGCAAGAGTCAGTCGATGAGATAGAATGCTCCAGCTTGTTGGGTCTATGTATTGATGAAAACGTGAAGTAAGCTTCTCAAAAAATTAAGTTCAGCAACTCTTCATGTAATTGCTTGTCTTAGAAACTAAAGAATCAACCTAGTGACGTATTTTGCATTTTTCTACTCAGTAATGTCACACAAAGTAATTTTATGGCATAACATATCACTTAGAAAGAAAGTACTGATTGCATGAAAGTGAGCCGTAACAATAAGATGTGGTGTTCACCCACGCAAGCCATGTAGGTATCTCTTCAAGGAACTAGGCGCTTTAACTGCAGCATCACAACAAATAGCTCAGAGCACTATGGGACTTAACATCTGTGGTCATCAGGCCCCTAGAACTTAGAACTACTTAAACCTAACTAACCTAAGGACATCACACACATCCATGCCCGAGGCAGGATTCGAACCTGCGACCGTAGCGGTCGCGCGGTTCCGGACTGAGCGCCTGAACCGCTAGACCACCGCGGCCGGCAGCATCACAACACATATATTCTCTAATGAAATTCTTCACAAATTTGAGAAGAACAACGATGTTAATACCTACATCACTAGCGGGTGAAACCGTTATTATCCATATTAAAGCTGTCACTGACTCACAAAAAGAGTTCAATACGCAGCAAGAAAAATCATAGAACATTTGCCGAATAACATAAAATGTCTGACAGGTAGTAGAACAAGTCGTAAACCTAACTTAAAATCGTTTCTCCTGGACAACTTATATTCCACTGACTAATTTGTACTTGAAAAGTGGCAGCCAGTAAAAACAAAGAAAAATTTGTTTCTGGATGTAGTTGCATCAGTACGACTAAAATAGTAACGTGTTCAATAATGTTGATATTAATCATGTATAAGCCGAGCGGTCTAAGGCGCTGCAGTCATGGACTGTGCGGCTGGTCCCGGCGGAGGTTCGAGTCCTCCCTCGGGTATGGGTGTGTGTGTTTGTCCTTAGGGTAATTTAGGTTAAGTAGTGTGTAAGCTTAGGGACTCATGTCCTTAGCAGTTAAGTCCCATAAGATTTCACACACATTTGAACATTTTTTTGAATCATGTATACGTATCCTGTGAACTGATTCGTTCTGCTTCATTTCGATGAAAGCATCGTTCAAATGATCTATGGAACTTTAAATGTTTTATCCAGGCGTTATAAGAGGCGTACGAGGGCAAGTGGTAAGTTTTAACTATCACCTCCAAACAGATCATGCTAAGACCATGAAAGTGAGTGATGGTGTCACTACTTCTTTGGGACACATTTATCCAACAAAGGGATGACTTGTCGGAAGCTTTATTTGTAGAAATCTGCTTATGAAACGTTCCACCTCATTTTCCTCGGGGTGTACTAATACAGCTAGCCTTTTGGCTACGGTACTGGGCCGCTACAATATCAGTGTCTACCATGACGTCTGACATGTAACTGCAAACAAACAAACTTTCTCGAGGTGTTAATTAAAACTTTATGACTACTCTCCGAAGATTTAACAGAT
Source organism: Schistocerca serialis cubense (assembly GCF_023864345.2). Classification (NCBI taxonomy): domain Eukaryota; kingdom Metazoa; phylum Arthropoda; class Insecta; order Orthoptera; family Acrididae; genus Schistocerca; species Schistocerca serialis. Next base: position 877,980,656 of record NC_064639.1, read on the forward strand.
GTTTTGTTGTATTACGTTGGTGTTGGTCTTGTACACATTATTTAGAGATGTAGAAAAAGTTAACATATCAATTCTAAGTGTAACGTAATGAAACAGGAATTAGAGTGAATTCCACATCTTCCAGTTACGCCTCTGGCGTAGTAAATATGTATTAGGTATACTTCAAAAATGTCGAGAACGCTTAGTGCGTTGTGAAGGACGGAAAAATCGTCGTTCTTTAAACAGAAACCTCTGATCGTTTATGGACAGTTTTTTTCGTGGTGTGGAATCGAAGTACTGACAAGTAGTTGGCATATATAGAAAGATACACTTGAAGGGATAGTAGTATTATGTGTAGTCACTGTAGCTCCACCGCCTAACCGACTGAGCTATATTGACTACACAGAGAAAACAGCTATATATATTTTACCCATGAAGAGCAACTTGATCAATCATTATGTGTATAACTGATATAGCATTGAAAAAATATTAATAATTGTAATACTTTGACTATAATGAGACAGGTATGAAATAAAACACAAAACGGTTTGACATTATATATACACATAAATTATTTATTTATTTGAATATCATACATGAGATGTAGTATTTCAGGAAAATCATTACACTCTTTATGTATCTTCTTCTTCGCACCTGTACAGTATTTCCCAAACAAAGCTTTTTGATGTGCAATAAATTCCGCGCGTATCTCCCTCAAGCCAATAGATGCCTCACGGTACTCAGGTTTTTCACACACACATTTAATCTGTTTCTCTTTAGGCTCAGCGTTCATGTGCAAGAAAGGTGCTTCAAATCTTCAACATGTACACTACGCACACGTAGGGAGCTTACAAAATCGATGTATGCAGAGTGCATGCTAGGCAACCAACGGTTCAGTCTCTCCACTGCAGGACGTAGCGCAGTGTCCAGATCATATAACTTCGTAACTGAGGCGTGTCTTAGATAAACACAGTTGTAACCCGATTTCACACATAATGCCCAGTCATAATACACTGTTGTAATAGAAAGTGTCACATCAGTAAGGCAAATGTCTGGGGGAGAACGAGTTGGATAATACTCTGTAGTCATCTGCTGATTGATGTAGCGCTCTGCACGACATATTTCGTCCCAGTCGAACTCGGGAATTGTCACTTTAACACCCCTCAACACATTTTCAATTTCCATTCTCTCAGACATGATGTACTTCTGTACTAACGTTTGCACGTTTCGCTCCACTGGGAGGTAAATTATACGTGGAAGTGAAAAGCATGGGTACACTCGATGCCGTCTTATCCACAGCATCTGCACTCTGTGGTTGCACTATCACAGGGATGTTTTGCTGGGTGGGTCATATGTTGGTGACCAGTACTGTCTTCCATCTTGATGTTGTTTAGGGCCACCAGTAGCTTTCGATGTGTCGGGGGCAGATCACGTGTCCTCATCACACAAATCGATGAGTGGGATGGCCAACAGCAGCTCCTTGTCCTGCTCCTGCAAGTGGGCTATGTGTGCTACAGGATCCCATGTGGCTGCTACTAGTTCATACTTGCTGGGGGTTGTAGCTGCCACAGGTCTAGAGGCAGCTGCCGGTCTCACAGGATAGCAGTCCAGGTCGCTACAGGTCCAGACATGGCAGAGGTTGACATGTTGGTGCTCGACCCTGCTGGCTTGTACGTGTCGAGGGCTACTGCTGAACAAAACCGAGGAAGCATTAGACATGGACCAATACATGGAAACAATGTATAATAATAATAATGCTAACCACAGAGAAAGATGTGATATGGGGTACTTACTTTTCCATTTCCTCCTGTTATGCATGGCCATGCTGGATTGCGACTGATTTTGACACTTCATGGTTTTTCTTCTTCTGATGCTGCTGACTGAGCAAGACTGAGGTCTCGGAGCTGCTGAACCTCCCCTATGCCCCCTCCAATGACGTCATCAGATACTGCCAGCCTACTGGCTGAAATCTAACACGTGACTGGATTAAAGGCTCTTATTGGTTCCCACTATTTTCCCCCACCATCTTGGATTACGTCACAGAACGTGCGACAATGCTCTCTGGTGATGGTACTGTGAACTAGACCCGGACCTCGTGACGAACACACTGTTTCCCACCATCTTGGATAATGGTACTTGTGTCATCAGCTGATGTCATGACGCCATCTTAGATTACATCACAGAATGAATGACAGTGCCCTCTGGTGTCAGTACTGTGTACTAGGTCAGTTGGACTCTGGAGCTTGTGGTGAACACACTGGATGGCTGTACTGCATCAAATTGTTTAAATAAATAGTGCATGCAAAATGAAGACTTATGTCCAGCACAGGTTGAGTTCTCTCCCAGCCAGTCCATAGGAAGAGGTGGTGGTCAGATGATTTAAGTGAGTGGACGTAGCCCAAGTGACCTATCTTCCCGCCATTTTCTTAGGTTAGTAGATTTAGCCCAATTGACCTGTCTTCCCTCCAAAATTCAAATTTCCCACCAGGGGGGCATGGCACTTTCCCACCATCTTGGATAACGGTACTTGCATTATCAGCTGACATCACAGCTGCCATCTTGGATGAAGTCGTCAATTGACGTCACGACCGCCATATTGGATGACATCATCAGCTGTCGTCAGTTGATGATGTCATCGCCACCACCTTGGGTAACAGTACTTTGCGCTAGTGATCCCATTGTCCCAACACTCTCGATATGGCCCTTTCGATATCGATATTTTATGGCAGAAAATTCTACTTAGTAATGGATCACAAGCTTTTGTATTCCTTGTTTCATCCGACGAAACCGGTTCCTTTGTGAACTACCCAAAAGTTGCAAAGATGGGATCTGGTGTTGTCTCAATACCAGTATGAGATTGTGTATCGTCCGACAGCTCAACATGGTAATATGGACGCACTTTCACGTTTTCCGATTGGCCCTAATAACAACTTTGATGCCTCTGCTGTATTTCGTTGTCACATCGATGCTCAGTATTGTGAATTGCTTCAGTCTTTTCTGTTAAACTACAGGAAAATTGCATAGGCCACGGAAGCTGATTCAGATTTGAACATTTTACTAACATACAGGGTGTTTCAAAAATGACCGGTATATTTGAAACGGCAATAAAAACTAAACGAGCAGCGATAGAAATACACCGTTTGTTGCAATATGCTTGGGACAACAGTACATTTTCAGGCGGACAAACTTTCGAAATTACAGTAGTTACAATTTTTAACAACAGATGGCGCTGCAACTGATGTGAAAGATATAGAAGACAACGCAGTCTGTGGGTGCTCCATTCTGTACGTCGTCTTTCTGCTGTAAGCATGTGCTGTTCACAACGTGCAAGTGTGCTGTGGACAACATGGTTTATTCCTTAGAACAGAGGATTTTTCTGGTGTTGGAATTCCACCACCTAGAACACAGTGTTGTTGCAACAAGACGAAGTTTCCAACGGAGGTTTAATGTAACCAAAGGACCGAAAAGCGATACAATAAAGGATCTGTTTGAAAAATTTCAACGGACTGGGAACGTGACGGATGAACGTGCTGGAAAGGTAGGGCGACCGCGTACGGCAACCACAGAAGGCAACGCGCAGCTAGTGCGGCAGGTGATCCAACAGTGGCCTCGGGTTTCCGTTCGCCGTGTTGCAGCTGTGGTCCAAATGACGCCAACGTCCACGTATCGTCTCATGCGCCAGAGTTTACACCTCTATCCATACAAAATTCAAACACGGCAACCCCTCAGCACCACTACCATTGCTGCACGAGAGACATTCGCTAACGATATAGTGCACAGGATTGATGACGGCGATATGCATGTGGGCAGCATTTGGTTTACTGACGAAGCTTATTTTTACCTGGACGGCTTCGTCAATAAACAGAACTGGCGCATATGGGGAACCGAAAAGCCCGATGTTGCAGTCCCATCGTCCCTGCATCCTCAAAAAGTACTGGTCTGGGCCGCCATTTCTTCCAAAGGAATCATTGGCCCATTTTTCAGATCCGAAACGATTACTGCATCACGCTATCTGGACATTCTTCGTGAATTTGTGGCGGTACAAATTGCCTTAGACGACACTGCGAACACCTCGTGGTTTATGCAAGATGGTGCCCGGCCTCATCGCACGGCCGACGTCTTTAATTTCCTGAATGAATATTTCGATGATCGTGTGATTGCTTTGGGCTATCCGAAACATACAGGAGGCGGCGTGGATTGGCCTCCCTATTCGCCAGACATGAACCCCTGTGACTTCTTTCTGTGGGGACACTTGAAAGACCAGGTGTACCGCCAGAATCCAGAAACAATGGAACAGCTGAAGCAGTACATCTCATCTGCATGTGAAGCCATTCCGCCAGACACGTTGTCAAAGGTTTCGGGTAATTTCATTCAGAGACTACGCCATATTATTGCTACGCATGATGGATATGTGGAAAATATCGTACTGTAGAGGTTCCCAGACCGCAGCGCCATCTGTTGTTGACAATTGTAACTACTGTAATTTCGAAAGTTTGTCTGCCTGAAAATGTACTGTTGTCCCAAGCATATTGCAACAAACGGTGTATTTCTATCGCTGCTCGTTTAGTTTTTATTACCGTTTCAAATATACCGGTCATTTTTGAAACACCCTGTACATACGCAAATCTTGGTCTCTTTCCCTGCACAGCATCAAGAACTCTGTAGTGCGCCGATACTTTGCACGTCGGCATAGCCTCGCTTTACAGAAAGGTGTGATTCTTGTTCAAAATAACACTGGACAGTCACGTGTGTTGATTCCTAAAGCTTTGCAAAGAGAAGTGTTGCAGTTAGTTCACCAAGGACACTGGGGGATTGTTCATACGAAACTGTTAGCGCGTCGACACTGTACTTGGCAGGGTATGGACACCCTAAAAAGTGGGTTGGGTTGTTTGGGAAGGAGACCAGACAGCGAGATCATCGGTCTCATCGGATTAGGGAAGGACTGGGAAGGAAGTCGGCCGTGCCCTTTCAAAGGAACCATCCCGGCATGACACCCAAAAAAGAACAGATGACGTCACAGTGTCATGCATGAGCGGAAAATCAGTCAGCACGTAGACTTGACGGGACCTTTCCGGAACTCTTGTTGGTTGATTGTGATTGACTTGTATAGTAAGCTTCCTTTCGCTGTGCCAATGAAGTCGACAACGGCACGTAGCACAATTCAGGTGTTGTCCTCGATTTTTTGCCTAGAATGTTTACCTGACGTAACAGTGTTAGACAACGGACCCCAGTTCACGTCACACGAATTTCAATCATTCTGTGACCGCAATGGCATACAGCATCTAACAAGTGCACCGTTCCATCGACAGTCAAACGGCAAAGCGGAACGTTTTGTCAGAACCTTCAAGCAGCAGATGGGCAAACGTCGCTCCGCGCACACCAGGGATCAAGCATTGCAACTGTTTCTCGCCTCCTATCATTCGCACCCACGAGATGGATCATCGCCGGCGGAACTGCTTCACGGCCGCCGCCATCGGACGCTGCTCCACCTGCTCCACCCTCTTCAGAATCCAGCGCCGAAGGCAGGCCGTAAGTATCGCTTCGCGTAGCTTTATATTGTCTTTTACAGGGTTTCTAGAGGCAGCAGACGGAAGGCGCGAGGCGAGATCGTCCGTCGACTTGGCACTTGCATGTATCTTATTTCAGGTCCAAATGGCTTGCAGCGCCGCCATCAGAATCAACTTCGCCACTGCCATGTGCACGGTGATCCCTCTGTGTCTTTTCCCCTAGATTCACGGATCCAGGGGACAGTGCCGCAACAACCGACATCGCGGGACGACCCCATGGAGCGTTCGCCTCCTCTGCTCGACCCGCTCACATCGCAGCAGTCGCCGCCTTCTTCATCTGGTTCATGGCATCAGGAGGTGGACGCGTACCCTTCTGGTCGTTTGCGGGAGGCGTTTCCGCCAGAGCGCAGGCCAGATGGCGGGGTACGACTGAAAGCTTGCCGTCCCCTGCATTCACAGCTTCCGGTCCAGTGCTGTTATCATGTTATCAAACCTCTGCTTGCCCCCCCCCCCCCCCCCCCCGTTGTCGCGCTCTCTACACGACGACGGTCCGACTCTTTGGGGGGTGGGGGGGCGAATGTTTCGGCGTAACGACAAACTCCGGCACGAAGATAAAGAATGCAAGAGCAGGGATGGCTGTGATGTGACGCCAGCCAATAGCACGCTCACTAGGACGTCACCACGACAGGAGCGGCCTCTACACGAAGAGAATAAAAGTGATGCACCACCCAGCCTCGGCCACAGTATAAAAGCCACACTCGAAGAGCCGCCCTGGAAGACGAGCCGTGACTTGTGAACAGTATCCTTTATTTGCATGGAAACTGTATACATTGAAGGACATTGATTATTTGCATATCGCCAATGGCTTGCGACCAATCTTTGTAAAGACGCCAAATTAAGTATTGTCAATCTACTTTGTTGTATTAAAAACCATTAATATGATTTCCTTGAATTGTTCTTTAGCTATCCGAGAAAGCAGCACCCCAGGCACCCTATATTACTCGAGTGGGCAGGATACCACAGAAATTGTACATCGATTCTTATAAGATGTGAAAGAAGGGAACAGAAGTCTCACTTGTGATAATTGATACTCCAGCACACGGCTAACTGATTCTTTGCTGAAGTGCAGGGAGACTGAAGAAGAAAAAAAAGGAAACATCTCAAGAATCTATTGTCGATAACAAAAGAACTGCCTGCTTCAACTTTTGCATTTCAAATGGATATTAATCTTGAATCCCATGTAACAAATAGGGGGAAATCTGCTATGCTATCCACAATGCACAGTATGTAGCTTTGGATCCCGTAACACACAAACCGGACATAATCACCTTTTATAATCCAGCCAAAACTGGTGTGGATACAGTGACAAGGAAGCCAGCAATTATTCAGTTTCCATAAGAACCAGAAGATAGCCCCTATGCTTTGTTTTCACGTACTGAACACAGCAGGAACCAATGCCAAGATCGTACACAATTTTCCATATACATTCATAACTAGGAGAGAGTTTTTGAAAACCTTGCGTTTGAGATTAATGAAGAACCAGCTAACCTCAAGAGACAAAATTATGCCTTTACCTGGAAGCATAAAGGAACCGCTGAATAGCTTCGGATACAAAGGAAATGAGATGCCCATTGAAGAAACACGACAAAAAGTCATAAGACGGTCCTACCTTCGTGAAACAGAGTAATAGCTATTTCATATATTTCGTGTGATAAAATAACTTGCAAAGAGGACAACACACTTCAATACAATACCTATTTTAAATCCCAAAAAGGCAATAACTTTAATAAACTCTTTAAATGCACTCTTTTGTTCCGAGTTGAAAATAAAAGTTTCTATTTACATTTATTGCTTTTTATTGCTTTTATTTACTGAACTATTTTTACTGAACCTTTTTTTACAGACTTAACTCACTCTATGCCTAGAATAACTACTCTACAATAACTACCAAGAGCCGCAACAACATAATTTTAGACGCTAAACTGTGAATCATTAGGCTGGTGTACACAAATACACCAAGCGAGCAATAAAGGAACAGAAAGAGGCTCGACTGCTTAAGGGTTAAGCGCGTGCGTGGAGCTCACACTAGACGTCTGTTTGTTGGGCTTGAATGTGTGGGCAGGAGTAATTCTAGATCGCGGTCAGACCTTGCTAGCCGTGGAGAACCGCCCGCTCCGTACTCATGGCGCCATGTTTACTCTACCGAGCGAGGTGGCGCAGTGGCTAGCACACTGGAGTCGCATTCGGGACGACAACGGTTCAATCCCACGTCCGGCCATCCTGATTTCGGTTTTCCGTGATTTCCCTAAATCGCTACAGGTAAATGCCGGGATGGTTACTTTCAAAGGGCACGGCCGACTTCCTTCCCCGTCCTTCCCTACTCCGATGAGACCGATGATCTCGCTGTCTGGTCTTCTCCCCCAAACAACCCACGTTTACTTTGAGGAGCTTGCCTATGCCTACACCGGACTCGCCGCTTCCCTCTGCCTGTTCTAAACATTCTGCGTGGTGTCTGTTTGTTCTATATCGTGTCTCCCTACCACTTTCGCTCAACGACGCTCTGCGCGTGTTTTTTAGGGAATTGATTAGTTTGAACCTGGGACCTGTTACTGGTAAGGAGACGCCAGACCACACATGACATGTAGAATTCAGAAGAGTTCAGTGACACTAGCGATGATATAACAAAATACTTAAGGATTTCAGCGTCAGCTCCACTGCACTCCCTGTAAAAGAATCTTAATACTAACTAAATTTAGTGGAAGGGGTTCAAGGCTTTCCTATTTTTAGTTAGCTGGTAAAATAACGTCGAAAAAGCAGTTAAGTATACCATTGGAAATTTTATTCTACTCACAAAACATTGTTTATAAATTGCCCTATTGATAAAAGGAAATGTTTTAATACAGGATGGTAAAAACCAATTGCGTTCAACAAATATGTGAACGAATATTCCCTGAATGGATTTCCGAGTTCTACAATGGATCGAAGGATGAGCTATGCCATATCACATCTATAATCTAGGTTTAAATTAAGTTTCACAAGAGAGAAAACTATCAAAATGGTCTACAGTGACCCTCAATTATCTTTAATTTCTTATCTAACTTGTCGTAAATTACAGTGGCTGATGTGGCTTCTCAATAACTATATAACAGAAAAATCATCGAGTTTCAGATTTTTACTTCAAGTGGCAAATGTGAACACAATGAGCTTTAATTGACAATCGACACTAGTATTACGTAAAGGGGATGTAACAGATGAGACTTCTGCAGTTATGAGTGAAGCCTTATGCGCTCAAAAATATGGCATCGCATGCATTCATTACCTTGTCGGTGTTCGTCAGAGGGCGGCGGCCGGCGCAGCTCCGTCCAGCTCGCCCTTTCGGAAGCAACTCTCCCTAACTTCTCCTTACTACAATTTACCGTAGTTGGTTTAAAAAAAAACTATCTGGCTGTGTTTTCATCAGACCATTCAGGGTCTCAATGTTAACCTTAAGCTCCGCCTACAAAAATTCTGTCTATCCAATGAGAAACGTTGTACTTTTCGTGGTGGGGCAATGTTTTTAAAGTTTGCAACGTAACAGAGACGCGAAACAGTCTCACGCTAAAACTTGCAGCTGGTGTGGTCCTTTTAGCGTTATCGTAAGATCTATACTGTTCTTCTGGAGGGCTCTAGCTTTTAACATGGGCTGGGGAGTGCTCCTAACGTAACAGAGACGCGAAAAAGTCTCACGCTAAAAATTTGCGGGTGGTGTGGTCGTAGCGGTTAGCTGGCGACGTGGGTGTCCGTCCCTTATCGTAGGGCCTTCTCGCTTAACACGGTTCTGCTCTCGGCTTCTGTTCTCGTTTCTCCCCTCGGAACTGCGTCTGTCTCACGGTGGGAAGGTATGACATGCATTTAGGCATTCTTGTGTTAGTCTGTGGTATTCCATTTGCTCACTCGTTACTCGTATTACTTTGGTTAATTTAATGTTACGATTTATTCGGAGCTATGTGACATACTACTGGATTTGCTTATCATGTCAGGGTTTTCATGGAAGGTGTTGGATTTGCCTGACACCTTACACTGTGTGGTAGCAGGCCGTACTCTGGGGTGAACCTAGGTCTGTGTCCTGCTGCCTTGGCTAGAGGACATGGCCGCAACAACTATACTCCGTTCATCATAGGAATCGTCCACATGTAAACATTATACTATGTATTTTTTCGCGTTTGCTGGAACCTCATTGGATTTCGTTTCACGTGGAGCGGAAATCAAGCTGTCTCGAGTACAGTCAAGCAGGGTAATGAGGATACATATTGTCCTGTGCGTTACGCGTACATCGACTCAGAGATAATACAGGGCAACAGCTTTACCGGTGCATGTACGCTGGACAGCAGTGGCTAGGCAAGTGATCCAAGTAACTTGCAGTGATGTGAGCAGTTGCAGTCAAGACGTAGAAAGAGACGACCAGAGAAACAATACAGCTTTAAATGCCATTTAATTTTTAAACAGAAGAAAATAATATATGGCAAAACTCAGGTGATACGCTTCTTAGGTAACCGGATGGCAAGCATAACGTGCTCTCGATGTTAGCTAACATAGTATTCTAATTAAAGACAAGAATGATGAGAGTCTTTGACAAGGGTGATTTATCTGCATGGGTTACGTGTGACGTACAAGCGCACTGCTTATTTCCATTGTTGTTAAATATTGGAACCACTGAAGGTATTGCAGTCAATTATCTGGTAATGTCTGAACTCCTTCCATATCGGACTGCGAGGAATACGGTACATTTCAGTACTGCTACGTTGATAACGAGCCCATCAGCAACAGAATCCCAAGCCACCAGAAAATCCACTTTTCCTCATCCTCTTTTACGACGTGGTGTTTTGCATTTCGACATCGTTCGGCGGTGACGTATCACACAGCTTCCTGCATTAGTTCAGTACGTTTGGTAGCGTGTTATTTATCGCGACAAATTCCTTAACTGGGCTCCAGATACCATGTATTGTGTTCAGATTGCAGTGTTAACGGTGACAAGTGTAAAAATGCAATATTTCTACAGTGCGGTAAAATTATTGTTTTTAATTTTGTACGATGCTTATCACTCTGGCTCGTGCGAGACAACATCTAGCCTACAAAACAATGAGCATATTCAGATCAAGAGTATCTGAATTGTCATTTTTCGCCAAAAAGTTTAATGGTATAATGTTTCCTTAACTTCAACAAGCTTTAAGAATCTTTATAAAATATCGATAATTAAGAATGTATATTTGCAATGAAAACCAGAAGTTTTCTTACCATATGCTATTCGAAAATAGATTACGTGCATTTTTGTTGATAAATGGTGGTTAGGTAAGAGCTATGTAACACGTATTTGATGAATTTTGTATTTAAATGATTTAGGTATTCAAACCGAACAAAAAAATTGTAGTGCTGAACGAGTTTCGAACCGCTGCAGCCAACACACACGATCAGCATTCTACGATGCTACCGTTTACGCCAGGCGTATAACTGCAGCACTTTTTTTTGTTTTTATTATATAGCTTTTCTCGAGAAACATCAGAGCTGATTTTCTCTGCAGTCTTCTGAATAACATTGACAACAAATTGTTTCTCATCATTAAAGGTGTCCCGCCTGCGTGTTTCACAACGAAGCAGGAAGCAGTGTCATCCTTTTTCACGATATGTATCAACAGAGAGACAATCAGAGCACAAGGAGCGCTTACAGAGACTGTGACTACACATGATTTTTAAGTAAAAGTTACATAGCTAAATTACGATTAAGAAAAACATTGACGGCTGTTAATACATCATTATGTTTCAAAGGTTCTTTTACAGTGACTGAGAACTAAGATATCTAATGCGTAAAGCCGGCCGTTGTGGCCGAGCGGTTCTAGGCGCTTCAGTCTGGAACCGCGCGACCGCTACGGTCCGCAGGTTCGAATCCTGCCTCGGGCATGGATGTGTGTAATGTCCTTAGGTTAGTTAGGTTTAAGTAGTTCTAATTTCTAGAGGACTGATGACCTCAGATGTTAAGTCCCATAGTGCTCAGAGCTATCGAATGCGTAAGTTGGACCAACTTCCAAGGACGGAACAACACCAATGTACGAGGGCTTCGGCTGCTGACCAATCATCGCGATTGGGTTTATGGACATCAGTTTTATTCTTGTGATGAACGAAGTATAGAGTCAACCACATGGCCGCAATGGAGTACGACAGCCCCGGGCCAATGGAGCCCGTGACGTCACGCCACTGGCTGAGTAGCGCCGCACGAAAGCGCCGCTGTGCTACGGGCTCGGCAGAGTCGCGCATAGAAGCTCATCCCGCGGGAAGCGTGACGTCACTACACGGGCAGTGCTGGTGGCAGCACTGACCGCCGCAGTGCTGCTCAGCGCTCCAGATCAAGTTCAAAAATGGTTCAAATGGCTCCGAGCACTATGGGACTTAACTGCGGAGATCGTCAGTCCCCTAGAACTCAGAACTACTTAAACCTAACTAACCTAAGGACATCACAGACTTCCATGCCCGAGGCAGGATTCGAACCTGCGACCGTAGCGGTCGCGCGGTTCCAGACTGTAGCGCCTAGAACCGCTCGGCCACACTGGCCGGCCCAGGTCAAGTGCTCACGACTGTGTGGTCCCTGGCATACGTTCACCACTACAAAGTATGAGGCTCTGGTTCGAATTTTGCTTATGGCAGGAAGTATTTTTTTCACTTGGTTAGGCAATTATGTGTTTCCTTCGAGGTAATATTTATTAATTCATTTAGCGGTCTCGCCGTCCCCGCAGGTTTGTAGCGAAGTGCAGTACAACAAAAACTAGCGTAATTTGTCACAAGTGACTGGGTACAAGTTTCAATAAGAACAGATTTTGCTTGGTTACAGTGAAGACGAAAATTTTGTAACTTTTGTAGCATCTACGTTTACAATAGACCACACATAAAAAAAGTGCGACGTGTAGCACTGAACCTCTATATACAGGGTGTTTGAAAAAGAACTCCCTAGATTTAAGTATAAATTAAATGCAGAAATTAATTAACAATTACATCAATGTGTACATATCATGAATGAGAATACCTTCGAGTTTTGTTTAATGTTTGTAGACGTCAACGTGGGATCCATTTGTTGCCCTGCACACGTCGAGACGGTATTCCACTTCTCGCCAGGTATTCACCACATTTCAGGTGTATCTGTCCCAAACGCCGCGACGGTGCGACGATTCTTTCCCGTAAATGATTGATGTCTCTGATCTTTTCACTGTGCACAACATTTTTTATGTGACCCCAAAAGAAAAAGTCCAGTGGGGTTAAGTCTGGGCTTCGTGGTGGCCAAGGTGTTGGGCCAGCCCTGCCTACCTACCTTCGTGGAAAGCGCCGCACGCACAATGTTACTGTAATGAGGTGGGGCGCCATCGTGTTGGAAAAAACACAAACCCCCTTTCCGCCTCAAAATCGTTCATTTGGGGGAAGACGTACTCTGTCAACATGTCACACTAAACGCCCCTGTTTATTGTTTTTTCTACAAAAATGAAAGGACCAATCACACGATCTTCCATCAAAACGCGCTAGACGTTAACTTTGGAAGAGTCACGTTGATGCTGAATAACTTCATGTGGATGCTCTGCCCCTCAAATTCTGCGGTTACGACGATTAACTGTTCCACTGACATGAAATGTAGCCTCATCAAAAAAGAGAATCTGTTTTAAAAATTGACTTCATCATCAATTCTGTGTAGAAAGTCAACAACGAAGTCATACATCTGCATCTACATCTACATTTATACTCCGCAAGCCACCCAACGGTTTATGGGGGAGGGCACTTTACGTGCCACTGTCATTATCTCCCTTTCCTGTTCCAGTCGCCTATGGTTCGCGGGAAGAACGACTGCCGAAAAGCCTCCCTGCGCGCTCGAATCTCTCTAATTTTACATTCGTGATCTTCTCGGGAGGTATAAGTAGGGGGAAGCAATATATTCGATACCTCACCCAGAAACGCACCCTCTCGAAACCTGAACACCAAGCTACACCGCGATGCAAAGCGCCTCTCTTGCAGAGTCTGCCACTTGAATCTGCTAAACATCTCCGTAACGCTATCACGCTTACCAAATAACCCTGTGATGAAACGCGCCGCTCTTCTTTGGATCTTCTCTATCTCCTCTGTCAACCCGACCTGGTACGGATCCCACACTGATGAGCAATACTCAAGTATAGGACGAACGAGTGTTTTGTAAGCCACCTCCTTTGTTGATGAACTACATTTTCTAAGGACTCTCCCAATGAATCTGATCCTTACCAACAATTAATTTTATATGATCATTCCATTTCAAATAGTTCCGTACGCATACTCCCAGATATTTTACAGAAGTAACTGCTAAGTGTTTGTTCCGCTATCATATAATCATACAATAAAGGATCCTTCTTTCTATGTATTCGCAATACATTACCTTTGTCTATGTTAAGGGTCAGTTGCCACTCCCTGCACCAAGTGCCTATCCGCTGCAGATCTTCCTGCATTTCGCTGCAATTTTCTAATGCTGTAACTTCTCTGCATACTACAGCATCATCCGCGACAAGCCGCATGGCAATGGTCCTATAACACTCCCCTGTGGCACGCCAGAGGTTACTGAAACGTCTGTAGACGTCTCTCCGTTGAGAACAACATGCTGTGTCCTGTTTGCTAAAAACTCTTCAATCCAGCCACACAGCTGATGTGATATTTCGTAGGCTCTTACTTTGTTTATGAGGCGACAGTGTGGAACTGTATCGAACGCATTCGGGAAGTCAAGGAGAATGGCGTCTACCTGGGAGCCTGTATCTAATATTTTATCAGTAGGTTTTATTTCATGTAACAGTTGCAATTTGTAGGCGCGCAACTTATGTCTTTTATGCACAGCATCATGCACTTTACCTTTAGGCACTCTTAATTGTAGACTACGTCTGGTCTGTGACTTCTTCGGGCTCCGAAGACACGAAACACGGATCTGTTCAACAAGATCTTCAGAAGTTCTCGGTCTACCTTGTGATTTTGCTTTTAAAACACTATGGTTTCCTTGAAAGACTTTAGCCAATGACTTACAGTTTTTGCTGTAGTTGGTTCACCACCATACTGACGTCCAAAATTATATTGGACTGTTATAACTGACTCAGCTGTCACAAGCCAAATAACACACTACGCTTTCTGTGACAGGGTACGCATTGTTGCTGAGTAGCTCTGCACTGCACTGCATGCACTCCTGGACTGAACTGAGGGAACAGAGGAAAGAAACAGCACTGGTGCCGTCTAAAGGTCAAGCAGATCTGCCAACTGCAGGGGAGCCAAACATGGAGAGTTGATGAATCAAACACCACAAACTAGAATAGTGTATGTTACTTTGTACAGATTCTAGGACACATTAAAACAAGGGAGTACTTTCTCAAACACACTGTCTATATATTTACATCACCTATTCTGAAAGAGTGAACAGGTTTGAATGGTTTATTAGAGAGAAACTATAAAAGATAGAAGCACATTGCGATTGTCGCTGGATAGAGAAAGGGTCAAAGTTTTGTCACAGCTATGCTGCTGTCTGTTTGTAGCAACATGGTGACTACAACGCAAGAGCAATTATTTCGAGTGTTGGAATTTGCGCGAAGTCAGTCCATCGTTCAAGTGCAGCGTGCACTCCGCCATCTCTTTGGCAAGAAGACGCCGCTGCACGAGCAGATTTATGAGTAAATTTCCTCTACTTTACACCTACGCTCACGAAATTTTTGTCTTGAGACTACCAGTTTTGGTCTATAATGACCATCTTCAGATCTGTTTTATAAAAACATGTCCTTATATACTGAAGCCATTGTTGCAACGTGATATGCTAAACACAAAATCACCATCAGTATCGTCAGATATGTATAAATAACAGCATATGCAAGAGTCATCTTTTCCGCAGCACTACTGTTCAAAACAAACAGTAGTGCTGTTGACAAGATGACTCTTGCATATGCTGTTATTTATATGCATTTGGCGATGCTGGTGCTGATTTTGTTTTTAGAATTTGACGATGCCACTATGGCTGCAGTACATCAGGACATGTCTATAAAACAGGTATGAAGGTGGTCATTATAGACCGAAACCGGTAGACTGATGTCAAAAAATATGTGACCACAGACGTAAAGTAACGAAAATTAATAATATATTCGGGTCACTGTTTAATTCGCGACCATGTCACAGCTCGTGATATTTGTGAGTCGCATACAAAATTCTTGAAAGTTGGTTGTATATGCAAAGGGAAGAACACTCGTCGGACACGCACGTCCGATGAAAATGTCGAGCGTATCCGAGATGGGTTCACACGGGAACCCAAGGAAGTCCACAAGACGGGCAGGCCAGGAACCTTAACTTCCGCAAAGGCGGTATGGCGCATTCTGAAACAACGCCTGCATATGAAGCCTCAGAAGTTGCAGTTACTACAGAAATTCTGCACCGGCGACCATAACCCCAAAGGTACGAATTTTGCATTTCAGTTCTCCGGGGTATGGCACTTTTTCCGAACGGCTCAAATGTCTTCAGATGAGTCGACGTTTCATCTATGTGCGAAAATAAACCGCCATAATATACAATTTAGGGTTCACAAAATCCTGGCGTCAAACATGAAAGAGACTCATCGAAACTGAATGTGTTTTGTGCCTTTTGTGTTTACAAAGTTTATGAATCTCTCTTTATGCTACGAAAACTGTGACAGGAATGTCGTACCTGCAGACATTGCAAAATTTGTTGTTTTCTCAACTTCACAAAGATTCCAATGATTTCATTTT
This sequence comes from Schistocerca serialis cubense, assembly GCF_023864345.2. Classification (NCBI taxonomy): domain Eukaryota; kingdom Metazoa; phylum Arthropoda; class Insecta; order Orthoptera; family Acrididae; genus Schistocerca; species Schistocerca serialis. The sequence goes on from NC_064639.1 coordinate 877,996,904, forward strand.
TATGCATGCGCTGCACCTCACTTTCACCTTGAGGTGTGGCGTTATCTTATCAAGAGCATCCTGCAACGTTGTATTGGAAGATGTGGACAACAACATCGTGTCAATTGCTTTTCTCCTCTCAGGTCACCAGACTTCAGACATTGTGATATTTTTTTCTATGGAGACAAATAAAAGACACTGTCTTTGTACCACTTGTGACAGCTACTCTTCAAGAGTTTAGAAATCGAATTTTTGTAGCTGTCACTTTAATAAAGAAGGACCTGTCTCAGGCGTAGTGCCTTTACATCATGCCAATTGAGATTGGGGATCTTTGAACAGGCGTCCAGTATGAGTCATGCACAGGACAGGTGAAGTCAGATGCCGATGTGTACGTAGTTTCTATCCCATCTGGTAGAGGTCACTAGCTAACGAACACGGTTTCAGGTGCAGTAAAGTTACTGTCATCTTTATTTGCGGTTCTGTTTGTTTAATTTTCTAATTGTTTATTAAGTACTGCTATAATTGTGCTTAGTGATGAGATTGAATGAAGGTGTGAATGTGAATACTCTTTTGTGTAAGATTTTTATACTATACAGCGAAGTAACTGGTCTCATGAGCAATGTTCGAGAATGACGTACGTGTTAGTCATTCGAGGGTTGGATCCCCTCAGTTCCACGTCGAGGACTTACACAGCCTGGACTACACTCAGGGTGTATTCGTCGCTTCGGAAGAGCCCCCCGCCATTGCTGTATGTCCGTCTGCCGGCCGCTGTCGCCGTTTCGTCCGTCTGCACGCCGTCGTTGCCACCCGCCGCCCGGTGATCTCTGCTACCGCCGACGCAATAGCCGCCCGGTCGCCTCCGCCGCCGCCGCCTCCCGGTATCCACCGTCACCTGGTGCTCGCCGCCGCCACCGCCGCCGCCGCCGCCGCCCCGTGCTTTCCGCCGCCGCCGGCCCCCGTTTTAGTTCCTTTCGCACTTCGGCGACTCCTGTCGCCAGTGGACGTCGCCTTCAGTCATGGACACTCCCACTACCACCTCCCCTTCACCTGCCCCCACTGTAACCCCGTGGAGTGCTTCCTCTGGGCTAAAACTGTCTCATCCACCTCCCCTACTCACAGTCTCCTCCCCTTCTGTCTCCTCCTCATCCCTGTATCCCCACCTGTATGTTTCTCCTTCTCTGCTCCTTCCCCTGTTCCTTCCCCTGCTTCAGCCCCTGCTCCTGACCCCCCTCGCTCTGCTGTCGCCAGCGAGGTGACTTTGCCCCACTCCCCACCAGCCCCACTATAACTACTCCCACTTCCGCGGCCCGAGTAACTGCCCGCCATGCCACAGTCGCCACCACAGCGCACCCCACCCCCATACCCGGTGTCACCGCTTCACAAGAGAGGCCTGCCTCCCACCACCTCCCCATCTATCCAGTCCCTCATCCCTCTTCCCAGGCCACACCCACCAAAAAACCTTCCATGCGCCCAAGTGGCGACTTCACCTACACCCCCTACTCCAAACAACCACCACCTGCCCCAGTTCCGTCTGATCCCACCATGGATACCAGCCCTCCTTCCACCTCCCCAGCCCCCCCCCCCCACCCTGTATACCTTCGTATTTGCCAACCCTGATCTGAAATTCCTAGAAGCCCACACCCTCACCCTTTTAATCTGGAAATACATCCCCAGTGTACCCATTACCCAACTTATCCCTCCCAGACACTTTGTTCTCATCAAGTCCTTCTCTCCCTCTTTCCAAACTGATCTCCTCCTGCACCTTACCCGCATCACCTTTGGCCCCCATGCATCCCTCAGCCTTTCCCTTACTTCCTCCTCTCCTCATCTGCCCCAACCCCCTCATCATCCGCCAACCCTCACTGCTGTGATCAAAAACCTGAGCTCTGTGGTCACAGAGGTGGAGGTGTTGGCGGAACTGAACGCCCATCCTGCCCTAGAAGTCTGCTCGGTCGGCTGTATTTACAACTCGTCTGGTCCTACCTTCCTCATGCGTATCTCTCCTGAGTCCACATCCTCCATCGATCACCTCCTCACACAGGGAGCCCTGATTTTCAACTGCCACCACCCCATTGACCCGTCCTGTTCCCCTCCTCAATCCTACTGCTGCCAGTCCTGTCTCCTGTACAAAGATCACCTCACCCAAAACTGCAAGAAACTCTCCACCTGTCCCCATTGTAAAGCCTCCCATTTCCTTATAAAGTCTCATAACATCACCTCTCCCCCTTCCTACAACACCTGCAACGAACCCCACCCCATCTATTCTTCCAAATGCAAAGCAAAACTCCTTCCCACCAACACTGAGCTCAGTGTCCCTGTTCATCCCATCGACCCTCCCATCCACCCCAACAATTCCCTCTGCCCTCCCACTACAGCAGAAGAAATCATCCAGTTCCTAACCATTGTCCTGCAGAACATCCATCCCTTCCAACGCCCCCACACCCTCCATCAGATTTCCCTTTCCACCCACTCTGTTTTCCATTTAAATACCTATGCCACCTACTCCCACAACCACGACCATTTTATCTTCACCCATGTATACACCCTCGTTTAAGCCCTTCGCCCCACTTCCTTGCCCCCTCCCACCTTCTGGCACAACACCAGTATCATCGCCTCTACCTCAACATTTGCTCCCTTCCTGCCAACAAATACCTCTTCATGCATACCCTATCCCAGCACCAGGTTGACTCCTTCATCCTTAATGAAACCTTCCTCCAACCTCACTATATTGTCCTCACCTCTCCCTATCTCCGTCACTGCAACAACATTCCCCTTCCCCTCGCCCAAGGTGAGGTCGCTATTGGCCACCTTAAGCACCTGTGGCCACAACTCCTCATCAACCCCAGCTGAACACCTTATCCTCAGCATCTTTTCTCCCTCCCTCATCATCACTTGTGCCATTATCTGTATCTATCCTTCAGTTCGAGACTTAATTTCCCATGTTGACTGTACCTACTCCACCTATGTAATTGCTGCCGACCTCAACGTCCACAGCCATGACCCTGCCACCCTTCGGCGATGGCATCAGATCCTTGCGACCCTCCATGGTGACCTTGTTCCTCTCCCACAACACACCCTTCCTGAAAGTAACTCCACCCCCGATGTTATATTCGCTTCCCCCAACCTCCTTGGTCGTATTGCCATGGACATCCTCGATCCCGTTGGTAGTGACTACCTCCCTGTCCTTCTCACTGTCTCCTCTGCCTGTCGCCCACCCAGCTGCCCCTCCAAAGTCTGTCCATGAATACTGCCTCGCCAACTGGGATGCCTACCAGGAATCCATTGCCTCACAGGTCGAAAGCCATCCCCTCACCTTTCACTGTCTCCCTTCCTTCAGAAGACCATCACTAACACTGTGGAGGCCCATATCTCTACCAAACTCATCCACCCTCAACGCCCTACACTTCCTCCACAGGCTGTCCTTCTTCTTTGTGAATCCCGCAGGCTGTTTCCTACACACCTGTGGCTGGGATACACTCATCTGCCACTGGAAATTAAGCGACACATCCAGAATCTCCTTACAGCAAAGAAACGCTGGGACTGGCATCAGACATGTACACGCCTCAACTCCACCCTTCCGGTCAACTCCAAGTACTCGTCAGTCTTACACAACTTTACTGGTAGCCATCCCACCAGACATTACCCTATCCTCCATGACGATCGCCACTTCCCTGACAACCTCAGTAAGGCTAACCATTTTGCTTCCCATCTCTCCAAGGTCTTCTCCATTCCTGACGATCCCCATTTTGATTACTCCTTCTTCCCCACCATCCTTGACCACACTGATACCTCTGTGCCACTATCTATACTTGAATCAGTTACCACCCCCTCCCCCCTTAGACATCAACACTCCCATCACCACACACAACATCACACTCATCCTCTGCTCTTTATCCTACCCTTCAACGGTACCCACGTACACTCCAAACACACCTTGACTAGTTCCCCAGTTGGTGCAACCAGTGGTTCCTCCATATCAACTCCTCAAAGAACCAGGTGATCATCACAGGCTGCACGCACCACCTGGTCCTCCCATATCCATGATTGCTACCTATCCATTTATGCCCATCCTATCCACCTCTCTCCTACCCTCAAATACCTTGGCCTGAACCTCGACCGCCACCTCAGCTGGACTCCCCATCTCCTTACAATCCAACACAAAGCTCACAACAGACTCTACCTCCTGCTAGGCATAGGGACTGCATCCTTCCACCATCCTTCAGACCTACAAATCCTTGATCCACCGCATCCTTTGTTATGGCAGTGTTACTTGGATATCCACTCCTCACAAGTTCTATAAAGCCCTCCAAATCCTTGAACACCATGCACTCCTCCTTGCCTTCAGTATCCGCCTTCCATCTCCCACATGTATCCTCTACGACCTCATTGCCTTTCCCCACCTTCTCCTAATCCTTGAGCACATTCACACTCTGTGTATTGTCTGCCGCCTCGATCCCCCCCCCCCCCACCCCCTGGTGTCTCCCTTCCTCTCCATCCCCACACCATTGCTGTGCCTTTACTATTGTGTGTCACCCTCTCTCCATCTTCACAATCTCCACCTCTTTTCCCACTGAAACTTCCAGCACCTTATCGCCATCTCGACACCCTCAACCTCTTGTCACTGAAACTTCCAGCACATACTCCTCCCAGAAGATGAGCTTCGCCCTGATGTCTACCATTCCTACCAACTGTAACCCTGTCTTCCTCCTGCCTCCTCCTCAGGGCTCCCTCTCCTCCCCTTCCCTTGTCCTAAAGTCCTTTCCCCTTCTACATCCCCTCCCTCTCCTGTGCTCCCATTCAGTGTCTCTGCACTCCCTCCTGACTTGTCTTCCCTCTTCATCTCCCGCCCTGTCAGTCTCCTGCCTCTTAGTGTTCTCCCTGTGGTGGCCTCCTTTTCCTCTTTATCCCGCCCCCCCCCCTTTTCTCTCCTCTCCAACCACAAGTCCCTTGACAGATCCCCACCAGCGGTTTTTATTCTTTGTGGGTGTTCTGTCATTTCCAGTGGGTTTGGTTTTTTTTTAAGTGTCTCGCTCTGTGTGATTTTTATACTGTGCCCGACTTTTAACTTGTGTTAGACTCCAATGATTTTAAACAAGTGTGCAACGAATTGCCAGCTGTGTTCTTTTAACTTTATGTCGACTTTTTAACTGTCCCCCCTGTGCATGTCCCCGTCTTAGTGTATATTTTAATTTCCATATCTCCATTTGCTATGTTTTTTTAGATCTCCCTTTTACCACCCCCTTATTTGGAAGTGTTCCTCTTTCATGTATGTTGTAAAATCGTTTGGCTGAAGAGCGGTGGACAGTGCCGCTGCAAGCCCTCCCTTGCCCATAAAGCAGGGGAATGAAATTACAAAGAGGAAAAAAAAAAGTGTTAGTCATCTATACTGGGGGAATCTGTTATAAACTACTTTGTCAGTTTATGGTACTGGGAAATGAGATTACGATTTCAGTAAGGCAGTTTGGTTAAGAGGGAATTATTTTTATGTTTGTGGATTTTCAAAATTTATTTATGTTAATTTGCTGTTGTGATTCTATGAAAAATTTCAATTGGTTCCGTATACATTCGCAGGTTTGAGCGCGCTTGATGCTGCTTTCCGATTGGCTGCGATGCTTCTCTGACAATCATAAATTAGCATATTCGCGCGTATTTTGTGAACTAGAAACTTCTTTTGTGTAGAGAGAAGAGTTGGTGCTTGGATGTCACAGTGATCAGACCTATTGATATGCACTCCGATGAAAATTATTAATATGGTGATATTGCGCTACCGAAATGTTTGAGAAGTGCCGTAAAGCGTGGAAGAGAGCTCAGTTTAATGCACGGTGTGAAATTCAGAAGTTTTGGTGACATTTTAAATAACTAAATTCCGCGTGGCGTGTTGCTTGGTCGTGAACTTGAACATTTTGTTACTGAGACTGATTGTAGCAAAATTTGAGCGAGATATTCTGAAAGAAACAATCCGTTTGTAAACTTTCTGCGAAGGATAACTAATAATTACCATAAACTGGCTGCGGTTATGAATGGTCCCCCTGTGCATGTCCCCGTCGCGATGGCGGCGTCACTGTCCCGCCGAGATAATTTGTCCTTTTAGGACAATTATCCGAGCAAGCACCCACGCCAGCAAAAGGTTGCCCGACAGGTGCTGTTTGATAACGTAATGTTTTATAAAAGATTCAGTATATAAGGGGCATGAAATTCTTGTCTTCACAGTATGTCCTCTGAATCGACTGCGAGAACGTCTATTGTGCCTGACGAGCTGCCAGAAACAGTAAGTACATTTCTGTATAATGGACACTTCGTACAAACTTGCACGAATTGCCGTTTGTGGGAGACTTCAAAATGCCTTGGATGTTTATCAATTGGACTTACCACAAACTATACGAGAAGATATTTTATTGGAATTCCGTTATTCTAAGTTCAATTTCATGTTAAATTCATACAGACTGCCAGAATGTTATATATTTGATAGAAGTGAAAATGTTCCCATGATTAATGAAATAGTAAATGATGCAGTAGAAGCTTCTTCAAAAATAAGAGCGGGAATTCCAATTCCGTGGCAAACACTCGCTTTGATTACAATGTCTTTTTTTGATATTACTGCATTCTGGCAAAGTAGATTTAAAATTAAAATGTTTTTTTATGAAGTTACTTATAAACAATTCGTATATACTATCTGTGAGAATTGCTTATACAAATTATCAGATTCATGGCAAAACCAGCAACTACAACCACTTCTAATTGATATGAAAATTAATATGGTAACCAAGGCACCATATTTTTCATATGGTGTAACTTGTCTGCCACACATTAAGCAATATAGCCATTGGTGCATGTTCTGTGCAAATAGTCCGTTATTCAGAAGTGTAAGTTGTGGTGGCTCGTTAAGCCAAGTATCTGATTCAGAAGAAGACGATGCTGATTTGGCTGATATGTTACTTGCAGAGCTGTAATGGAGACCCTGGCCGACATCTTCCAATCCATCTTCAAGCTGGTTCAAACACATGTGACGAATCCAACGTTGAAAATCTTCATTTGGATAGCTACAAGATTACACTGCCAGTTGGGAGCCACCGATGGACCCTTAGGGACATACATATTCACCATTTTGAATTGTTTGACGAACTTCGAAGATTCCTGTTCAAAATTATCGTTTGGTTGCCAGAACTTTTGCGAATATCTGAAATCTCAGAACGATGGTATTACACTGATGTCATTGTCATCAGAGGACCGGACGAAGTTGATGAATTTAGTAGACGAATTGCTTCTATCGCATCAGTCTACCCTGAAGAAATTATCCTATGGAAACATGATGACGACCACATCCACCTCGTCCACGATTGCACGTATTCCTCTAGACGATGTAGATGCCGATTTAGGGTTGACCCATTTATTGCCACCAGAATTAAGAAATGTCCCCGACGAAGGCGAGCAATCACAGCCATGTCCGACCTCGACTGGTTCAATATACTCATATATTTCTTCCTGCAAAAAAGGCCAAGTCGGGGACAAGTTTGGATTAGAGGAACCCATAAGAGAGTGCCTGGTGAGTTTGAAATTGTACAATGGGTCAGTTTCATCGAGGGATCCCTCTCAGTACTGGAAAGGGAAAACCCTCGAATTAATGATCAGTTGCAACAAGAACTCACCAGAGATGGCTCACGTAAATGGCCTCATACAAAGCGCAAGCCAATCTCTGACTACCAAAGGTGCAACCCTGAAACGATGGCAAAAAAGGTACTTTCCATATTAATGTCATACAATTGTATACCGCCAGAAAATTTAGTCAATGTAATACCATCTGCTCATCCATATTTCATTAATTTGATTGACCATAAATTCAAACGATTTTTCGATATGGGTTTAGAACTGTATAAAAAACCATAAATGAATTGGATTTGCATGGTATAGAAAATTTATTGTGTTCTGGTTCTGAAGATAATATTTTTTATTCTCATTCAACAAATGTTTGGGAGTATTATTGTACTCTTCAAGATTCTCTTTCTTGGCTGAATAAAATTTTATTATTTCAATGTGAAGATGATACTGACGAGGTTACAAAATTTTTAAAAAATCTTGTATCTTGGATTAATAAGAAAGGATTGTATCAGTGGCAAGAATGTGAAGGTAAAAATATATATGGACCAAATAAGAAGTTAAACACATTATGTATTGTTGGTCCACCAAATAGTGGCAAAAATTGGTTTTTTGATTGTATAATTTCACTTGGTTTAAATGTTGGCCATATTGGACGTTGTAATAATAAAACAAATCAGTTTGCATTGCAAGATGCTGTTAATAGACGTGTCATTGTTGGTAATGAAATTTATTTAGAGGAGGGTGCAATTGAGGATTTCAAAAAAGTGTGTGAAGGAATTGCATGTAATATTAGAGTGAAGTACAAAGGAGACGCTATATTAAGACGTACTCCGTTATTGTTAGTTTCAAATTCACAACCAGTAATTTGTTCTCACCCAGATTTTAAAGATATTCGTGTACGTACAATTAGGGGGAGAAAGTTTGATGAATTAAAAAATGCTTGTAAAAAGCCGTATCCTCTGGCTTTCTTTCAGTTACTTCAAATGTATAATATTGATTATTAAATAAAAGACAAGAAACTGTACAATGTATATTTTATTGTCAATTATTACAACAAATAAAAATAAAGTATAATTGTTACATTTCAAATTACACTTGTTTAATTTCGTATTGACCCTTATAAACAGATGATTCCTCATTCCATTTTACATTAGACGTATAAATCATATCAGATACTTGAACATTTGATACAGTTGCTCTAGGGTAATGTGTCTCTAGTCTTTAGACTAAGGCTTGGTAGTGCCTGGTGTACGCAAGTTTACCGTAATAGAGTGAAATTTTACGCACGTAAATACTTACCTTAACTATTCCTTCCATCTAAAAAACAAGTTTGTGGTTGCGAGGTGTACAACTGTTTTTACTATAGCTTTTTTCGGCTGACAATTGCATTTTGGTGGCTTCGAGGAGGGATGCGTCTGAGAAGGGATTCACCAAAAGGTGAGTGGAACTGCGCCGCCGCTTGTTGATTCGCGTATGGAATGGAACGGACTGCAGTTTCGATGATTCTCGATCAACTCTTGCTGCTCATGTTGAGTGCAAGGTATATAAAACGTTGAACGACTGTCCAGTGACATGTGCAAAGTGTTTCTGCGGTGGTGTGTCCGTCCATATAGCGTTGCCTGCGCAGTGACGCAGGAGTAAGGCTGCGATCACAATGGCACCGACAACGGTCGTCAGACACCATCGCCAGAGTCGCCCGATAACATCGACCGAAAGCTTGATCGTAATTAGTCCGATCTCCTTCGTCAGTTTTTGACAGGGTCAAGGAAGTTAGGTTGGGTTAGACTCTATTCTGTGTATGAAGTAGGTTAGATATTAACCTCTTAGGGTGGGGAGGATACCAAGACGCCTCTGTGTTTGGATACGAGTGCTGCAAAGCGGCTTCTGCTATTAAAGGACACCAAAACACGTGAATGAGCTTTTCTGTCTGGTAAAGAACAAGTTTTACAAATATATGAGATGACAGAAGAAACGTTCAGTTACATGCTCGAAATGATTCGGTGGTGACCTTGAAAAGCAAGTTATAAACACTTTGTTTCGCTGTATTTATTTAGAGTTGTGCAGACGTACGTCAATTACCATTCAATGACTGTCATTTAGCACACAAGTAAAAGACAGACATTAAGTGTAGCATAAGATACTCTGGAAACGTTTAAAAGTGGAAATACATACCATTCGCCGAATTTGCGAACCACTTCATGTTAACAGAATCACTACCCTACTTATATAAAACCCCAGTGAGCAATAATAATGATTTCTGAACAATTAATGACAACCTAGCAGAAAAAAGATCCAGTACAATAGCTACAATCATATAAGATAGCCACCCTTTTCACTTGAACAAATTAATTTTGGAGGTTATAATCTATGACTAAAATTTCCAATAAACATTTTACCTATTTGAGGTTTCAAATAAACCTGCGATTTCAGTGCATAGGTTCCGAACTATACTCCGATTGTGATACTTTCATCCTCAGGACGCCGCAACCTCACTCTTTCTGGAACAAAACTTATCAGCTTGTGACGCTCCATATTTCGTGTGCGAGAACGTCGGTCGATTTGACCGAAGAAAACAAACTGGTTTGAATTTCACGGATTGTCGTTCGAAGCCTGTACGTTCGAGAGATAAGATGGGCTATAGTGTGACCTCGCACGTAGTGGCGTACTGATTTGAAAAGATCGGCAGCCATCGGCCGATGTCGGTCGTCCACCGATATCGGAGCCACTACGACCGCAGCGTAACGGCGGGCATCAGTTCTTGTGTGCGATAAAGTGCCCGTTGCGGTTCGTATAAACCCCTGTGCCTTGCTACTGAATTTCATTTGAATTTCCCGCTGTAAGTTGATTTGGCTGCACTGCTGGCCTTCGTTTTGCCCGAAATCTTTAACGTAGATCAACGTCATGATAATAAATACAAGCAGGGGTTAAACATTTAGTCGATTGTTAGAGAGCCTCTATTTTTATCTTGTCCTGTTTTTGAAAGACTCGCTTTTAGATAAACCACTGGTGCGTTTGTTCTATCGGTTTATCAATCTTTAAAATTTTATGATTGTTTGATAAACTTGTTCTTTACCTGCACTATCTACACATATGTTGCCTAGCTTTAGGTATCCTTAAAATTTTTCATTGTCATTTAACTCTGATCGGAAAAGATTTCCGTTTACCTGCACCACTGGTGCATGTACTCCCCGTGTTTAGGTATATTTGTATTTTTTCCTTGAAAAAGTTAAGGTTTTGAGGCCCAATGAGTGTGTTGTAATTTATTTATTTACGAAAATTCTACTCTGTTAATCAATAGCTTTTGGTCGAACAGACTCAGTTGTCTGCCCTGATTTCCGCTGTCGTGACGGGGAACCAGTGTGCCATTTGCCATTTATGCGTCATACAGATTGAAGGTAATTTCTGTGTGCATGTTTTAAATCTGCACTGAATCGGGCAAGCGTTCGGGCGTAGGCCAATCTCGAGCCAACCGTACTTTGTTCAATCCATGCGTTTCAGCCCCTTTATTTCCTTCGGATACATCCTTTGTTGTTCCTGTGAAAAACTGCTCACGGTTGTTGATCTACTAATGCTCGCTTTCTTACTCTGAAGCCTGGGTAGGGGCATCCGTTATCTTGCGTATTGAAACCAGAAGGACCGATCTGCTGTTCTTGGTAAAGCTTTCTAAAGCCTAGAGTGCATAAATATTTCTTTATTTTCAACAAGCCGTTTTGACAGGCTTTGCTGTCATCTTTACTACTGTAATATGGAACATATCTCCTACATGAGTCACGACGTAACGTTTAAGATAAAAGTTTTTTTGCTTGGCCCTACGAATAAGGTAAGCCGTCTAAGATGGCTCTTCAATGATTAGAACATGACCAGCTAATGTAAACAGATATGCTAAAAAACAAACTCTTTGAATTCTGTAACGTTATAAAATTGCATCAGGGGCGCTTACTGGGTTTCACAATAGTTGTGCTTAATTGTCAATCTATATTTCAAAGACCACAATACGCATACACTTTAATAGTCAAAAAACTTTCAAGAATGTGGAAGAACGTGCTAGATAAGAACTTTCTAAAGCCAAGATGGCATAATTATTTCTTTATTTACAACCACCGGTTTCGACTGACTGATGTCATCTTCAGCTCTGTAACATAGACCATATTCATAGAATATACCTAGTATCATGAGATATGACGTAGAATTTGAGATAAAAGTTTTTTGTTTGGTATCACAAGAAACGGAAATGGAACTGTACATTTACATACCTTCAAAAATATTTTATACTATTATAGAAACTGTTTCTTGTTTTAAATTTTGTGTCTGTGGGTTATAAATACTTGTAATGATTATTTTAGTTACTATCAGCACCTTACCACTCCGAGATCCTAGCTCCCTACAACATCATATGGCCATCCTAAGAGTGAAGATAAGACGTTGGGTGCCTCTCTTTCGGCTAAAGCCAGAATAAGAATCTTCTAATCTGTTTTGGATCTTTTCCTGAATCTAGATTATATGATCCTTGGTGGGAGCTTTCCAAGTACTGAGAGTAGTGAAATACCTAATTTAATTTCGCATTTATTACGTCACAGTAAACAAGTAATAAACGGTAATAAACGGCATTCACCTTTCTACTCGCCCTTTACGCTATTCAAGTTAAGGCGAGATAGAATTACGAAAAACTGACACGTTTAAAACTGTTAAGTTTATTGATTGCCATTTATCACAGTTAACTCCAGTATCACAGCACTGATGAAAGTTATTGGTCCGGCAACAGACAGATTCCTTTCCTTCAGGTATCGGGTACTATCTGCAAGCAGGAACGGTGCAAATAAACGTCGCTTCTCCTTTACAGAAAAAGAAATAGTAAACATTCAGACAGAATATTATTCGAATAAACAGCATTATTTGTCGAACATTTAACGCTTGTTACGTATTTGCAAAGAAGTTATTTGCACATGATATTAAAAAGATAATTTTAAGCACATGGAAGAGACGTAAAATGATAGAATACTTGTACACCCTAAATAGCTGATATAGATTACTGAACCGAGTCAAGGGAGAATATAAGGCAGATTTCATTAGTGAAGGCCAAGATGTTTTCCGTCGATAGGTAACGATGTTCCCTAGTTATCAACTACGTAAATTTAACATATTATCTATATCTACTTCTCTCTGTGGAATGTAGGTTGTGGTTGTCTGTATAACGATCTAGGTAAGTCTCGGTTTACAAAGAAAGTTTATGATTAGAAAAAGAAGGGAACAGCACTCGTAGTATAGCAATGACTAGTTGAACATCTAGAGCTAAGAGAAAGAGAGGATTATTATGGGATTATGTTTCACATGAACATACAGAACACACTCATAGACGATGCCCGTGATAACTGAAGATGATTCTTTTTGACTTTACGTATTAGTGTCTATATTTACAGCTAGATGCAAATATATGATTCGGGAAGAAGTGGTAGCTACAATGCCCAGTTTACTGTTGGAGCTAAATGTATGATTCATGATTCGGAGAAATGTATTAGCTCCAGACAATTATTTTGCACGAGGAAGCTGAAAAATTCAAAACCCAGTTCCCGTAAACAGCACGATGGTGGTTATATAACTGTATTTCTCCGACAGAAGATGGATGAATTGCTAGAACGCGCCTTCGCATAAATAGGTTAAGCTAGTTGCTGTATTTTTTTAAAGTCGTTATGGCAGAGATTCGGAATTCAACCATCACTACCATGAATAAAATAATGCCAACAGGAAGCTCGTAAACATTAACGGTGGTTTGATGCAGTTCTCAATGCCAGACCATCCCGTACAAGGCCCCTAATCTCTATGTAACTACTGCATCCTACTACCATTGGAAGCTGCTTACTACACTGCAGCTTTGATTTTCCTCTACAGTTCTTACTCCCTCCCCTAGTTGTACACTCATTTGCAAAATTAACTATTCTTGACTCTATTCAAGACTTTGACATTCATTATCCTATCAACCCACTAATTATTATGCATTCTTTACCAGCAGTACATTTCAAACCCTTCTATTCTCAACTTCTATGTACTTTGTTATCTACCACATTTCATTTCCATATAATGTTATTAAGGGTACGATGCAAAGTTCCTTCGTACAAGCGTGCATTAAGAAGTACATAGAAGCATACATGCCCGAAAGAACATTGCTTCGTACTTCTTAATAACACAGAAACAGCTGTTTCGTATTCATTCGCCAATACCAGGCCGTCGACTCTCAATAAATAAGTCCTGCTACCTGAACGGGAATATACGTAGCGTAGGAGTGCAGTAATGACACACGTACGACGACATATGGAAGTTTGGGCCTGGCTGTGATTCGTCCATGCGTAGCCGAAGCTATTAAGACGACCGTGCACGTAAAGCGGGAAATCCGGGTCGGGGCCCCGGTTCGGCATAAATTTTCAATGTCGTCTTTCCAATAGACTGTCAATAGTATTTTCATATTCGCAACAGCGAATATATTTCCTGTACTTCAGGGAAAGACTTCCTAACATTTTAATTTACATTCGATGTTAGCCTACTTCTCCTTATGAGAAATATTTCTCTTGCTATTGCCAGTCTGCTCTTTATACCCTCTTTGCTTTTGCCATAGTTATTTTACAGCTCAAGTAGCAAGACTCGACTATTACCTTCAGTGTCTCATCACACATTACATTCGACTTTGCTGCCTCTGCCAAAAGCTACAATGTGATAGAAAAGATTTAAAATTTTATTTCTTCCCCCTGAACTTCATTCAGTTCCATTTTCGAATTATTATTGGGATAAATGATCGTTTGACCTCTAGTATCTGCTGTTAACGAAGCATACGAAAATATTATTAAGTCATAATTTTTCATTGTGTGTATTATATGGTACTTTATTTATTATGGCGAATGACACCTCACATCACAATTATTCCCTCATAGATTTTAGGAAGCAGTAGTCTTGTTATGCTTGATTTATCACTTTCTTTTTTGTGTCCTACACTCTCAGAGAAAGTAGATAGTACCCAATGTATGTTTTCCTCTGCTGCTCTTGCTCGATGTTACTACAATGCTAGAACAGATAGTGTCCATACATTTCCTAACTTACAGGATTCTTCCATAACGCTGTGGGAGACACATGTTGCGTTGCACGCGAACTTTTTAACGATACAATTATTATTACAACATTGTATAAACAGTTTCATTTCAATAATAAGTCATGCATAGAAGGATAACAATATGTAGAACACAGTGAGATGTAAAAGCAAGCACGGAATGCTTCTGCCATATAAGCAGATACAAATTGAGCTCACCTAGCACTGTACGGTGCTGGCAAAGACAGATAAATGTTTAATCTTAAGTCGTAGATATATTTTCAACTTTGCTGTTTCAGGACATGTTCTTGTTGTACGTATTTTGTAATAGTGCTTTTATCGTTGTAATTATAATGGAATTCTGTAAATACAGATTTTTAGGGTCATGACTTAAGACATAATGAGTAGGGACTTCCCCACAGAATTGTTTTGGCGGCAAAATTACCGCCTTTTTACTCACTAGAACATTCTCTAAGTAGAAGTGGAATACAGTGATGAGTTATGTGTGAAATGGCGAACACATATTTTACGTTGTGGTGCAAAAATTGAGCATAATATTTATAAAAGCCTCGGATTTTCACTGAATATTTCACTGCACATTTATTTATAAGTGTATTGTGTTTACAGTAGAGGTGTTTTATGCAGATGAAGGAATTCTCCTTCTCGCTAATTAACTGAGTACATAAATGATGTCCATGTTAGCCATTTGCAGTATAACATCGTCATCTCAAAGTGCTGCCCAACAATATTTGTGCCCTTCTCTTTAGTGTTTTTAATGATGTTGTTTGTTCCTTTAGTCAAAATTATGTTTGTATGGTGAGATACATTGCCAGACAGTGTAGCCGAGCGGTTCAGTCTGGAACCGTGCGACCGCTACGGTCGCAGGTTCAAATCCTGCTTCGGGCGCAGATGAGTGTGATGTCCCTAGTT
Source organism: Schistocerca serialis cubense (assembly GCF_023864345.2). NCBI lineage: Eukaryota > Metazoa > Arthropoda > Insecta > Orthoptera > Acrididae > Schistocerca > Schistocerca serialis. The sequence continues at coordinate 878,012,481 of NC_064639.1, forward strand.
TAGTTAGGTTTAGTAGTTCTAAGTTCTATGGGACTGATGACCTCAGATGTTAAGTCCCATAGCGCTAAGAGCCAACTTGGTAAGATACATTGAAGGGACAAAGAAACTGGAATATGCATGCGTATTTAAATACAGAGATATGTAAACAGGCAGAATACGGTGCTGCGATCGGAAACGCGTATATAAAACAACAAGTGTCTGCTGCTACAATGGCAGGTTATCAAGATTTAAGTGAGTTTGAACGTGATGTTATAGTCGGCGCACGAGCAATGAGACTCAGCATCTCCGAGGCAGCAATGAAGTGGGGAATTTCCCGTACGCCCATTTCACGAGTGTACTGGTATCTGGTAAAACATCACTGCGACCGGAAAAAGATCCTGCAAGAACGGGACCAACGACGACTGAAGAGACTCGTTCAGTGTGAAAGAAGTGCAACCCTTCCGCAAATTGCTGCAGATTTCAATGCTTTGCCATCAACAATAGCCCGCGTGTGAACCATTCAACGAAACATCATCGATATTGGCTCTCAGAGCCGAAGGCTCATTCGTGTACCCTTGATTACTGCTTGACACAAAGCTTTACGCGTCGCTTGGTCCCGTCAACAGCAATACTGGACGGTCGATGACTGGAAACATGTTGCCTGGTCGGACGAGTCTCGTTTCAGATTGTATCGAGTGGATGGACGTGTACAGATATGGAGGCAACCACATGAATCCACGGACCCTACATGACAGCAGGGGATTGTTCAAGCTGGTGGAGGCTATGTAATGGTGTGGGAAGTGTGCAGTTGTAGTGATATGAAGCCCCTGATACGTCTGGATACGACTCTGACTGGTGAAATGTACGTAAGCATTCTGTCTGATCACTTGCATCCATTCGTGTCCATTGTGCATTCCGACGGACTTGGGCAATTACAGGAGGACAATGCAACACTCCACAAGTCCAGAATTACCACAGAGCCGCTCCAGGAAACTCTTCTCAGTTTAAACACTTCCGTTGGCCACCAAACTCCCCAGAAATGAACATTATTGAGCATATTTGGGATGCCTTGCAGCGTGCCGTTCAGAGGGGATCTCCATCCTCCTGCACTCTTACGGATATATGGATAGCCCTGCAGGATTCATGGTGTCAATTCCCTCCAGCATTACTTCAGACATTAGTCGAGTCCACGCCACGTCGTGTTGCGGCACTTCTGTGTGCTCGCGGGCCCCCGACACGATATTGGGCAGGGGTCTCTTCAGTGTAAAAGCTCTGGATTCTAGAGAGAGATACTTAAAGTGAATGCTGATTACTTACTAGAAGTAAGTGTCCATGCAGAAACGTTTACGGGTCCGATCGCCACTCACGGTCAATTATAGGCGAATACATGTCCATAGTAAGATAAACTGGGTCGACATCGCAACTTGACGCTACCTGTATTTCACACATTTTCCCGTCGTTATAGAATTTGTCTTATTCAGCGACAGAAGTGAACCTGGGAGGGGGAAAAACACTCAATTATGATTCGTCTGACACCACATTCAATAATATTCGATGGCGTTCAAATCTGGTGAGTTGGGGGATTAGCACATCAATTTGAAATCGCCACTGTGTTCCTCGAACTACTCCACCACACTTACGGCCTTATGACACGGCGCATTATCTTGTTGAAAAATGCCACATCTGTCGGGAAACATGATCGTCATGATCAACATGACCGTGGTCTGCAAGAAGTGTTCGATACACCTTGGCTGCCGTGGTGCCTTGAACGAGCTCCACTGGACCCATGAACGCCCACATGAATGTTCCCCAGAGCATAATGGAGCCGTCGTCAGCTTGTCTATATCCGGAAGTACAAGTGTCAAGGAACTGTTCCGCTGGAAGACGAAGGATTCGCGCCCTCCCATCTGTGTGATGAAGAAGGTATCGGGATTCATCAAACCAGGCACCACTGTGCCACTGCACCTACGACCAGTGCCGATGTTCACTTGCACATTTCAGTCGTAGTTGCTGATGTGCGGAGGCCCATCTTTGGGAGCGTTCTGTGCACTGTGTGTTCACACTGCCCAGCATTAAACTCTGATGTTAGTTCCACCAACGTCCTGTCCTGTTTTACCAGTCTGCCCCGCCTACGACGTCTGACATATGTAATGAGAGGTGGTGTCTGGACGTGGTTTCAACTTGGTTTCGCCACGTGTTGAAGATACTTACCACAGCACTCGTTGAACACCCGACAAGACGTGCAGTTTTCAAAATGCTGGTGCCAAGCCTCTAGGCAATCACAATATGCCCTAGTCAAACTCAGGAAGACTGCACGCCTTCCCCATTCTACACACGCTCCCTGTACTACATGCACTGTGCATGTGTGTGACTAGCAGTCATTCATGGCCAGGTGACGCCTCTGTCGTCTGGACGGGTTTATATCAATCGCAGGTGGTGGTCACAATGTTCTCCCTCATTAGTGTAGCCGGCCGCGGTGGCCGAGCCGTTCTAGGCGCTACAGTCTGGAACCGCGCGACCGCTACGGTCGCAGCTTCGAATCCTGCATCGGGCATGGACGTGTGTGATGTCCTTAGGTTAGTTAGGTTTAAGTAGTTCTAAGTTCTAGGGGACTCATGACCTCAGAAATTAAGTCCCATAGTGCTCAGAGCCATTTGAACCATTTTTTTCATTAGTGTACACGGTACGGTAGAACGAGGCCGACTGGTATGCCTGCCACTGTCTGTATGAGCAAAGATCGTGTGGATACTGGTACCCCCTGAATACTGTTTGTACTTGGTACGCAGTAAACCAGTCAAAAGGAAACCACATTGTACAGATGGACCTTCTTCACAAAGGTGAACTCTGTGACGGACTGGAACTCGAACTCAGAACCTCGCGTTTCGCTGACTGTCCAGACACAACTCGTAGACATAGTCTCAAATCGGCCTTAAGGGGCATAAATATTATACAAAATCACAAAATTTACTGTATTTTTGAAAGTCAAAAAGTAACTGCTGCCAAAAGAATTTTAAATATCAGAGAGTGTAAACAGCTTTAATATGAAGCGGTATTTAATTCTTTAAATGTATAAATGCAGACAAAAGAAAATAAAAACGCCGGCCGAAGTGGCCGTGCGGTTAAAGGCGCTGCAGTCTGGAACCACAAGACCGCTACGGTCGCAGGTTCGAATCCTGCCTCGGGCATGGATGTTTGTGATGTCCTTAGGTTAGTTAGGTTTAACTAGTTCTAAGTTCTAGGGGACTAATGACCTCCGCAGTTGAGTCCCACAGTGCTCAGAGCCATTTGAACCATTTGAAAATAAAAACGGTGCATCATATTTTGGGCTGAAATTCTTAAATATGTTATGGCGGGTCCAAAATTTGATACATATGTGATATTATAATGAAGGACAGCAATACAGTAAATAGTCGCAATCTCATCGGTTTTTTATTATTCTTGCATATCCAGTTTTCAGGTACAAATAGCCATCTTCAATGCTAAAATAGATGGAAATTACAGAATCAGAATTAATTTACATAAAGCAATAAGGAAAACACCACGTTATCCATCAGCCGTGATCCATTTTAGTCAACATACCATACGTGGCTCCTTAAATTTTCCCAGCGTAATAGTCGGTTGTATTTATAACAGGTCTCCAGCCCGAACATCTCGTCATCTGGACACAATATTTCGGCGGTCCACCTGGCCGCCATCTTCAGGTGGGTAGGCCTTCGCACTACCTCTCTGGAACTGAAATCAAAGACGCCGCGGCGGCGAACGTATCTGCCCTCTAGCGACCGGCACAACAGCCCACCGGTGGTGAAAGCTCGCCGAAACGATAAATCGATAGCAAACTCTACTGACAGTTTTTGAAGACCGAGGCAAGGACCTTTGTTTCTTAATGTCAAACAGAACAGGGTTCCAACTCTTATTTAAAGGATACCCCTTACCTCTGTTTATGATATTGTCAGATAGCCGGATTTCAATGGTTTCTTTGAGTACACAGTCCCAATACCGCGACGCAGGGGCAAACACTTGTGTCTCATCATACAACATTTTATGTCTTTCCGTGAGACAATGTTCCGCCACTGCCGATTTTTCTGGCTGAAATAAACGGTAATGATGCTGATGCTCCACGCAATGGTCCTGGACCGTACGAATTGTTTGTCCAATACAGACTTTCCCGCAATGGCAGGGAATCACGTAGATGCCGGGCTTTCTCAAACCTAATTCATCCTTCACTTAGCCCAACAGCGCTCTGGTCTTAGCTGGCGTACGGAATACACTTTTAATATTAAATTTCTTTGAAATTTTACCTATTTTTGAGGAAATGCTCCTCGCGAAAGGTAGGAATGCCATCGATTTGGTTGTATCTTCTGTTGGTTTCCGCGAAGGTCCAATCTGTAGAGCACGGCCGCACTGCTTGAACACAGCTTTTAGATGGTCCAGTTCTTGTGTCAAACTATCTGCATCTGAGATGGCCTAAGCTCTCTTACCAATGTATGTAGAACCCTGTTGCGTTGGTACGATGGATGACAACTTGATGGATGAAGATAACGGTTCATATGAGTGGGCTTACGATAAGCACAATGTTCTAATGTCCCATCCTCCCTCCTGTAGATCAGACATCTTCATTCTTTTAAACTTCCATCGTCAACTTGGTATTGGGATGCAGGCAATTAAAATGATCTAATGCGTCCCTCCCATGTGGCTGTACCATAAATGTGTCGTCGACGTATCTCCAGAAGCAAGTTGGTTTTAAGAACGCCGTCTTTAGCACCATGTCCTCAAAATCTTCCATGAACAAATTGGCGACTATGGGGGACAATGGACTCCCCATAGCCACAGTTTGTTCAAAGTATGTGTCATTAAATAAACAATACGTCAACATATGGCGACAAAGCTTAATTGTTTCTTCGTCCAATTTTTCCCCAATTAACTGCAAAAATCTTCAAGAGGAACTCTGGTAAACAGTATTCCCCAGGAGGGATCTGCCCTTTCCAGCTTTGTGCAACAACCTGGTACCCGACCTCAGAAAGGGAAGTGTATGTCCACTCTCAACCAAGTGGACAGTAACGTCGATGTCTCATTTATTTTCTGCTTATGCAAAGCTACATACCCACCATACTTGATCTAAAGTTTAATACCTGTTCGTCCCATGTGACAGCATCACAATCTGGACATTCTATTCTACACACACTTAATTCGTGATACACATTTCTTTTATGAGCCTCATTAGCAAAGATATGCGTAAGGTTGTTTATACGTAGTTGAAAAGGAAACTTTCTTTTTTTTAACGATGCTATTTTTGTGCTAAAGTGCCAGAGTATGGCATGAAAATATATTTGTTGTTTGTGTCTTCCATTTTATTGTTTCCTAAAGGTTTCTTCACATTTTGATATTTTTTACATACTTTTGTAAATTATGTCTACGTAGTGAGGGGGCGGGGGTAGTTGGTCGCACTGGCATTGTGTTGAGTGATGTCTAATTGCTTTTCTTGTTCAGCAGGAGGAAGTGGGAGCCTAAGAAGATGGTTAATAGGAAAATAAAAAAAAGGCATTCTTATGCTGGTTTGGACGACTTGAATTGTAGTCAGTAATAATAACAGCATATGTGTTTTTCCATCAGTGCTTCCCGTTATCATTCCCGATATTTAAGACTAAGAAGTTAATGGAACCATTTGTTTCCATTTCACGGATGACTTTGATAACTGATGTGGTCCACTGAACTTATCTACAATTGTACTGATTACAGCATCATTGTCATTTACTAACAGAAAAGTGTCATCAACGCACCTAAAGCAAAAATTAATCATTCAACTAACAGCCTTAGAGCCTAAGTGAAGGCGCTTGTCAAAGAGGGCGGAGGAGCGGACAAAGGTTCAGGGCACTCTCCTGCCATAGGGGTGGGAAACTGCCCCTAAAGGCGGAAGAATCAACAATGATCAACGGCATGAGGATGCAGAAGGCAATGAAAACCACTGCATTAAAGACACGTAACGTGTATACACAGGACATGTCGCCTGTAATTGAAGAAGTGTCATGATGATCTCTCGATTTGCAAAAGATTCCGGAATAGTCCTCCATTCGGATCTGCGGGAGGGGACTGCCAAGGGGAATGTTACTATGAGAAAAAGACTGAATAATCAACGGAAGGATAACGTTCTACGAGTCGGGCGTGGATTTCAGAAACTTGAACGTGGCAGGGAAACTACAAAATCTGAAAAGGAAAATGCAATGGCTCAATCTAGATATAGTAGGGGTTAGTGAAGTGGAAAGAAGACAGGGATTTCTGGTCAGATGAGTATAGGGTAATACCAACAGCAGCAGAAAATGGTATAACAGGAGTAGGATTCGCTATGAATAGGAAGGTAGGGCAGAAAGTGTGTTACTGTGAACAGTTCAGTGATAGGGTTGTTCTTATCAGAATCGACAGCAAACTTACACCGACAACGACAGTTCTGGTACACATGCCGACGTCGCAAGCTGAAGTTGAAGATATAGGGAAAGTGGGAAAGTGTCTGAGAATGTTGAAAGCGTAATACAGCATGTAAAGGAATATGAAAATCTAATAGTCATGGGAGAGTGGAATGCTGTTGTAGGGGAAGGAGTAGAAGAGAAGCTTACAGGAGAATATGGGTTTGGTACAAGAAATGAGAGAGAAGAAAGACTGAGTTCTGTAGCAAGATACAGCTATTAATAGGCATACTCTGTTCAAGAATCACAAAAGGAGGGGGTATACTTGGAAAAGGCCGGGTGATACGGGAAGATTTCAGTTAGATTACATCATGGCCAGACAGAGATTCCGAAATCAGGTAATGGACTGTACAGCGTACTCAGGAGCAGACATAGACTCAGATCACAATGTCGTAGTGATGAAGAGTAGGCTGAAGATCAAGACATTAGTCAGGAAGAATCAATACGCAAAGAAGTGGGATACGGAAGAACTAAGGAATGACGAGATACGTTTGAAGTTCTCTAACGCTATAGATACAGCAATAAGGAATAGCGCAGTAGGCAGTACAGTTGAAGAGGAATAGACACCCCTAAAAGGGCCATCATAGAAGTTGGGAAGAAAAACATAGGTACAAAGAAGGTAACTGCGAAGAAACCCTGGTAACAGAAGAAATACTTCAACTGATCGATGAAAGGAGGAAGTACAAAAGTGTTCCGGGAAACTCTGGAATAGATAAATACAAGTCGCTGAGAAATGAATTAAATAGGAAGTGCAGGGAAGCTAAGACGAAGTGGCTGCAGGAAAAATGAGAAGACATCGTAAAAGATATGATTGTCGGAAGTGCAGACTCAGCATACAGGAAAGCCAAAACAACCTTCGGTAACATTAAAAGCAAGCGTGATAACATTTAGAGTGAAACGGGAATTCCGCTGTTAAATGCAGAGGAGTGAGTGGATAGATGTAAAGAATACATTGAAAGCCTCTATGAGAGGGAAGTTTTGTCTGATGTGATAGAAGAAGAAACGGGAATCGATTTAAAAGAGGTAGGGGATCCAGTGTTAGAATCAGAATTTGAAAGAGCTTTGAAGTACTTAACAACAAATAAGGCAGAAGGAATAGATAAAATTCCATCAGAATTTTTAAAATCATTGGAGGAAGTGGCAACACTTTGGTGTGTAGAATGTATGAGTCTGGCGACATACCATCTGACTTTCGGAAAAGCATCATCCACACAATTTCGAAGACGGCAAGAGATGACAAGTGCGAGAATTACCGCACAATCAGCTTAACAGCTCATGCATCCAAGTTGCTTACAAGAATAATATACAGAAGAATGGAAAAGAAAATTGAGGATGCGCTAGATGACGATCAGTTTGGCTTTAGGAAAGGTAAAGGGCCGAGAGAGGCAACTCTGACTTTGCGGTTAATAATGGAAACAAGACTAAAGAAAAATCAAGACACGTTCATAGGATTCGACAACCTGAAAAAAGCGTTGGACAATGTACAATGTTGCAAGTTGTTGAAATTCTGACGGAGAGACGGGTCATATACAATATGTACAACAGCCAAGAGGGAATAATAAGAGTGGACGACCAAGAACGAAGTGTTCGTATTAAAAAGGATGTAAGACAAGGATGTAGCCTTTCACCCCTACTGTTCAATCTGTATAGCGAGGAAGCAATGATGGAAATAAAAGAAAGGTTCAGGAATGGAATTAAAATTCAAGGTGCAAGGACATTAATGAAACGATTCGCTGATGACATTACTATCCTGAGTGAAGTTGAAGAAGAATTACATGACCTGCGGAAAGGAATGAACAGTGTAATGATTACGGAGTATGGATTGAGAGTAAATCGAAGAAAGACGAAGGTAATGAGAAGTAGTAGAAATGAGAACAGGAGAAACGTAACATCAGGATTGATGGTCACGAAGTAGGTGAAGTTAAGGAATTCTGATACCTAGGCAGTAAAATAACCAATGAAGGGCGGAGGAAGGAGGACATCAAAAGCAGACTAGCAATGGCAAAAAGGACATTCCTGGCCAAGAGAAGTCAACTAATATGAAATATCGGCCTTAATTTGAGGAAGAAATTTCTGAGAATGTACATCTGGAGTGCAGCATTGTATCGTCGTGAAATATGGACTGTGGAAAAACCAGAACGGAAGAGAATCGAAGCATTTGAGATGTGGTGCTACAGACGCATGTTGAAAATTAAGGGGACTGGTAAGGTATGGAATGGGGAGGCTCTGCGCAGAATCGGAGACGAAAGGAATAATATGTGGAAAACACTGATAAGGAGAAGGGACAGCAATTTGAGCTACACCAGCACCATACGTTAAGGCAGTAGAGACCGTCAGTATGTTTTTATTAACTGTACCTGATTAAAACAGACTTCTCACGTTGATCTTCAGTATTTTACTATGATGTTAACAAATTAAAAAAAATTATAAACTTTCATATATCTTTTAACCACTACGATACTAGTGACTATGCTAGATTTTAGGTTTTGACGAATTTCGATTGGTATGTAACTATATTTTATCAAGACGAACTTCAACAATTTTTCTAAATTTTTGTGTCGAGTGTAATGTAACATTTCTGTAGGGGACACCTGTATGAATGAATTAATGATATTTACTAAGATGGTATCTGTTCTTTCGGACATGTCCGAAAGAACAGATACTATCTTAATAAATATATAGTAAAGGCTCACCGGCCACTTGACCATCTTCTTCTTCTGTGCGAATGCACAAACAGTGCCCGAACTCTTACGGGAATCGGCAACGCACCGCGAGTAATGAGTATAATGGGCGGGGGCACTACGAATGTAGTGCAGGACAATACGTTGAGAATGTGGGTTTCGCGGGAGGCGTGCCAGAGATAAATCCCTGCAGTCACGCTATCCTCTGTGTACTCGGTGGCTCGGATGGATAGAGCGTCTGCCATGTAAGCAGGAGATCCTGGGTTGGAGTCCCGGTCGGGACACACATTTTATCTGTCCCCGTTGACGTATGTCAACGCCTGTAAGCAGCTAAGGATGTTCATTTCATTGTAATTTGAATTAATGATTTTTGAATAAGATTTGGTGGATCATTTCACCACTGACATATGAATAAACACATTATACTCGTAATTGGCGTTCGTAATGTATTTTGCAGGCGATGTGCAACAATACTTACTGATTTTAGTTAATTAAAATGGGTTTTAAACTACCGTACCGGGAAGGAACTAGGTTACCCAGTTTTTGCAATACAGAGGGCGTGACGTACACTACATGACGCAAAGTGAGACTACTGCACTTGTTCATAACCACCTCAGTTTCGTCCTGCCTGTACGCCGATACGGTCTTATGGTGAGGTGTACTGCTGGAAATTTGTTGAGTTATAACTCACTCATATGGTACGTTGACTAAAACGGATCACTGCTGTTGGATAACGTGGTGATTTGCTTACTGCTTTATGTAAATTAATTCTTGTTATGTAATTATCTTGTATTTTAGCACTGAACAGATGGCTATTTATAGCTGAAGTGTAGGTGCAAGAATATTAAAAAACCAAAGGGACTACGACTGATTTCTGTATTCCTATCCTTCCTTATAGTAATCTACATTAGCTGTGCGTAACATTTTCATACAGAATTTGGTGACATATGATATTATATTGTTATGAATACTGAAGATATATGTTTGAGGTATTAAAAATGAGATACAGAATAAACAAAACGATGCACATGTTTAACTGGGCTTTATCCGTGGCAGATACTTTTAAGATATTTATGGCATGAAACGAAGGTCAGAACGACTACAGAAATTTCTTTAATCTTTTTTCCTATTTTTAATACTATAAAGTCACCAGCAGTGGAAAGGAACTGCTGACAATTATACTTATTATATTGACGCTAATACAAAAATAAGAGGAACCGAAAGAGAATCAATGTCTTTTTCTTTTCATGAGCATCATCAAGACCGTTAAACACGATGCAGAGTCCTTTGATCTTTCCCACTCCAGAAGCAACTTGAGAAATTGGCGATGTCCTTGTCACATCACTGCTACCAGTAAGAGAAATATCGTTTTCGTTTAATTTGAAAACATGTGCTGGATCAGTTATTACAATAGGTTCTGGTGTGATTTCGACATCATCTACGGTGTTTCCACTCTTCAAAGAGATGCGGGAATCGATATCACTCTCCTCAGTTTTCTTTCTTAATTGCGTACATGCCATAGATTTGGCCACAGGCATAGTGTGGCTCACCTTCTTTTTACTTAATCGTACTTTTATTTAGAAGATTTTCTTTCTCAGCAGTGCGTTTATTGCTGGAGAGATGGTTTCCCGCATTTGTACTGCTGGCCTATAGGAATCGCGGCAACTTGCTATACACTGCTGTGTGGCTGGTGGCTGGACAGTAGGCCACAGTGTATCGTTTCTAGGAGTAAACTCATCCTATTTTGGAATATTGTGTATCCTGTTTAAATATTATGTTTATTGTTTAAAGAGTCAATATGAACTGTTCAACAGATGGACCGCAATTTTCTGAGTAACACAAATTTGATAGCTATAGAGTCACAGGTTCTAGAACTGTGTCCACATTCGTTTTTAGTTTGAAAGCGCTGTTTGTCAAGAGCATTTTATGCCTCCAAAATGAACTTCTAATGGAAAAACTAATTATGGCTGACTGTTCCTAAACAACGGCAGCTCAGGTAACAGTAGGAACTTTAGTGATAGGTATGGTTTTCTTGTGAATAGACTGGATGTATCATTTTTCGAAATTTTTTTTTACTTTATTGTTTTTTAAAACCTGTACAACAGGCAGGCTGTCAGCAGCATTCTACACTGCTCTTCAGCCAGAGAATACACAATGAGAGAAAAAAACAGGAAGAATACACAGAAGTTACGGAACGGTGGGCAATAAAACAGTAGACACATAAAAACAACACGGAGCCGTTCACACTCGACGATAATCCACACTGCAAACTGTTGATACGACGCACAAACACTGAAGATGGCGATGGCACAGGTGAACGATGGAGTGCGACGGTGAACACTGAACACTAAACGCGACGGCACACACGAGACACTAATGGCGATGATCTCCGGCGCGCGAAAGTCCACGTAGCGTGTGCGAGTCTTTTCGAAATTTATAGCTGTTTCAGTTTTAGGACAACTTACCCTATATTTTACTACACTATCATTTCTTGAAGTGAGGTCGTAGACTAGGAGAGAGGAAATGATATTGAAAACCTTATGCTCCGTAACCGATTAATGTCACCATTAACACGTTGAACTTGGACCCGGTTTTACTGCGCATCTCTGTTGAAGTAACAGTCCCGCGTGCCGTCGACCACTCGGCGTGTGCTGAGTGAAAGTATAAGCGGGAACGGGCGCGTAATGGTGCGCCTGCCGGCCGGCAACCCACCCAACGACCCTGCATTACGTACCATCAATCACACAGGCGTTACCGTGGAAAAATTCGCCACCGAGCTACTGCAGATAAGTAAACCAAATGTAACTACACCACTTGATGGTTGTTGAGTTGGAGTATAAACGCGAATGCTATGGTAAGAAGACACCGCCCAAAGGACGACAGTTAAGAGAAGGCCACAGTTGTGTAAGGAAGGACTAGTTTCGCAGTGATTGTTTTCATAAAACTTTGTTGCGTACAGTAGCAAAAATGTCGAGAGGAAAAGACAATGGTTCATCGAGTGCACTGTTTGTATCACGTAAACTTCGCCGTGTAATGTGACTGCCGTCATTCGAACTTGAGAATTCGTCTGATGGTTCAGTAAGTGTTCAAAGCAGTTGGTTTGATCCCTGAAGCAACCAGCCGATATGGGCGTTTTACGAGTTCCCACGGTGCCAAAGTGTCTGATGAAAATCTGCACAAGTCTAACAAATCCGAAGATATTTATGGACTTGTTGTCACAGATGAACACATCGGTGAACGGACAAATGCTTATGCAACACTAACGAGAATGGTTTCCAGGCGTTTGAATAAGTAAGAACCAACAAACAAAGATTAAATAAAGTATTTGTTTGGATTGATTTTGTCTATGGGATTCGTGAAACTTGGCTCCATACATTTATAATTGTTCCAGGATCCACTGCCTATTCAAACATTCCCGCGAAACGTAATGAATAGAGATCATTTCGAAATTTTGTTGAGAATGCAGCATATGGGAGGTAATACAAACTTGATGCTGTAGATCTGAACTGAACAAAAATGAAAAAAAAAAAAAATGAACCTGCCGAAAAACTGTGTATCGACGAGCATCTAATACCATCCGGAGAACGAATTGTATTTTGGCGATATTTGTAACAAAGGAGACAAAAATATGGCATCAAAATGTTAAAATGGTGCTGCGGTAATGGATACTGCTACACTTTTGGAATTTACGCTCGCAAAGTACTTGATAAAGAAAATACTACAACGATAAATGTTCCAATGAATTTTAGTGTGAAGATGTATTCAATGAAGGCAATACATCATCTACCGATAATTGTTATCTACCAGTGTAGATCTGGTAAGCAAATTGATAACAAAGAATACGTATCTGGCTGGTACCCTCGACTGAAGTGCAAAGGAATTACCAAAGAAATTGTAACTACCAATCTGAAACGCGGCGAAATGATTGCAGAAGGGAATAGCGAAGGAATTACGGTCCTGTTCGTAATTTTTACACCCAGGTACTTAGTTGAATTGACAGCCTTGAGAATTGTACTATTTATCGAATAATCGAATTCCAACGGATTTCTTTTGGAACTCATGTGGATCACCGCCAACTGCCACCTGCCACACCATACAGCAATCTTTTCTAAACCGCTTTGCAACTGATACTGGTCTTCGGATGAGCTTACTAGACGGTAAATTACAGCATCATCTGCGAACAACTTAAGAGAACTGCTCAGATTGTCACCCAGGTCATTTATATAGATCAGGAACAGCAGAGGTTCCAGGGCGCTTCCCTGGGGAGCACCTGATATCACTTCAGTTTTACTCGATGATTTGCCGTCTATTACTACGAACCGCGACCTTCCTGACAGGAAATCACGAATCCAGTCGCGCAACTGAGACAATACCCCATAGGCCCGCAGCTTGATTAGAAGTCGCTTGTGAGGAACGGTGTCAAAAGCTTTCCGTAAATCTAGAAATACGGAATCAACTTGAGATCCCCTGTCGATAGCGGCCATTACTTCGTCCGAATAAAGAGCTAGCTTCGTTGCACAAGAACGATGTTTTCTGAAATCATGCTGATTACGTATCAATAGATCGTTCCCTTCGAGGTGATTCATAATGTTTGAATACAGTATATGCTCCAAAACCCTACTGCAAACCGACGTCAATGATATAGGTCTGTAGTTCGATGGATTGCTCCTACTACCCTTCTTAAACACTGATGTGACCTGCGCAGTTGGTATTGCAAAATGTAACGGGACGAAAGTGTCAGTCACAATATTTCGGAAACAATTAGCAGATTCGCTCACACGGAATTCACACGAAAGAATTCCAGCCAGTGTCGATACAAGAAAAAGCAAACACCACTGGAAACAAAGGAGGGACAGGCGCACAAAGCGTGTAGATATTGTTCTGAATATTTCAATACAAAAACAAAAACATCTGGGAGAAATGCAGTTAGAGAGTTACCTAAATATTTGTCACATTTTTAATAGGTACAAATCTAAGCCTCACGTTTGCACTGAGTAATTTAGTAAACTTCATTAATAATACAACATTCTTTTTCTAACCTTCATACTCCCATTCCTGTGCACCGATGTCGTCCATACAAAAAGTGCGCTGTCAATCTCAGGCCAATGGGACTGAATGTGCAAGCATTTTTGCACAATAATCTTCACTGGGAGTGCTTTTAACAAGGCAAGCTACTGACAATTTATTTCGTCACTATTATTGTTATAAAAAGCTAGGCTTGTATACTGTAAACTGTGATGAACAGTGCTCTTGAATTAATACAATTATTGGCAGTTGGTTCCTTGAAGCTGAGGCGTGGCGCCTTATATCGCTCCTGTCTAGACCATGTGCATCAGGAGAATGATTCATGCGTGCACAGTGACAGATGGTCTAAAGCGGGTTCAGTCGAGTACGTCTAATTTTCACCCACCAGAGTCCAGTAGTGCACAGAGACATTCAAGAAACAGGTCAAGAGAATGTATTTGTGAACTGTTCTGTTTATTTCTTGAAGGCTTGGTTTGTTTATTTACCTTTGTACAGTTTTGTATATGCTTTTAGTAGTGTGAATGATGCGTGAATATGGTCTAAAGTAAATATGTAGATCATTGTTCTACTGATGAACACTGCACGACGGGGAATTTTGTATCATAATATGTTAAGTAAGTTTATGGTAAAAGGAAAGCTAATGCGTGTGTAAATGAAAGTAGTTAACAATGTAAAATATAAACAAAATATCAGAATGTTAAATACTTATTTCGGGAAAAAGTACAATTAGAAAATGTGTTATTTATTCTTTTTTTAATTGATTAATCGTTTAAAGCGTTGACTAATGCGGGAGAATAATGCTTTTCTATTGGCCTTAAAGAAGGCTGACTAATCAGAACGGAGTATTCTTGGCACGTCTTTTCTCTTGGAGTATAGAATGCTTACAGCAGTTTAAGTAGTCGGAGCCCAGCCTTTCAATGGTACGGTCGTGTGTAGTATGAGTTCCGAAGGAAGTTATAGTTTGCCGGTTCTAGTCGTGTTTCATGCCTCAAAAGTGCTTTAAAGTGAAGGCATATTTAGTCCGGTGTGTTGTTTTTTAGAATGTACGGATTTTTAAGTAATTTTATGTATGAGAAAATATAGTAATTGTGCGTGGCTTATTGAGCAGATTGGTGACTAAAAACTTGAATGAATTAGACAGCGATAAACGTAATTGTGTTGCGAGCATTTCCATTTAAGAACAATCCGTGATTAGTAGCGGTTTACATTTCGGGAAAAACGTTATCATAAACTTGCTAACGTGAATGAAAGGGTTTGTGCATGACTGTGTTAGGATTAGCACGGGCTTGGCAGTGAACGTCTAATATTCCGATGTTTTGCCAGTATTTCCACAATTAATTCAAACTTAAGACCTTTTTCCAATTCTTAGAATAGTTCGTTGTATGCAGCCTGGTGCGAGTTGCAGCACGGTAGGTTTCTGCTCGGCTTTCCCACCGGCGATCTGCTGCAACGAGTTCACAAGTAGGTGCAGGTAAAAGGAAGAAAAGGAAACCGCGCCGCCGCAAAGTGCTGCCATCTTATTTCAAGTACCCATAATTTACTTTGCTTAAACAAAGCAAAGAAATATGGTGATAATCAGCTCACAGTAAAACACTGTCGGACTGGCTATTTAAGGAGGGTATGGGGGATATAGAGGAATTAATCTTGGAACAGACCTCTTTTGTTAAGTGTTAATATAACAAAATTATAACATGAACTTTATAGTAAAATAGATAGAAAGATAACCAAATTAGGAAGCGATCTTTTTAGTAAGATGAAAAAGAATACGTCTGCTTTGAAAAGTGGCATACGGAAGCTCCAAAGGAAATGAGAGAATTAAATGTTAGGTTAACTGGTAGGACAGAAAAGCAGGGCTAAAAGACGAATAAGGTATATATCACTGTAACCGCTGTTAAACCTGCTGTTCTGCTCTCTTTTACAATACAAATTTACTATTCGAGTCAGTACGAGCCAAAATAAAAATACTGAATGGAACTGCTACTAAATATAACAATAATAACAATAATAATGATGATAATAATATACAGAACTCTGTTTGAGACAGTTTCTTATTTTAATATTCACATAGGGTAAATTTGGACCAACAGACACTTTTCACATCCGTGTTGGCGGCAAACTTTATTCGATATATAAACAAATGGTTGCCATTCTGATCCTAATCGCCTTACTGTCAGTTAGCTTCTTTTATTTGTTTTCTGTTTTTGAATGGCCAAGATATCTTGGGTAGTACCTGTGTGGCTTCGATCTTTGGTTGACGTACGAAGGCAGGGCTAGGGCATTGTTGGATACGGACATACTTGCCACATCTCTTTTTACATATACAGCTGTAAACAATGCGCACTGACACGAATGTACCACGTCGTTTCACTGAGTGATAAAGTTCATTTAGAGAATAAAGTTCACATCATGATTGCATCAATAAATTAAAATTAGTAAATAATCAAATATTTGAGGTCTTCCACACGAGTACTAAACGGAACCTGTTAAATTTAGGTTACAAAATAAGTAATACAGATCTAAAAGCTGGTAGTTCAACTAAGAAAATTACGAGCATCTTAAAGGGGAACGATCACATGGATAATGTTGTGTGGAAGACCAAACGTAACTGCGTTTTATTGGCAGACCACTTAGAAGATGCAACAGGCCTACCAAATTAGACTGCCCGCGCTAAGCCTGTCCGTTCCTTGCTAGAGTACTGCTATGTGGTATGGGATCCGCATCAGATAGGACTGACGGAGAATATCGAAAAATTTAAAAGACGGGGAGCTCGTTCTTTATTATCGCGAAACAAGGAAGAGAGTGTCGTGGTTATGATATTCAAGTTGTGGTGGCAAACATTAAAACAAAACCTTTCTCGTTGCGGTGAGATTTTTTCACGAAATTCCAGTCTCCAACTTTCTCATCCGATTGGGAAAATATTTTGTTGACGCCCATATGTATAAAGAGAAATGATCGTCCTAATAAAATAAGATTAATAAGAGCTCGCAAGGAAATATTGAAGTGTTCCTTTTCCCCGTGTGCTGTTCGAGAGTCGAACGGTAGAGAAATAATGTGAAAGTGGTTTGATAAACCCTCTGGCAGGCACTTAATTCAGAATTGTAGAGTAGTCATCTAGATGTAGACGTTTGATTCTCTTTTCAAGAATATGCTACAGCAGTGTTATGGTTGTTATTTCGCTATTCATGAGGCAGGATTTGTTATTGTATTCGGAATAATTCTCCTGTTTTGCCTGACTGTTCTGTCAAGTACCATAGAAAACCAGGAGAAATGATCAGTGTAGCGAATCAGCTTAAACTATTTATTAAAGGGAAGGCCTCCGGTCGAGACTGTATATAAGTCAGGTTCCTTTCAGAGTATGCTGATACAATAGCTCCACAATAGCTTAGCAACCATATACAGCCGCTTGTTCTTTGAAGGATCTGTGCCTTAAGTCTGGAAAGTTGCACAGATCACTCCAATAGCCGAGAAGAGAAATAGGGGTAATCCTCTGGACGGCACACCCGTATCAGTAACGTCGATTTGCAGTAGGATTCTGGAACATATACAGTATTCGTATATTATGAGTTAGTTCGAAAAAAACGATTTATTGACAAATAGTCAGCACTGATTGAGGAAATATATTTCTTGTGAAACACAACTAGCTCTTTATTCTCACGGAGTAATGAGTGCCATCGACATGTGATATCAAATTTGTTCCATATCTTTAGATTTGCAGAAGGTTTTTGACACCGTTTCTCACAAGTGCCTTCTAATCAAATTTCGTGCCTATGGAGTATCGCCTCAGTTCTGTGACCGGATTCGTAATTTACTGTCATAAAGGTCACAGTTCGTAATAATTGAAAGGAAGTTATCGAGTAAAATATAAATAATATTTGGCGTTCTTCAAGGAAGTGTTATAGGCCCTCTGCTGTTCCTGATCTACATAAACGATATAGGAGACAATTTGAGCAGCCCTCTTAGACTGTTCGCAGATGATGCAGTCATTTATCGTCTTGTAAAGTCATCAGGTAATCAAAACCAATTGCAAAATGAGTTAGAGAAGAGATCTGTATAGTGCGAGAAGCAGCCGTTGACTGTAATAATGAAAAGTGTGAAGTCGTCCACATGAGTACTAAAATAAATTTGCTAAATTTCTGTTACACGATAAATCACACAGTTTTAAAGACTGTATTACAATTATGAATAATTTAAACTAGAACGATCACATAGATAATGTTGCTCGTAAAGAAAAATCCCAAAGAAAGCGATTTATTGCAAGAACACTTAGAAAATGCAACAGGATTATTACAGAGACTGCACCACGCTTATCCGGCCACTTCTGGGTTATTGCCGTGAGATGTGGGATCCACATTAAATGGAACTGATGGAGGACATCGAAAAAGTTCAAAGAAGGGCATCTTGTTATGTATCATCAAGAAACAGCGGAAAGAGTGCCACGGACATGATACGTGAACTGTCGTGGCAGTTACTAAAACAAAGGCGTTTTTCGTTGCGCCGGGACATTCTCGTGAAATTTCAATCTCCATCTTTCTCATCCGATTGCGAAAATATTCTTCTGGCGCCCTCCTATAAAGGGAGAAATGATACCATGAAAAGATAAGAGAAATCAGATCTCGCACAGAAAGATTTAAGTTCTCGTTCTAGGGTGTAAGAAAGGGAAATAGCTTGCAGCTGTATTGCCGAACTCTCTGCCAGGCACTTAACTGTGAATTGCAGAGTAATTATGTAGATGTAGTTGAAACTTCGAAAAGCCCTTCAACCGCAAGAGACATTTACTGAGTTTACAGAAAACAGTTTCATACTTTCAATTAGAGTCGAAAATTACATGTGAAGGTTTATCTTTCGCAAAGTTCTGTGTTTCATGTGGAGCAATGATATGACATAGTTAATTATAGTTTCTTGACATTGTAATAGAGTTAACTAAATATTACTCTCTGCTGACATTACTCATGTTTCTAGTCAACTGTAGCTCGAGTGGAGAAACATAAATCTGCATGTAGCATTACGTTGCACAGTTTTAGAAAAGTTCTTTGGTTATAGTTGTCATGGTTGGGGGCTGAATGTTACAAAGGTAATGCGTAGATATGATCTTGCTTTACAGATTTGTTGGATTTATATAAGTAGTGTTTATGACACTATGGTTGTCAGTGGAGGAGCGTTTTTTCCCACTAGCGTAGGTGTAATGTGCTTTATGTGCGGATACATCATTAGGACCCTCAGGGTGACAGATGGTACAGCTTTCAGAATTGCCATCCAACAACAGAATACATGCAACAATTGCAAACAAGTATCAAAAACACATACTACTACTACTACTACTACTAATAATAATAATAATGGTAACTTCCTGGGGAAATATAAGGAAACAATTAAATAATCAACATGTGGCAGAGTCATGCCCTATCTCCAAAGTACCCTAATGTAACAGAATCTGCATTCGTGTGCTTTTGGGAGAAGCCATTAACGTTAAAGTTTATTTAACAGTTGTAAATATAACCTGTCTTCTCGTTCAGCCAGTTTACTGGCTTTCATTTCATGATTCGTAACACAATCTGTAACTTCAGCAGTCTGTAGGTACCTCACCATCGATAACGCAAGTGCAAGATAGTGGTGGATTTCCCGTCACGAGAGTACCTTTGACGTTGTGTTGTGTTCTGTTCTATCGTGTATACGCGTCATGATGCATCTGTGTTCAGCAATCAAAGTGTGTGTAAATTCCACTAATCTGGTCGCTGCACTTTACTACAGGCATTCCGGCCAGGAATTAACACTGTGTTGATCCCGCAGCGAACAACAGCAGCTAGTACAATTTAATCAGTGTACTTCGACTGATTGGCTTCTCTTTGATAATGAAACCATTACACAATTACCACTCTAGGAAACGACAGGTGCTACAAAGTAACTGTCTTGATGCTTCGTATAGTGTTTCACTATCCGGATCAACCTGCATTAAGTGTGAAACGTGAAAGTGAAATCTCCAGTGCGATACTGTGAACCACAACAATGGCACACGTGTGCACCAACAATAGCGAGTTCCAACCTCCTCATGCAATGCGGTGATGACTTCAGTGCTTCGTCACACGGAAAAGTCAATATTCCGCCAACTACTCTAGTTCTACACAGCAGCAACTTGTCTGATTTATCTGTCGTCTGCGTTGGGTGAAGTTTAGCCGAATCTTTTATTTAAAAAAGCAGATAAAGTGTCACTAGAAGCCTTCCGAACTGACTATGCAAATGTAGACGAGATGTGGCTCAAATTCAAAGATATTGTAGCAACAGCAATTGAGAGATTCATACCTCATAAATTGGTAAGAGATGGAACTGATCCCCCGTGGTACACAAAACAGGTCCGAACTCTGTTGCAGAGGCAACGGAAAAAGCATGCGAAGTTCAGAAGAATGCGAAATCCCTCGCAACTCAAATCGCTTGATACGGGCAAGTCTTCAGGTCCAGATTGTATACCGATTAGGTTCCTTTCAGATTACGCTCCCTACTTAGCACTAATATACAACCGCTCGCTCACCGATAGATCTGTAGCTACAGATTGGAAAATTGAGCAGGTCGCACCAGTGTTTAAGAAGGGTAGTAGGAGTAATCCATCAACCTACAGACCTATATCATTGACGTCGATTTGCAGTAGGGTTTTGGAGCATATACTGTATTCAAACATTATGAATCACCTCGAAGGGAATGATCTATTGATACGTAATCATCATGGATTCAGAAAACGTCGTTCTTGTGCAACGCAGCTAGCTCTTTATTCGGACGAAGTAATGGCCGCTATCGACAGGGCATCTCAAGTTGATTCCGTATTTCTAGATTTCCGGAAAGCTTTTGACACCGTTCCTCACAAGCGACTTCTAATCAAGCTGCGGGCCTATGGGGTATCGTCTCAGTTGTGCGACTGGATTCGTGATTTCCTGCCAGGAAGGTCGCAGTTCGTAGTAATTGACGGCAAATCATCGAGTAAAACTGAAGTGATATCAGGTGTTCCCCAGGGAAGCGCCCTGGAACCTCTGCTGTTCCTGATCTATATAAATGACCCGGGTGACAATCTGAGCAGTTCTCTTAGGTTGTTCGCAGATGATGCTGTAATTTACCGTCTAGTAAGCTCATCCGAAGACCAGTATCAGTTGCAAAGCGGTTTAGAAAAGATTGCTGTTTGGTGTGGCAGGTGGCAGTTGACGCTAAATAATGAAAAGTGTGAGGTGATCCACATGAGTTTCAACAGAAATCCGTTGGAATTCGATTACTCGATAAATAGTACAATTCTCAAGGCTGTCAATTCAACTAAGTACCTGGGTGTAAAAATTACGAACAACTTCAGTTGGAAAGACTACATAGATAATATTATGGGGAAGGCGAGCCAAAGGTTGCGTTCCATTGGCAGGACACTCAGAAGATGCAACAAGTCCACTAAAGAGACAGCTTACGCTACACTCGTTCGTCATCTGTTAGAATATTGCTGCGCGGTGTGGGATCCTTACCAGGTGGGATTGACGGAGGACATCGAAAGGGTACAAAAAAGGGCAGCTCGTTTTGTATTATCACGTAGTAGGGGAGAGAGAGTGGCAGATATGATACGCGAATTGGGATGGAAGTCATTACAGTAAAGACGTTTTTCGTCGCGGCGAGATCTATTTACGAAATTTCAGTCACCAACTTTCTCTTACGAATGCGAAACTATTTTGTTGAGCCCAACCTACATAGGTAGGAATGATCATCAGAATAAAATAAGAGAAATCAGATCTCGAACAGTAAGGTTTAGGTGTTCGTTTTTCCCGCACGCTGTTAGGGAGTGGAATGGTAGAGAGATAGTATGATTGTGGTTCGACAAACCCTCTTCGAAGCACTTAAATGTGAATTGCAGAGTATTCATGTAGATGTAGATGTAGATCTGTTCGTAAACTCGATTGTGGCCCTCCCAGCGGAGTCATGCGAGAAGCGTCTCGGCTTCTCATCCGCACTGTATAGTCCCAGCTATTTCATCAGCCGCCATCCTCAGACGACATAGCACATCAACAAGGAGATTAGTGTGCAGTATATATTCAACGAAGTTTTCATCCCAACAGCACAGCAACATGGTTAGCAAACACTGACTACATCCTCCAGAGCCAAGTCATCTCCGACAAACCTTCCAAGTTCATCGCCTTATTGAGTAACATGAGAGGGCTCACCCACATTATCAGTGACATCACACTAGCACCTCCAGATGAAGGCACATTCGACACTGCTTAAGAGGTGTTGCTTCGCCGGCTCACAAAGACACTGAAACTAGAGTTGCTGCAGGTGATTTAAGAGCATTCAGGGCAACAGAACGTCGTCTCAGCTTTGGAGACATACCGGTACATCTATGACGTCTCCTTTCATATCCGATATCACGCTTCAAACGCTAGTGCTCATAAAACAAGTTCCTCTGATGCAGTTCACACCTGGCTGACAGACGTTTTGTAGTGCTACAGCAACATCATACGCGAATGTACCGCCGCAAGTTCGCTCCTTGCACGACACGCTGCCAGCAGCCGCCAGTAGCTAATGCGATACGAGCGGTTCCGTAAACTCACGAGACTGACGTCACTGCCACCCGCTGCGAAGTCGCTGACCTTTGTCCAGCTGAACCAACCTCGCCTTTGGCAAACAATAACATTCCTCACACCGCTGGGCCACCGCGAATGTGACTGTGTTGGTTCTACGTTCGCTTCGGCAAACACGCACGCAACTATTCCAAGCCGAGCGGCCACCGAAACGCAAGACGCGATTCGGATCGCGGCACACAGGCATACCGCCCACAGCTCAGACACGGGTGCTAAACTCTTTTTGCCCCTTCTCTAAGTAACAGTGGTAGACTCTAGGTGCCAGATCAAATCAATACTTTCTGATCGAGATCGGCTATGAAGTGAGAACTGTCGCCCGGGAGAAACCACATAAGGAACTTACAACACTGTCCATTCAACCAAATGCTGTAAATGAATGTCTCATACAGCTTCACAGAACTACAACACACACCACAGACATCAGCCTACGTGAGAAATGTCCATGGCAACGATCCCCGATGTTTGAGAACCGATCTTACGCGCGGATTTTCTCCATCGCTTTCGTATCCCTCCAGATTTAACACGAGGGTTACTTATGCACACCAGTACATAAAGCGCTCGTCATGGCGCCAGCAGTAGGTACACACACTTACAGCCGCGACAGAATACAATACTTGTTCTGCCACCGACACAGGTCAGTACGATGAATTTTTCTTGCAGTGCGCATGCGTCCTCAGTGTGTGACCTGCTGCCCCTCAGGACTCGCATATGACATTTCAACAGAGTTATTCGACACGAAATTGTGCATAAAATTTAGCTCAGTGACGTCAAACTGGCCATAATTACATCGAGATCATCGGCTGATGGGTTCCTAGGACACAATTTCCTCTAAGCATGCAAGCGGAGCCTGCACAAACTGTAGTGTCGCTTCCACGAGCCAGTATTCCAACGTGACAACCTGACGATCTCAGTGCAGATCAACAATTCCGCTACGGCGGCCCCTATCAACTTCTACCCTGTCACCTCAATATGACCTTTTCAGAGGCAGGGCGAGGATCACAACATGAGGTTTTTTTTCTCCTGTCTCGCCGAGGAACGACCCAGCTATGTCCCGCATGGCAGCCAGCCAGGGCGCGGTTCGTCTCAGGTACCTGATCGGAGATGTCAATAGCTCCGACCTCTGACGACTTAGTCCCTCAGTGTTCCACATTCCGTGGTGGTGGGGGGTGGGGGGGGGGGCTCGGGGAGGACTTCACCATTGATAACGCAGTGCGTGACAATAAGACATTTTGGTTACTGGCTGATCTCCTTCGAGGAGAGTATCTTCGATGTGGGCTGTCTGCTGTCCATATTAAGCAATAAAGTCCATGTGGATTCCATTCACTTGCGCTCAGCATTTCACTACAAGCATTCCAACCAGGAATTCCCAAAAGTCCATTACTATCCATGACAGCTACCTCTGCATTTACACAGGGTTGGCGCATCCAATCAATTGCAGGTTATTATTATGTTTATCTAAAAGGTAACGACTTTCGCTCTCGTTTGTCGTGTCTAGAGGTCAATAATCATCCCGGTCTGGACGGTTACAGGAGATAACGTGGACTGAACTGACTCTAATTACAAGTTTCAAGTGAAAGAGACATGTATGATTGGACTGTCTGAATACCACAAGTATAGGTACTTCCTCGTTTCGGATATCGCACACCGACCTTTTGAAACATCTGCATCCCGTTTCAGTCACTTGCCTGCTCGTATAATAAACAAATGAATTGTTTAGTACTGACTGGCAGAATTGTGAATTGCATACAGTGTACTCAGAGAGCGAATTTCTGATAGATGAAAGTACCATTTAAGAGGTTACCTGACACATTAGCAGCATTTCAATGCCTAAGGATTGGTGTTGTACGTCTTTTCAATAAAACTTCTGTAGGGAATAAATTTGTGCCATTTTTCGAGATAACGTGGAAATGGTCATGATGCCCACCCAACGGACAGCAACAGTGGTGCTAGCGCTAGTAAACAGTTGGATACTGAAGTTCTGGGTACCTGAGACGGTAGAGACAGGTCAGGAAACCAACTTTATGTCGGACTTGTTCAAGGAAATCTGTACAATTCTGTGTGTGGAAAAATTGAAGACGAGTCCTTTACATCCTCAAGCTAATGGAAGAATAAAAAGAGTGCATAGGACTACACGCTAGATGCTAGGATACAATGTGGACAGACACCATTACAATTAGGATGCTTATTTATGATATGTGACCTCAGCGTACAATTCAAAACTGCACGCAGATACATAATGTACCTTATGAGGCAGTGTATTGTCGTAAGATGCTGTCACCATTCGACATGTTAAAAACAAAAAGGGTAAGACAGGAGATTCTGCTAAACAGCACGCGAGAGTAACAACGGAAAATATGGAACAGGATCCACAAAGTAAATACGAGGGCACCAGAAAAGCAAAAAAGAAGCAGTGGACTTGGCAGCAAGAAAGCCACAACACAAGGGCGGCCAAAGGAGAAGATAACAAAGCTTTCCGCAAAGTATCAAGAGCCATATCAAATTATGGAAACTAAGTCACCAGTGAACGTCAAGATTCAGTTGGTGAAGAGTATGACAGTTGTACACGTGGGTCGTATGACATCGTTTTGAGGACTCCGGAAGTAATTCCAGGAAATATGAATTTGGACCAGAAGGGAAAAGTGAAGAATAATGTGTAGATGAGCGAGCGAGAAGCTTTTAACGAATCAAGGGCAAGAAGTCCGCATGCATTAAGGCCTAGGAGGTAAGAGTAGGTTTACATTTCGTGTTTGTTGGGTACAAGTATAGCATAAGGTGAATTGCTCCGGGCCAGCAGGGGGAAGAAAGGATGACTGGTATCCCTGTCCTCAGGTTAGGTACAGCAGGACATAAGAAGGTGCGGACCATAGCCATACTACTGATAGTCATTGGAGAAGAAGCACTGCAGAACCAGCGCCTGGACGGGAAAGTGCTGTTCATGAAGCAAGACGATGTGGTGATTGCCAGTCACTGCTGGGTGATACGGGTAGTGTTACCGCATGGGAAATGCGGAGCGAGGTGAGACGACTAGAGGGAGCATTAAACAGTTTCCGGCAGGAGGCGGAGAAGCAGTAAGTGCTTAAACGAGTTACAGGGATGTATATGAGTATACACGGGACTTATCTGGAGTTGAGGGACGGCACGACATAGGTTCCGGAGATTATCCCGCATAAAAGAATGGGGAGAGGTTGGATCGATGCAGGGAGAAAACTTCCGAAAACTTGGTTTGGGGCAGCTGACGAGGAGGACTGCAGGAGGATGAACAGTGCCGTGGAAGGAATGAACTAATGCACAAAAACAAATAAGGCAGCAAGTGAACGGCACACAACGGAAATCGCAAGTTATGAGAATGATAGAAAAAAAGAGGTGACAATCCTGAATTATGCTTCCAGTAGGCTGAGGCATCTTGGTTGCGCTGTACCTTCGATAAAGTGATGGTTGTAGCCAGTCTTTTCGAGTAATAGAAGCTCACGACTGCGAAAATGTTAGAGCCGGATGCAAGAGGATTATTAATAAATGGGAGATTGTGTGAAATAGCGAGGCCCACTTTCCGCCTACCTGCCCCTTTTTCGGAACAACCCATCTGAGAATTTCGCAGGCTCGACTGTATTGGCCAGAGGACCTTATGGGTGCATTATCAGCTGCGAATCTGATTGTGTTCAACCAGACTTTCGCGCGTGAGTTAAATGTAGCGTATGAATCAGTACAGGGAGAACCAGTACCAAAGAGAAACTTCAACCTCCATGATTATACCAGGTACTGCAGCGAGACTTACTCATTTACAAGCATAAAAAGCAAAACAAAATCGAATTTCGGACACAGACACTATTCAAATGCACATAGACTGCATTCCTAGATGATCGGAATTGTAAATGTATTTTGAGCTAAAAGAACTGACACAGCTTAGGATAATTCAATACAGTTGGATAATATTTGTGAATGTAAAATGATAATCTCCTTGCTTCTTGCTATCGGAACAGCAAGTGACTAATCGTGATGATAACCACTGTTGCTTTCACCAGAGATTGACTTGTGAGCCGAATGTGCATCACCACGAATAAAAGTTACATAATGCAGGAAAAGCACTGTTCAGAGTTCCTCTTAATGCCTGGTTGGATTTCAAAATACTGGCGGCATCAAAGCCCAGGGGCGAACCAATGCATGCGTCGCATTAGCTCAAAATGAAATCAGTCAGTAGTTTAATAAATGAAGAGGCAGGAATTTGTGATGACATAATGTTCACTTCTCACATGAATTTAATCTTTTCACAAACTAACATGTTTGCAGAAAAAACAACAAACGAGATATCCCTCCACACTTTTCACAATGTATTATAACTAACATAATATTTATGAGTGCGAGAAGTATGTTCACCAACATCCCGTGTTCGCTTAACTTTCCGAAAATCCACAAAATTATTTGAAGCAGTTCAGCACACTTGTAAGTTGAAGTTCTGTGATCGCGAACTTACAATGTTTTAAATGCACCTCACAATCAAAGTTAACAAAAGAACAGATCATAGAAGTTTGTACTAAATCGACTAAACCGAAATTATTTATATTCCTCACACTGAAAAATGTTTCGAAGTCTTTGCAATCAACGTGAACTTCTACAAGTCCCCACCAACCAATTCACGTGACGCAAGTCCACACCAGTTCCTCACGATTGTCACATTCGAAATTTTTACATGCTGACGGCCAAATATTTACAAAGTATTTCTGCAGAACTGACGAGGCGACTTCCAGCTCCACGTACATCCTATCTCTTCCCGAACTCTACTCTAATTGACTGCAGAAATCCAAGTCCAAGAGCGAAAATGGCCACCGTTACTTATACTTTCGCACTGAAGTGAGTCAAGGTCTTGTCTTTCCGACTTCTGGTGGCATACATAAACCTTAAATTTAATGGTATGTACACATAATACAGACGAATTTGCACCTAAATTTCATCAGCTTTTCAATGTTTTCGTTTAAGTTTAATGTTTTTTCACAAACACTGATTTTGTTCATATTGGAGCTATGTAAGTAATAAATATTAAACAGTTAAACCAGTTGCAGTCATACGTGTCTATTTACGTCTATTGACTAATGCTGCCCCTACTTTTTCTAGTTCGTGTTTTATTTATTAGAAAATCAACTTTTTCAGGCGCAGTCTATACATTCCGCCTGTAATTTTAAGTACAGAATATTGACAGAAAATCTGTTAGAAAAGTTCGATAGTATTCATGAGACCTGTCCATTCACACTACGTTTGTATGAATCGCTTAAGGTATTGACGAGTTATTGATTTTTAAAGACAACATATCCAAAACTTTTCACATTTAATAACTTGTAAACTAAATCTTGTAGAGGAGGTGCCTCTTCTCTCATACATTCACCTAATTTTTGTTTTTAAAACCAACCGACTGGCTTCTCTGTCACTTTTTTAGTTTAGTTTTTATTTTGATTTCCCTTATTTTACATTTTCTTTATTCAGCTAGTTCAGCCTGGTGACTACCCTCACCAGTTGATTGAAACAGTCAGTTTTTTCCCACCATGTGACCTGTGTCTCTGACTAGTTGACCTGCAGTCAGAATTTATCGTACTTTGAGCCCTGTCAAACATCACATGGGAGAAGTCTCCACCATGTACTGACAGAGCTCCAATTTTTCTTTGTTCGGCACGACCTCTTCAACTACCAAAATATGCTCTCTTGGCTGTGATAACAATCGCCGATTGAGCTGCTAGCATTAGAACAGGATACACGTGCATGACCGTGTCTGGTATTTTCGTAGACATTTCAGTGATGTACCTTTTCAATAAGTTCAAAAATGTTCAAATGTGTGTGAAATCTTACGGGACGTAAATGCTAAGGTCATCAGTCCCTAAGCTTTCACACTACTTAACCGAAATTATCCTAAGGGCAAACACCCATGCCTGAGGGAGAATTCGAACCTCTACCGGAAGAAGCCACACAGTCCATGACTGCAGCACCTCGGACCGCTCGGCTAATCCCGCGCGGCTTTCAGTAAGTATGTAACGATAGAAGTACTCTTGGGAAAAAGCGGGCCAGCGTCAGCTGGGCCATCCGCCAGAGAATTTGCCAGACTTATTTTGCTTAAGGACAATCTACTTCAAGGTGAGAGGAGGGAGCAGGTCTTGTTAAGGACAAGGGCAATGTAACGCACAGGAAAAAGATTGTAGCAGCTCTAGCAGCAGGCAAGCGCAGATATTATGCATTACAAAATGCAACACAGCTGGTGCACTGACGTGATTCAAACCAGTCAGACAAGGTATGGTAATGGTCGACACAGCAATATCTCAGAGGGGAAAGACAGAAGCCTCTCAACGCTGGCCACCACGGAATTGTTAAGCACGCTTTCTGCAAGGCACAGAAAACACCAAGCAAGTGCAACCCAAAAGCGTATAAATAACTAGCCATTTTGTTTGACTGTGCCACAGGACAGTCTGGGATGAAACCAGAGGATCTGGAGACGCCGTCTAACCAAGCCAGCACAGACCCTGTGATGCATTAGCCCATGGGCGCTGCGTCACCTGCCTGCCGTCTGCTAGTTAGCGCTGAGGGCGAGAGCTAAGTCAACACACTCGCTGGACTTGCATCATCGCTGACAAAGGCAGTTGCTCCACGCAGCACCGCTCGGCTGATGCCGTGCTGTGATAGCACTGCTTGAGGTCACACACACACACACACACACACACACACACACACACACACACACACACAACAAGCCGCTGGATGCCTCAGCCACACTGCTGTTGTCTGTATTGAATCATGGTGGGGAGAAGAAATGAAGATAATGTGTTACTTCTGTCTGCTTGTCTGGCGCCACACGGCGTCCCCCCCTGCACCCTTCTGGCTCCAGATCACTTCAGAGTTAAAGCCATCAAAAACTTGTGTGATTGCAGAGAAAGGATGTGTTAACTGACAATACCTTACGATTCATCTGGATTAACGCCAAAGGCAATACCCAGATAGCTCTTTCATGTCGAAATGTATTCTACTGTGTACACTATGGATTTCCTCCGTAATCGTTTTTGTGATATCTTCATACTGAGTTTTAGGTTGAGTCAGTTGATACATGATGTGGTATAGAGGATGTAATTAAATGAACAACGTCTGGATGTATAGATGTTTAGAAATTTTATTCTGCATGTATTCTTAATTACAACCAGTTATTACATTTGCTCCTCAACGACGCAGAATCCTTGTTGTTTGTGACTGACGTTCAGTAGGTGTGCTTCATACATTTCTCTTATTTCTTCGCTATGGGTCAAAGATGGGTATTGACGGCTTCACGCAAGTCATAAACGGTGGTATCTCGCACGTGCAATTTGATACTGTGTACGTCAGTTGCCAGAAGTTCGTCGCCAATATTCAGCCTGTGTTCTCCAAACAAGCACTGCTCATCTGTAATGTTTCAGAGACATAAATACACTCCTGGAAATGGAAAAAAGAACACATTGACACCGGTGTGTCAGACCCACCATACTTGCTCCGGACACTGCGAGAGGGCTGTACAAGCAATGATCACACGCACGGCACAGCGGACACACCAGGAACCGCGGTGTTGGCCGTTGAATGGCGCTAGCTGCGCAGCATTTGTGCACCGCCGCCGTCAGTGTCAGCCAGTTTGCCGTGGCATACGGAGCTCCATCGCAGTCTTTAACACTGGTAGCATGCCGCGACAGCGTGGACGTGAACCGTATGTGCAGTTGACGGACTTTGAGCGAGGGCGTATAGTGGGCATGCGGGAGGCCGGGTGGACGTACCGCCGAATTGCTCAACACGTGGGGCGTGCGGTCTCCACAGTACATCGATGTTGTCGCCAGTGGTCGGCGGAAAGTGCACGTGCCCGTCGACCTGGGACCGGACCGCAGCGACGCACGGATGCACGCCAAGACCGTAGGATCCTACGCAGTGCCGTAGGGGACCGCACCGCCACTTCCCAGCAAATTAGGGACACTGTTGCTCCTGGGGTATCGGCGAGGACCATTCGCAACCGTCTCCATGACGCTGGGCTACGGTCCCTCACACCGTTAGGCCGTCTTCCGCTCATGCCCCAACATCGTGCAGCCCGCCTTCAGTGGTGTCGCGACAGGCGTGAATGGAGGGACGAATGGAGACGTGTCGTCTTCAGCGATGAGAGTCGCTTCTGCCTTGGTGCCAATGATGGTCGTATGCGTGTTTGGCGCCGTGCAGGTGAGCGCCACAATCAGGACTGCATACGACCGAGGCACACAGGGCCAACAACCGGCATCATGGTGTGGGGAGCGATCTCCTACACTGGCCGTACACCACTGGTGATCGTCGAGGGGACACTGAATAGTGCACGGTACATCCAAACCGTCATCGAACCCATCGTTCTACCATTCCTAGACCGGCAAGGGAACTTGCTGTTCCAACAGGACAATGCACGTCCGCATGTATCCCGCGCCACCCAACGTGCTCTAGAAGGTGTAAGTCAACTACCCTGGCCAGCAAGATCTCCGGATCTGTCCCCCATTGAGCATGTTTGGGACTGGATGAAGCGTCGTCTCACGCGGTCTGCACGTCCAGCACGAACGCTGGTCCAACTGAGGCGCCAGGTGGAAATGGCATGGCAAGCCGTTCCACAGGACTACATCCAGCATCTCTACGATCGTCTCCATGGGAGAATAGCAGCCTGCATTGCTGCGAAAGGTGGATATACACTGTACTAGTGCCGACATTGTGCATGCTCTGTTGCCTGTGTCTATGTGCCTGTGGATCTGTCAGTGTGATCATGTGATGTATCTGACCCCAGGAATGTGTCAATAAAGTTTCCCCTTCCTGGGACAATGAATTCACGGTGTTCTTATTTCAATTTCCAGGAGTGTACATCATTATTACGTCACCAATGATGAAAAATTTGTAGGTCTAACATAGGCAAACATATGCAAAACAGCTATTAAGCTGAAAATCAGATCAGGAACTAAAAATGGGATGCTTCTGCTATTTGCAAAATTCGATTCATCCACTTCCTCTGTTTTCCAAAGAGGCACGCTTTGTAGACGTGCTGCCATACTTTAGACTCCTCTCCGTATCTGCAAGGCGCACGGGGGATGTATCTGGCAATGTATGGAATTTGGCTTGAGTCAGCCAATCTTGCTCGTGGCCTCGAATTTTCGGTTGTGCGGAAGCATGTAGTCAATTCAGAAGTTTCTCTCTGACACTGAATTGTTTCGTTCAGACCTGTCCGGGAGCGAATTCCGTACCGTGAGGTAGTGGACGCTGGGTACGCTTTTCACCGTGCTGCATCAATACTTGTGTGAGATCGCAACGTGCACTAGATTAAGCAACACTTTCCAGGCGTACCCGAAGACATTCATGTACATTGCGTTTGCTTATCGAGTCGCGGTTAGTCGGAGTAAGTTGTCGTGCGGCGCGCTTGTTCAAATTTAAATGGGATTAAGCTTTCTTTAGGGATCGATTCAAAACCGCGTGTCCACTTCGATAGCAATATCCATTCGTACTTCATCCATACGTGAGCAATCGTGGCATTCAGTCCTCTCATTCAGTTAAACAGTGAACATCATACCATCTCTGCAACAATGT
Organism: Schistocerca serialis cubense; assembly: GCF_023864345.2. NCBI lineage: Eukaryota > Metazoa > Arthropoda > Insecta > Orthoptera > Acrididae > Schistocerca > Schistocerca serialis. The sequence goes on from NC_064639.1 coordinate 878,044,788, forward strand.
CCGCATTCTTGTCTTGACACCCCAATTGTTTGTTCTTGGAATTACGTGGCTTCGCATGTTCACAATCAGCACTGACCTCGAGTCATTTAGCTTTTGTGATAAAACAAGCAAAGCACTCACTTCGTGGGACCATACATTATCATCTTCTTTTACGTCATTTACCGGCTTTCCGTTAAGTATTTGTGTCGCAGTTTGATGATGAATGAAGTCCCGCCTGGAGACCATATTTGAATGGGATCTCTCAACAAGATCGTCGAAATCATTACAACTCGCGGGTTAATACTTTCGGGAAAGTAATCTTTAATTTCTTTCGTTTTTGACATCTCACCGATGGCTAATACACTGGTTTCCAAAATAAAAGCAGCAAACTGCTGTTTCCCTATCATGCGTCTATTTCACGATGTAATCACACAGATTGTCAATAGATGTCGGTACGATCGTGGTCTGCACGGAAGATGGCATTCCGATCAACGGACAACCGCAACAGCAATGACATCATGCCCTCTATCAAGCAGGACAGTGTTTGTCGATTAGTCCCTCATCCACAATCACTGTGTACACGGTCACAGAGGGTGAATCTGACGTCTCCTGGCAACACATTTGTAAAATCGGTGTAATATTTGTGCAAAAAAAACATTTATCTGTGTTATTGTATTTCATTTCTGTATGAACAGTTATCGATTATGTATATTATGTAAAAAAGGAAATAGTTTTTTTTTCATTTTTATGTTGTGTAATATTATGTATGACCATATTGCAAATAACGTCAGTGGTCAGCGAGGCCGGAAACCGAAGCAGACAATGATAATCAAAAATATAACCAAGATATGTATTAGCATATTAAATTGCTTACAAATAGTCGAGGTTTAGACATTACTCTCGCTGTCTTCTTGTAGTCGTGAATGTTGTAAGAGCCTGTGACGCTCTCTCGAACGCTTCGTTAGCTTTCTTTTGTTCTTTTATCAAGAAAGGCGCCATTGGATACCGTCGTATAAAAAGGGCGTGTACTTTGAATTTTATGTTGATTTCCAATATAGAAATCGTTAAAAACGCTTGTAATAATTTGTAGCTACGTTTTTTTCCAGTATTTCATTCCACATTTTTAGCCGTGTTCGGCGAATTTAGAATTTTCCGTGACGCAGTGCTGCGCCACGATCGCGGAAGCCGCTGCCGCGGCAAATTCAAACTATAATTGAATGAAAGCAGTATTCCCGCAACTAGGCGGGCAGGCAATGGTACATTAAAATTATATTTTTCAGCTTCCTGTAGACCCCAGAGGAGAATTGTAGATTTTATTATGTTATTTTCAGATGGACATGGGCAACTGCAAGTACAAATCAGTGACGTAAATGATTTACGTAAATCAGAGTGTTAAAACTTTACTTGTGTGATATCAAAGACTGCTGTGTTGAAATGTGGTCTGGCTAATAATATTAAAATCAATTTTCATTTTTAGTTTCATGCTCTCGTGTTAGCCGTGGCAATAAATAGTGTTCAAATATTAATAAATCCACTGCAGCTTTTATGTTTGGCAAACACTGCAAACTGTAACTTCTGTGCGGATAATAAGAGTATGTTCAGTGCGTTTCAGAGACGACAGTAGAGAAAGACATGTTTAATTTCGTAATCAGTTACAGTAATGATAAGTGTTCCATTTCTAACAAGCCGGATCAGAATTATGAGAACATAGTCTTGGAAATTAAAGATGATACATTCACAGCAGGAAATCCTTTAGTGTTGTGCGTATCCCCACGTAATAGATCAGAGGTCACAAAGTTAAAATTTTCACCTACAGAAATTTATCTTTTGTGTTCGCAACAATAATCAACATATAGTTTACTTAAAGTGTTATGCAACATCAACTGTATATAAAATCTAAGTACACGGGGTGACGCGACATGCGGTATAGCATAGAGAAGACCCCTACAGACTCTCTGCTGTGGAGGGCCATAGGAAGAATGGAAGCAGGGGAGTCGCAAAATGATGTGGCCCGATGGCTTAATGTGAATCTTCTGTTGTGAGGTGACAGTTTATAGAGACCGAAACTGTATCACAGAGGCCGGGACAGGGCCGATCACGTGTGATGTCAGAAGAGTCAGAAAAGTGGACCGTTATTTGGCTGTAATGGCACGACAGTACGCACTGCAACTGGCATCTGATCTCGCAATATCGCCTCGACGTTTTGTATCGAGACAGAAGGTGTACAGAAGGTTCAAATGGCCCTGAGCACTATGGGACCTAACTGCTGAGGTCATCAGTCCCCTAGAACTTAGAACTACTTAAACCTAACTAACCTAAGGACATCACACACATCCATGCCCGAGGCAGGATTCGAACCTGCGACCGTAGCGGTCACGCGGTTCCTAGAACCGCTCTGCCACTTCGTCCGGCAGTACCGAAGGCTTCAGCAGAGTAGCCTTGATTGTTGGAGACCTGCTGTCTGCTTACCTCTGGCGTGTCTTAACAGAATGGAACGTCTAGAGTGGGCCAATGTTCTTTTCATAAATGAGTTACGATTTTGTCTGGAGAGTGATTCTCTGCGGATTCGTATCTGTAGCGCACGTGGAACACGATTTCCGGATCCAGACGTTTACATCCAGATATTTATATCTAGGAGGATTCCTAACGGTGTGGGCAGGGATTATGTTGATTACTCAAACACCCCTTCATGAAATTGCAGGGGTGAATCAGCAAGATGTAACTGCTGTCAGGTACCGTGAGGAGCTCTTGGGATCTCATGCGCTGTGGACACAGACTTCGTACTGATGGACGATAATGCTCGACTTCATAGTGCATGGATGGTTGATGTTTCTTTGGAAACGGAAGATAATGCACGCATGATGTGGTCTGCTCGCTCTCTCGATTTGGATCCCATAGAGTATATCAAGACTTCGAGCAGCCCTCGGACGGCGTTATCACTTGAGCTAACCTGATAACAAACTATAAGTCAGTTACGTAGATTTTCAGAAATGTTTTAAACACTCAAGTTAAAGTTTCAAGACAACGGCTACCCTTCGAAAGTATAACGATTGCTCAACTTGCGAAAATATGAAAAAGAGTTAAACTTTGTTTTTATACCTAATTCTGTTTGCAATCTTTTCTGAATAAGGTGAAACAGGTTGTTAATTGTGCAGCATGCTAACTCTAAATACGCGAGCTTTGTTCTTTAGTGAACGTAGCAGTCGGTCCTACCTGGTAAGGATCCCACATGTTTGAACAATATTCAAGAATCGGCCAAACAGGCGCCTTGTATGCAACTTTCTTCGTGGGTTACATTTCCTTAAGATTGTTCCTACGAATCTCACTCTGACATCTGCTTTTCCTACTATTAGCTTTATGTAGTCTTTATACTTAAGGTCAGTCTGGATAGCTACTTCTAGATATTTTACGGTATATACTGTTTCCAGCAATTTGTCTTCAATAGTGTCCTTGTTTAGTAGTGGCTTTCTTTTCTTAAATATGAGCGATATGTTACTTTTATTTACGTTCAGGGTCAACTGCCAGAGATTGCACCATTCGTCACTCCTCTGCAGATCATTCTGCAAATCGATACTGTCTTCTGGCGTTGCTACCGGAATAACTACCCTGCTACTACGGGCATTTCTTTACAATACTGTATCTGGAACTCGTCCAGTGTGTATGAGCCGTGGCCGCTCATTTCACTGTCAGTAACTTTTAGCCGGCCTCTCACTAGAGGGCAAGAATGACTCCCTTGTGCTGTTATCACATCCTCGCCTAGTCTTCAAAATCGGCCGGTAGAGTCGCGTCTAGTGGGAGAGATGCCTCCGAAGAGCGCAGCGCAGGCAGTTGACAGGAGTTTTCGCGTAGCACGGTGCGAGGGGAAGGGGAGGGGTGGAGGAGGGGGGGGCAGCAGCGGTTCTTGGAGCAACGGACACTGGCTGTGGATCGGCACCGTGTCTTTTCCAGGTCGTCGTTCACTCTTCTTCGCCTGGACTGTGCAGAAGGCAAAGGTTTGGTTCGCTTACGTTGTGCGCAACATGCTGTTCAGCTCTGTGCTCAGATTTTCCGCTCCGCAAGTTGTTTGAACACATGTTCGTGTTCATGTTTCATTGAGTCGTCATGCATGCCTTGTTACTTGGATCTGTGATTTTGTGAACAGTGTTATGTGCTGGCCAGCGTTCTCTCTCTCTCTCTAAAAATAAAAAATAATATGGTTATGTCGTTATGCTTATGTGATACGCCCAGTTTTCACACATATCTGGGGACTACGGTTTATCTAGTTTCTTCTTTTTTTTTTTTTAATGCGTTTCTTCTAAGATTCTTGTGCAAGAGATTCAGTTGTTCTAAGATATAATGTTTGTTGTCGCGAGGTTTCAGAAGCAGGCGGGCTCTCTGCTATTACTATTATCCAGCCCTTTTAAACATGTTTTTAACTCCGCAATGATAAGACCCTAGCGAACTATTCATTACATTTCTTCCTGGGAGAAATTACAGCTCCCTTTCTAGAATGAGATTTTCACTCTGCAGCGGAGTGTGCGCTGATATGAAACTTCCTGGCAGATTAAAACTGTGTGCCCGACCGAGACTCGAACCCGGGACCAATGCCTTTCGCGGGAAAGTGCAAGGTCCCGAGTTCGAGTCTCGGTCGGGCACCCAGTTTTAATCTGCCAGGAAGTTTCAGCTCCCTTTCTGTAGTTCTCTGTTAGCGAAGGTTATTTCCTATGGCATATCAATTTATTGGAAGCGCTCTAGAAATGCAGTCATGGTTGAAGCACAACTTTCACTTGTAGTATATTCCAGATATAAACTTATCTTTCTTGTTTGTAGACAGCACTTACTAAGTTTCTGGGAGAGTGTCCCGTGTCGGCGGCTTCTCGCCGCCTGGGTCTGGCTTAGCTGCGGCCGTGTGGACGGCTCTCGAGCTTGCTGTTTGGTTGCAGTCGCACGTCCTGGCCGTCTGTGGTCAAGCTGAGTATCTTACGTTATCTGGCTTGCATTGTAAACGAAATTTTGCTGTCGACCAAGAGGCCTTAGATTAACTGGCTCCGCAAAGGAAATTTTCTCTTTAATGTTTAATACATATTGTATTTTAATTCTATCAACTGTGGTTTCTTGGTGAAACATTGTAAATTAACTAAACAAACACTGTTTTTTTTTGCCTTGTTTCACAATTTTATTAATAATGTTACTGCACAACCTAGGTTTCGGGTTATAAGCCCATTTTCAAGTACATTATTGAGAAGTCACTAATGTACTAGAAAATGGGCTTATAACCCGAAACCTAGGTTGTGCAGTAACATTAAAATTGTGAAACAAGGCGAAAAACAGAGTTTGTTTAGTTAACATATTGTATTCTTCTTCTAAGTTTTATTGTAAATGTTTGGGTAATTCCTGTGTTATCTTTGTTAATATTTATCTTTTGGGGTTCCACCTAACTTAAATTTGCTTGAAGGAATTTATCAAGATATAGATATAGGTGTTCGTTCTTTCTGCACCCTATACCAGATTGGAATATTAGAGAACTGTGAAGGTTATTTCATGAACCCTTTGCCAGGCACTTGAATGTGATTTGCAGAGTATCCATGTAGATGTAAATCAAGGGCTGTTTTTAGCTATTTTAACTGGATAGTTAATTTAAAATTGCTTAATTTAGAAATTTTAAAAAAGACCGGTATTGTTAAGGTCTTATTTGTTGAATTTGTTTGAGGTTAACATTGTAATTTAACGGCCGTCTGAATGCCTATAACAGCAAATTAACTTCAGTTTTTCTACCTGTTTTTCAAAGGAGACCTGTTATCAAAAAATACGTAAAAATAAATGTTGTTGTTGAAGAATAAATGATGTAAATTAAAGGGGCTTAGTCCTTTTGTCATTTCCCTGATACTCGTAATTCGCGATTTCAGTGTAAAATGATCTTCCCTGTTTCTAATTAGTCAAAGTTCCATACACTCTAGCATGTTCCCGAAAAGACGTTGTATGTTCACCAGGATCCTGTAGCACACAATTTATGCTGCTAGAAATCTGAAGCACAACGTGTATCCAGAAAGTAATTTCCCATTGTTCATTTCCGCTGTGTAAACAAGTCTTTTGCGTCTTCTTTTCTGGCTGCTGTGTGGTGCTGCCTTCCAGCACCTCGCCCAGAATATGAACGTGCTCCTCCCTGACCTCCTCTTCGCCTTCCACCTGCCCTTTTAACGAATGCGTTTTTAACCCCCTCCTTTAACACACGTCCTCTCCAGTTTGTTTTTCCTTTAGTTTCGTTACACTCAGTAAATGTCTCTGCTCCCTCACTACTCATTTTTCACCCTAACAATTCAAGCTGGTCTTTCCTTCCTCCACCACGTACACATCCAGAAAGACCACAGTCTCGCTCTGTTATCCTTTGTCACTGTCAGCTTCCCAGCAGCATACAGAAGGACTCTCAGAGCAATATTTATTTTTCAAGCACGCCGACTTTCGGTGAATTAAAAAATGAATCACAAACAACATATTGGTTTAGTAAACGAGACAGAATAAATGTGACTGAATGAGTGAATATTGGTAATGCACCATCATTGGTGCACTGTTAGAAACCATTTCTTTAGTCGAAAACTTCAGCTATAAGATACCAACCACATAAAGAAGTTTTAAAATAAGCCGCAACAATCGCAGTCCTATGGGCCATGTTTGGTTTGAGTTTAATCTATGCACGTATGTGTGGCGTGGACCAAGTGCTTGGTACATACAACACTGAAACGACCATTCAGCTTTACATTTTTCACCACAATCCAGGTTTCTCTAGATCAGTGTTTCGCAGGTACACCCAGATATCTATATCAACACATATGACATAAACGGGATGTAAATCTTCTGAGTCAAAGTTAAGCTGCTGGTTCTATGCCTGCCTCTTTGTAGTAAGGGTTAGTTGCCTGGGGCATTTATATTGATGACTTCACTGTTTTTCGTCACTGCCTACATTTCTCTTCTTTTTCAAGATGCTCCTTTTCTTTTCTTTTTTTTTTTTTTTAATCTGAGTATATTTGTCTCACTCTCCGCCCAGTTAGCAATCTTAGAAGCCATGACAATTTGTAATTCAAACAACATTCGAAGTAATCAGCTAACTGGAAAGCAAAAAATTGTGTAAAGGATCGAAGAGTTTTGGACAGTATTTCACGAGCATCACATGTAGAAATTAAGAGAAAGAACTTTTTCTTGTGACAAATTATACAAATGGCAGGATAAAACTCTGTGATTGACACAGATGGCTAGCCGATAGGGGTCTCTGACGATGTAAAAGCTAGCCCTCCATTTATAGTAATCTTCTAGATTTATCACATTCATCACTTTACTTGACTTCCCACTACTGATTATCTCTTACTATACGCCGACCTTTTCCCCCCTGACTTTCCGTATATTCTCACAAACAAAGCTCACAACAGATGGACTGCATTCCTAATTTTGTGTACATAGCACTAAAATCACTCTGACGGGGGACACTGAAATATAGCATCAGGCAGAAAGTTAACAAAACATCAGTGTGTCATATAAACATTAAGCGTATGAAGTGCAATATTTTTCCCATCTTCCTTGCATCTACCCTAAAAAGAACACATCTACCATTATCTATTTGCCGGCCGAAGTGGCCGAGCGGTTCTAGGCGCTACAGTCTGGAACCGAGCGACCGCTACGGTCGCAGGTTCAAATCCTGCCTCGGACATGGATGTGTGTGATGTCCTTAGGTTAGTTAGGTTTAAGTAGTTCTACGTTCTAGGGGACTGATGACCTTAGCAGTAACGTCCCATAGTGCTCGGAGCCATTTGAACTATTTTGAGCTCCTACTATTTACTGGTTCAACCGCGATCTGTTTGAAGACGTCAGCTGTTACAAGTGTTCCCTTTTCCTCAATAATTATTTGATTAGTGTAAAATTTTAACTGAATGTAGAACAGCTGTGTTGTATATAGGAGATTGATAAATGATGCTAAGGACAACTCCTGAACTTCCTCCATTCAATATGATCTGTCGACTTTGGATACTAATTTATATCAACCCACTAAACTGGATGCTGTACGAAAATGCTAGTTATTGGATTTGTTAGTGGTCAAGGGCAACAGAAATGAGGCAGCATTGCTAGTAACATCATTATTTACGTGCCGCTAAAAGCATAAAATAAAATATTGAAGATCATAATATTGAAGATACTGACCTTCATTCGTCGTTGAATTCTCTGAGAGCCGCACTACAATATCCTCAGCGGAAGCTGCGAAAAGAATAAAATACACCAATAAATTCAGAGCTGCAGCAAACAAATTGCTATTAAAGACAGCTTAATGTGTAAAATGATATGCAGAGTGACTGAACCAAATTCTTCATGGTGCTGACAGAACTGAAATTACTTGATGACAGTCCGTTATGTCGCCGATGTACGTACACTCTAAGACAAAAGAAAAAGAATGACGCATCACGAAGGAATCTTCCCAATGGGACGGAAATCGATAGATGTGATGTACATGTACAGTAAGACAAATGGTTACAATTACAGAGAAACTAGGTGATGTATTCAAGAGAAAGAGCATCACAAATTGAGCAAGTCAATACCTGTTGCTCCACATCTGGGCCTTATGCAAGAATAGAATTAATACTGCTTGCCATTTATTGACAGATTTGTCGTATGTCCTCCTGAGGGATATCGTGGCGTGTTATATCAACAAAATCCCGAGCTCGTTGGGGCGCGCTGCCCACAATGCTCCATACATCTTCAATTGGGGAGAGATCCGTCAGTGGCCGAAGTAGGGTTTGGCATCCACGAAGACAAACAGTGGAAACTCTCACCGTGTGCTGGCGGGCATTATCTTGCTGAAATATAGACCCATGATGGTTTGCCATGAACAGCAACAAAACGGGTCCTAAAATGTCGTCGAAGTACCGCTGTTCTACAAATAGTGCCGCGGATGACTACCAAAGATGTCCCTCTAAACCTCGAAAGTCAGTGACCACGTTAGCGACTGGAAGGGCTGTGATGGACTTAACAAAAAGCGTTTACTTCACAATTACAAACACAGCAATGATATGATTTAGGTGCTAACATCGAGCCCGAGAGACTGAACAATTTACTCAAAGCTAATTGTGAACTGTTAAAGGCGGAATTCAAGATATAACCACTGAAAGGAAGGGCGTTTGATGCTGACGACAAAACGGACGAATTGGTGCGAGCGTTGCAGGCGACCCAAAACAAGGCGATCCCACATTTCCTAGGAAATCAAAGAGGTTTAAAATTCCCTGGGATCCCGCTTTACTGTACTTAAGATAAAGTGCAAGACAGGCGAGGAGATACCACCAAAGATGCTTTGAGGAAACAGAACGACAAAGAAGACTGATTTTCTATCGGACGGTCAGACAACAATATAAAGAACTACTATACCAAACAGGAGTAGAAAAATGTGAGCCAACATTAAGGACCAAATAGTAGCACATTTTTGGGGTTTTCCATACAAACCTGCAACTAACAAAGTTCGATCACCCACTCTATTATCAATCCTGAGACTATTCGATAGTATGGTGGTGACAGACTGGGAGACATCAGTGCAGTATCGACTCAGAACTTTGTTGTTGGACGAGACAACGGTGGAAGACACAGAGTACCAAAAGAATCTACGATATTAGTTACTAGAGCAGCGTGTGAATAACAGTGGTGCGATTCCATTTGTGCAGGAGGAGGTGAGGTTATCAATAATGAAGTTAAATAAGAAAAAGAAAGCACTAGGACCTGATAGACTGCTGCCAGAGGTGTCACATCTGTTAGTGGACCAAATTGTGCCATATATAAGATGTTATTAAACGAATGTCTTTTGCGGGGGCAGGTGCACAGAATCTGGAAAATCTCAAACATCTTTATACTAGAAAATTGGGGAAGACAAAGACCCAAGAGAACCAAAATCTTAAAGGTCGATTTGTTTGGTAAATTCTCTAATAAAAGTACAGGAAAAACAGACAGGTACCTGCAATTTGAATGTCCTGGAAAGAGAATTGTGGAAGATATCACCACAGGCTGTCCACAGGTCTCTGTCTGTAGTCCATAGTTCTCGGACATTGACATAGGGTCATTACTGAATCAGCTTCAGAGTATAAAAAAGACTAGAGGCAGTATCGCCTGTGCAGAAGATCAGATAATTACAGTATCTGCTACCACAAGGGCTAAATTAGAAGCAAGTAGTAGGTTAGGTCTCGAAAGACTAAGCAACTGGTGCGTAGAAAACAAAATAATGACAGCAGCGCACAAAACAGTTTGTACGTGACTAATTGGAACTTTATCAAGATTGAGAAATCCCACAGTCACAATAAATGACCAACCTATGAAAAGGAAAGAAGTTTATAGGTATCTCTGAATTAACATCGATGAAAAGCAAAACTTTAATGCACATTTAAGAATCGTCTACCAGAGAAGCATTAAAATCCTAAATAAAATAGCAACAACAGGTCAAAGAAATTTTCAGCTGCCACTAAGTGCAGTAAGAGCGTACCACAACCCAACCCCACTCGCTGTTGTGGGCTATGGGTCTAGCGTTTTGGCTTATAGAGTCAGAAGCCTATGGGCAACACAGGCTCTACTTCGAGCACAGAGAGGTGAACTCATGCAACTGACAGACTCTTATAGAACGACAGATGCTTATTATCTAGACCTAGCAGTAAAAAGAGAAGTCTACCATATTGGGCCAAAAAGGACGAGCATGATAAGGTAACAGACATACTGGGCACAAGAGCCGAATCGAATAAGGAAATAAAGGCCTGCACTGAAATCGAATGACAAGAAATCTGGGACAGGGTAGAAACAGGAAGGGAAACTACCACTTCCTTCCTAACATACACTGAACAGCCAAAGAAACTGGTACACCTGCCTAATATCGTGTAGGGCACCCGCGAGCACGGAGAAGTGCCGCAACACGACGTGGCATAGACTCAACTAAAATATGAAGTGGTGCTGCAGGGAATTTACACCATGAATCCTGCAGGGCTTTCCGTAAATCCGTAAGAGTACGAGCGGAAGGAGATCTCTTCTGAAAAGCACGTTGCAAGGCATCCCAAATATGCACAATAATGTTCATGGCTGGCGAGTTTCAACTCAGTGTTCCTGGAGCCACTCTGTTGCAAATCTGGACGTGTCAAGTATCGCATTGTTCTGCTGGAATTGCCCAAATCCGTCGGAATGCACAACGGACATGAATGGATGCAGGTGACCAGACAGGATGCTTGCCAGAGTCGCATCGAGACGTATCAGGAGTCCCATATCACTCCAACTGCACACTCCCCACACCATTACAGAGCTTCCACCAGCTTAAACAGTCCCCTGCTGTCATGCAGGGCCCATGGATTCATGAGGCTGTCTTCATAATCCTACACGTACGTCCGCTCGATGCAATCTGCAACGAGACTCGTCTGACCAGTCAACATGTTTCCATTCATCAACACTCCAATGTCGGTGTTGATAGGCCCAGGCGAGGCGTAAAGCTTTCAGCCGTGCCGTCATCAAGGGTACACGAGTGGGTCTTCGGATCCGAAAGCCCATATCGATGATATTTCGTTGAATGGTCCGCACGCTGACACTTGTTGATGACCCAGCATTGAAATCTGTAGCAATTTGCGAAGGGGTTGCACTTTTGTCACACCGAACGATTCTCTTGAATCTTCGTTGGTCCCGTTCTTTTTCTGGACGCAGCGATGTCGGAGATATGATGTTGTACCGGATTCCTGATATTTACGGTACACTCGTGAAATGGTCGTACGGGAAAATCCCCACTTCATCGCTACCTCGGAGATGCTGTGCCCCGTCGCTCGTGCGCCGACTATCACACCACGTTCTAACTCACTTAAATCTTGACAACGTGCCATTTTAGCAGCAGTAGCCGATCTAACAACTGCACCAGGCAGTTGTTCTCTTATATAGGCGTTGCCGGCCGCAGCGCCGTATTCTGCCTATCTACATAGCTGTGTAGTTGAATAGGCATTCCTATATCAGTTTCTTTGGCGCTTCAGTGTAAAAGAAAGACGAAGCTGTACACTACCTGTCGGGACATGATCCGTATCCTAGCTACTTACTAAAATACGTCAGCGCACCACAGGCACTTGTAGATGTCGAGCGACTGGCACCGGAGGTCACATCGTCTGGAAATGAGCCGTTAGACAAGATGTCACAGCCCAGTACAGGAATGCATTTGGAAATGCAACGGTCTTTAACATAATAAGGTTCAAATGGCTCTAAGCACTATGGGACTTAACATCTGAGGTCCCATAGAGTTAGAACTACTTAAACCTAACTAACCTAAGGACATGACGCACATCCATGCCCAAGGCAGGATTCGAACCTGCGACTGTAGGAGCAGCGCGGCCGGCACATAATAAGGAATGCGGAACTGTGGCATAAGCCGTACTCTCTGATAGCTAAAATATCAGCTTACAAACTGCTTGCGTACATGGCTGATAGACAACTGAGAAGAGGCCTACATAACAGTGAAGAGACGCGCCAAGGCAGAACACCCACTTACAACGACCTTCTGGAAGGAGTGAGTAGGCGAGCCTCAGGGACGACCACGAAGGACTTGCTGAGACCCTGACGGCCACCTCCTTGGGTGGCACAGCAGCACAGACCCTGCGAATGCTGAGTTGCAACCGAGCGCACCGGCGACTAGCAGTGTAGACAAATAAGAAATACAGCTTGGTTCCGATACCAACTACAGGCGTACATGGTGTCTAGTCTGCTGTTTTAGAGTAGTGTAGCAGGATTATAAACTACAAAATTTGTGATCCACAATGCGCTTTATATTATCATAAACCACAGAATGTGACTTCTGTTCCAGATAAACAGATATCTGTGTGCCAAATGGGCAAATGGCAGTATGCAGACACTTTTTTTAATAGTATTTTTGTTTTCATGTAGATATCCTGTGTAATTTTTTCTGTTAAACAGCACAATGCTTAGCTCTTGCTACCAAATTTTAAATTATCTTACAATATTAAGTGCTGCATTTATGTCAATTCATGTGTAAAGTTCTTTTATACAGATAACAGACTGAAGAAGAACATCAAATAAAAAGTCCGGCTACGAGATGAAATGGCAGCCCAGACTCCTGGTTGCTGGGCCGTATGACAGGCGCCAGTCAGGTTGGTACCACATGTGCCGTGGCGGTGGTATTCCCGATCGATTCTCGATCGTTGGGTCTCAGAGTGGTGTTTCTTTCTCCCTTGCGGGGCGCCTCCTGGCGGCGGGTGGCGCCGTCTCTGCCCGGTGGCGTGTGCGCGGGCAGTCAAGTTTGGGCGCATGCGGCTCGAGCATTGCCTTTTGCGTCGGACGGTGGGTCCCTCCGCGCTGTCGCTGGCCGGGGCTGGTGTTGCTTGCTGCTCCCCGGGTCGGTGGTTGGAGTCGTCGCCTGGTTACCAGCTTTCCTGCCCTCTCTGACTGCGCCTTGCTGCGGTCTGGGTGACGATACTCGTGCTGGATCATCTTTCTTACGGCGATTTCCCTGGAGCTTGTGGCTGCGCCGCTCCCGGATATAATTTACAGGGGAGTACTTTTCCGTGCACGGAAGTTTGATGCTGTTTGTGTGTTTCAGCGTGCTATGGCTAAGAAGATTATCTTCGTTGTTATGATTGTGCCGGAAACGTGGGCAAACCCCAGTGTTCGTGTCTCTCGGCATTCTGTGGGGTGATGTACCTTACTTAGTGTGTATTACTTGGCGTTCTATTATGCCGTTGCAGAACTTTGTTTAACCTTTTCCCTCCTTACTCTTCTGCAGAATGCCGTTGGATCCTGTGGCTTGTAATTTCGCTTGTGCCAAGTTCCGGGGTTTTGGGGGATAATTGATTTAATTATGTTTCGGAATTTATGGGATTCTGTGTGTTTGTCTGGGGTTTTTGCTGGCCTGTGCCCGTACGATTTCCCGTTTTCTTGCCCAGGCGCCTTACGTAAAGTTTAAGGTGAGTGAATTTTGGTAGTTCCCGTCCAGTGGCTCGGTGGGTCCCGTGACGAATTGTTTTATTCGCACCTTGCCTGTCCTATCTCCCTGGCTTAAGGTTGGCTCCTCTGTGACCGTGCGCGAGTGTGTATGTGGGCGACGGTGACCGTTTCCTGACTTGTTTACCGTTTCTTGCCGACTTCTCTGCATAGACCGCCGAATCTGTAATTTGGTCTATGCCATGTTATAGTTGCTTCAAGTTGGTTCGCACACTCCCATTGGTAATGACATCTGCGCACCTATGAGATTGAATAATGTTTTGAACTATTGTAAGCTGGCGGTTGTCGCCATGTGCGTTAAATTTTAACTTGTATTTGAGTTTTGGTGTAATTGTGTTTTGTTAACTGAGCTAATTTTATATTGCCTATTGCTGCGATATCAGAAATGTTAAAATCTAGCCCTGGGCTCCGTGTGAATTTTTATGTTGATAACTGATGCAGCATTTTGGTGTAATGATTTATGTTTTACGTTTTGGGGAAATTTTATCTTGTGAAATCCTTGGGGTTAAATTGTGCAACTTGTGTCTATGATCTATGGAAATGTTGGGGTGGATTGCACTTTCTCGTTAGGCCTATCACTTATTGTTTTACTAAAGGCATTAAGGGATATTTGTTGAAATTTAAAAAAAAAATTTTAACAATCATAAATTTAATCTTATATTTGTGGAGAGTTGTTATTTAAATTTCATTATCTTCCCAGCTTGCCCTTTGCTACTGTATTAAAAGTGTTTGTTTTTTTCATTAATCGCAGCTGCTTGCCTTAAAGAACTAAAGTTGATTTTGAAAGACTGAGAATTGGTGTAACTGTTCACTCCAATAAAGCCACTCTGTCACAAGAAAAATTTCTGTGCTACCATTTGTTTCCCCCTTGTTCCCTTTCCACAGCTCACCACATCGCTGTCCATAGCGTCTCCAGACTCGTCTTCGCTGGTCATCGGAGCCCAGCTCGAAGCGGGACTCATCACTGAAGACAATTCTACTCCAGCCAATGAGACTCCAGGCCGAATATGTCTGACACCACTGCAGAAGTGCTTGTTGGTGTACAGAGATCGAAAGTAAACATCGCAAGGGGCGATGTGAGCACAGGCCCCTTTCTGTGAGCCACCTATTAATGGGCATTAGCTCACTGAAGCACCAACTGCACATCGGATCGATGATAATGATGAATCCGGGGACATGACTGCTCATCTGACGATTGTTCGGTCCTCACCTCCCGTCGTCTCTCTACGTAGACCGCTTTCTTCTTGACGCTGTGTTCGGCCATGGTTCACTGATTCCTACCAACGCCGTCGGATAGTGGCATCACTCGTATTCAAATGTCGAGCGATTCGCCGATTACTCCAACCGGCTTCTTTGAGACCAACTGCACTTCCTCTCTCAAATGCTGACATCTACGTATAATTTTCATACGCCCGCCTGCGAAGCATAGGTGCTGTCCAATTGACTTTATGTCCTGGTATCGATTCATTGCCCGCCAAAGTTTACAAATTTTACATTTTCCGTCGACACCTATATGCATATCAGTTTGTGAATGATTTGCTTAAATCCTTTGTGGTGCGTCATTTTCTTTTTGTCTTAGAGTGTTTCTATGTATGAAATCTCACATTAACTACTGCCACAAGTTATGTTTCTGGTACTTACGGCAATGGAAGTCGTCAGCACAGCACTTGTCTTCGTAGAAAAGTGGCGCACACCCACGTAGCACAGAAAGCGTCCACGAGATTTTGTAGTCGCAGCTGCGTCTCTGACACCAAGGCCCTTCCAGGGTCCCTGCAACATCAAGTAGGAAAGTATTTAATACACCAGAGACGTGGATAAACTACATACCTTTACCACGAAAGCGGTTGTGCTACTTCTGTTTAAGGGCCAGTTTCACTGTGTGGTTATTGTAGTCTACAGTCCGAAGAATGGACTGAATCAACTCTCAATGCCTGTCTGACATACGCACGTCTTTTGATCTCCACATCACTACTGCAACCTGCATGTACATTGGAATCCAAAATTAAAGCAACAAACGGAAATTTTGCATGGTTGCGTTTATTTCGCCACAAAACAGTACAAACAATTGATAGTAAAGTAGAAACAATGTAAAGAATACAGAATGTAACCAACTGCAACATACATAACGGTAGAGAAGAATGTTCTTCGTTTTTTTTCAACTTAACGCATTTCCACACACATTCTGACAACTGGTTAATGTGCTCAGTGCAGGGTGTGACCACCTCTGGCACCAGTACAGGCCTGACATCGACGGGACATGCTATGAATGATGTCATCAATCGCATTATTCCTGCAGAGCTGCTCACAAGTCTTGGAGAGTGGTAGGTGGGTGCTGACGTGATACAGTATGCCTAGTGGATCTCAGACATGCTATATGGTATTCAAATCAGAAGAGCAAGCAGGCCACGTCCTGCGTGCAATATCTTCCGTTTCCAAAAAAAAAAAAAAAAAAAAAAAATCAAACAGCTGTGCTCTATGAGATCGAGCATAATCGCACATCAGTACGAAGTCCGTGCCCACGGCACCTCGCAACAACCGCGCATGACATCCCAAGATCTTCTCACGGTACCTGACAGCAGTTAAATCTTGCTGATTCACCTGTAAAATTTCATGAAGAGGTGTTCGCGTAGTCAACATAATCGCTGCTCACACCGTTAGGGATCCTTCTCGATTTCGGTCTCTTTCCACAAGGTTTGGGTCTCAAAATCATGTTCCACGTGCCCTGCAGATGCTAATTTGTCTAGAATCACTCTCCGGACCCAATCGGGACTCATCTGTGAAAAGAGCGTTGTTCCACCGTTTGGCCGTCCAGGTGGGGTCTTGATGGCTCCACTCTAGACGTTCCGTTCTGTGAAGACACGCCAGATGTAAACACGACAGCAGGTCTCCAACAATAAACACCACTCTGCTGAAACCTTCTGTGTACCGTTTGCTTCGATACAACAGGTCCAGGGGATGCTGCGAGGTCAGTTGCCAGCTGCAGTGCGGTAGTAAAGCGGTACCGTCATGCCCTTACAACCAAGTAACAGTCCAGTCTTTCTGACGTAACACGTGATCGCACCTGCCCTGGTCTCCGGGATACAGTTTCGGTCTCTATAAACTGTCGTCTCAGTCGAGAAACAACAGAACGGTTCCCATTAAGCCATCGGGCCACATCAGTTTGCGACTCGCCTGCTTCCATTCTTCACATGGCCCTCGACAACAGAGAGTCTGTAAGCGTCTTCTCTCTGCCCTGCTGTACAGTCTGCGACTGTGTACACAGCGACTGTGGATGTGGCACTATTCTGCGAACAATGCCACGCTTGGTAGGTGCCCTGACATTACCTCTGGCTTGGTTGTCCGTTGATCGGAATGCCATCTTCCATGCAGAACACGATCGTAACAACAGTTTGTACGATTATATCGTGGATTAGACAGAGGACGGGGAAACTGCAGTTTTTTACTTTAATTTTGGACACCAGTGTGCTTCTAATCTCTCCATAATTCCCCTCTCTCCCCCCCTCTTCTACCATTACCAAAAACCTAGTTACTGATGCCCCTAGACATCTCCTATCAACCGATACCTTCTATTAGTCACACCGTACCACAAAATTCTTTCTTTCTGGTTTTATTCAGTGCTTCTTAACTGGTTAGCTGATCAAGCCATCTAATCTTTACCATTCTTCCATATCACTTCATTTGAGATTCCCCTATTCTTTTCGTGACACTAGGACTTGTTTTATACGTTTCATGTCCATATAACGCTATGCGACAAACAAATATTTGCAGAAGATGTGCTTATGCTTAAGTATATATTCGATTTTAATATAGGTCTCTTTGTCTGAAAAGGGTTCCTTGCTGTTGCAAGACAGCGCATGGTATCCTCTTCTTTTGCCATTCTAGGTTATTTTGCTCCACAAGTAGCAAACCATCGCTATAGCTATCCGTGTTGCACTTTACAAGCTAATTCCATGATCAAAAAGACTGTGTCCTATCAACCGATTTGTTCTTTTAATCAATTTGATACGTAAAGCGCTTCCCCTATGTTCGATTAAGTACTTCCGTGTCCGATCTACCAATCTAATCTTCAGCGTTCTTCTGTAACACCGGTTTTCAAAAGCTTCTATTCTCTTTTGGTCTGAGCTGTTTATTGTCTGCGTTTCACTCCCGTAAAAACTTCACTCCATAAAAATAACTTCGGAAAAGACTTTCTGTACTTTATTTCGTAATATCGTAGCAATATATTTTTCAGAAACGCTTTACTTGTTATTACTAGTCTGCGTTTTATATCCTCCTATTGCAAATTTCATCAGTTACTTAGCCTCCCAAATAGCAAACCGTATCCGCTATCTTTAGTGAGTCACTTTGTAAGGTGTCAGGCAAATCCAACACCTTCCATGAAAACCCTGACATGATAAGCAAATCCAGTAGTATGTTACATAGCTCCGAGTAAATCGTGACATTAAATTAACCAAAGTAATACGAGTAACGAGTGAGCAAATGGAATACCACAGACTAACACAAGAATGCCGAAATGCATGTCATACCTTCCCACCGTGAGACAGGCGCAGTTCCGACGGGAGAAACGAGAACAGAAGCCGAGAGCAGAACCGTGTTAAGCTGGAAGGCCCTACGATAAGGGACGGACACCCACGTCGCCAGCTAACCGTTAGGACCACCCCCCAGCCCATGTTAAAAGATAGAGCCCTCCAGAAGAACAGTATAGATCTTACGATAACGCTAAAAGGACCACACCAGGTGCAAGTATTAGCGTGAGACTTTTTCGCGTCTCTGCAAACTTTAAAAAACATTGCCCCACCACGAAAAGTATAACGTTTCTCATTGGATAGACAGAATTTTTGTAGGCGGAGCTTAAGGTTAACATTGAGACCCTGATTGGTCAGATGAAAGCACAGCCAGATAGTTTTTTTTTTTAAACCAACTTCGGTAAATTGTAGTAAGGATAAGTTTGGAGAGATTTGCTTCCGAGACGGCTAGGTGAGCGGAGCTGTGCTGCCCGCTGCCTCCTGACGAACACCGACAATGTAATGAACGCAGGCGATGCCGCATAACAGCGCATAAAGCTTCACTCAGAACTGCAGAAGTCTCATCTGTTACACCCCCTTTTTGCGTAATACTAGTGTCGATCGTCAATTAAAGCTAATGGTGTTCACATTTGCCACTGGAAGTAAAAATCTGAAATGCGATGATTTTTCTGTTATATATTTATTGAGAAGCCACATCAGCCACTGTAATTTACGACAAGTTAGATAAGTAATTAAAGATAATTGAGGGTCGCTGTAGACCATTTTGATAGTTTTCTCTATTGTGAAACTTAATTTAAACCTAGATTATAGATGTGATATGGCATAGGTCATCCTTCGATCCATTGTAGAACTTGGAAACCCACTCAGGGATTATTCGTTCACATTTTTGTTGAACGCAGTTGGTTTTTATCATCCTGTATTAAAACATTTCCTTTTATCAATAGCGCAATTTATAAACAATGTTTTGTTAGTAGAATAATATTTCCAATGGTAAACTTAACTGCTTTTTCGACGTTATTTTACCAGCTAACTAAAAATAGGAAAGCCTTGAACCCCTTCCACTAAATTTAGTTAGTATTAAGATTCTTTTACAGGGAGTGCAGTGGAGCTGACGCTGAAATCATTAAGTATTTGGTTATATCATCGCTAGTGTCACTGAACTCTTCTGAATTCTACATGTCATGTGTGATCTGGCGTCTCCTTACCAGCAACAGGTCCCAGGTTCAAACTAGTCAATTCCCTAAAAAAACACGCTCAGAGTGTCGTTGCGCGAAAGTGGTAGGGAGACACGATATAGAACAAACAGACACCACGCAGAATGTTAGAAAATGGCGACCCTGCCAGGATGGTAAAATACCATGATTGAAGGTCGACCACATGCCTAACTAGGTCAGAAAAATATCCTGTTGAAAAATTTTCGTAGTAAAAAATTTTTTTTCTTAACTTATACATAGTCGAAAACAGTAGCTTCATCGATAGATAGTAAGAAAGTATTCAATATATAGTGAGACATTCTAGCAGAGACAATAGCATAATTATGTTATGAATTTTAAAAATTGTTAGAATTAAGTTTTCTCCTCAATGCAAGCGCACAGGTGGCGGATACATCGTTGACAAGTTGGTTATGACCCAACAAGTAAGTGAATGGTTTGTCAAGTCGTGTGAACAAAAATTTATGAAACGCGTGAGATCGTATGAGCGCATGTTGACTCAAAGTAGGGCGCGTGAATTGCTTTTAAAACAGAAAATAAGGGATTCGGAAAGATTAGCAATGGCAGATCGAGACCTTGACCGAATTGAGGTAGAGACCCAACATGAAGACTGACAGAGAATAGAGGACAGTACAACAGACGATGCAGTATGGCGAGAAATAGGACATATAACGCACCATAACGAGGATAATGTACGTCAAGGCATAGAAAACATAAGTCAGCATACGACAGAGGAACAGGAAAGTAGAGAGACAGTCGTGAGGATTCTAACTTGCGTCTTGAATACGTAGAACCCATAGTACAAGTATTCAGAGCTCCCTCACCACAGAGTACATGAATGCGAGCAGAAACGTGTCACAGCACCGTTCAATGCAATCGGTTGCGAACCAACACTTGGGCGAAAACACAGAGCGTAGGACGTCGGAAGAAAACTCAATAGGACCCACCAATCTGGCAGAATTATTACAACAAATTACGGAAATCATGACAAGGCAAAATAAAGACATAGCGAACCAAATTAAAATTCAGAATGCAGAAACCACGAGACAAATGCGTGAAATTAAAGAACAAAACAAAAAAATTCATTTACACCTAAGTCGTACTGAAGACGAGGCAAAAGAATCTCGAGAAGTGATCGGAAACTTAATAACAGGTCACAATCAATTGAGAACAGACATTGACAAGGTACAAGCGGACGTACAAACATTGCGTAATGACATTCAGGACGAGATCAAAACATTACGTAACAACACCCAGGGAGAAGTCAAGAAACTAGAGAAACAGATAAACGAAATTACTAGACAAGCAGCAGGTACAGCGCGTGAAATTGTTGAAAACAGTGTGTTACACAAACGTATCACAAAAGCAGCGCTGAAAAGTTACGATAACCGCATAGCCAAAATAGAAGCGCAAACGAAGCGACAATTTCAGAAATTGCGAACAGAGTTGTTGCAAACCATTGAAGAGCGTAGTGAACAGGATCGAACAAGCACAGAGTCTGCAACCACATCCGTATCTGTAACAGCACCGGAAAAACAATCAATTAATGAAGATATTACGCATTTGCGATTCCAATCACAGGAGGAAAGTAACATACGTGAAATCAGACAGCCTGCACAGCAACAAACACATTTCGAAATTCTTGATGAACAAACGTCATCACAAACACATGCGGAACCACAAATGTATGTTTCAAGACAGTTTGGATCGTGCAATGAAGCAGCAAGGTTAGCCAGACAAGATACCGAACCAATACCTGACAATGGAAAGCCAGGTCGCAAAGAGTACAGTGCAATGCATTCAGCTACACGTTCACAACAGATGGAAGAAAATTATTGCGTACCACTCCAACGATACTACGCAAGGGTAGGCGAAAGTTACAGTGGACAATATCCAATGGATCTACCACAATAGGAAAGAACGACGGGAGAAATGATCAGAAACAAAAGTGGCGAAGAATCGCGAATTTCATATGGAACTATGACGAAGTACGACAACGATCATTTCCTCACAGTCAGAAAATTTCAACACTTTCGAGAAGGAAACTCATTACATCCACGAACTTTTATTGATCAATTCCGAGTAGGATTATCAGAACACTGGACGCTAGCACACAAATTAGACTTTATATGTGCACACTTGTCAGGAACAGTCGCAGAATGTTGCAGCGACATGCCGATCGTACGAAGATTTCAGAGAGAAGTTTCTCTCACGATATTGGTCCAGCGAAGCACAGAACAGAGTGAAGTACGAATTATTACAGAACTCATATTTTGAAAATTCGGGAGAGAAGAGCCCCGTGAAATTTTTCGAATTAATGGCAAAGAAAAATCAATGCTTAGATGTACCATACAGTGACGGAGAGTTGATTAATTATGCGCGATGAAGCTACCATTGAAATACCAGCAATCATTAATAGGTCGCGGAGGCAATGACGTCGAAGCATTTAAAGGTATTCTAAGGGAACTAGAGTTCATATTTTCGGAAGATGACGCAAGAAAAAGACGAAGCGCACTTGAAAACGAAAGCAAAAAGCAGTGGAATCCACAAGACACAGTACGAAGAAACAATAATTACGAACCATGTGATAACTTCGCACCAAGAAACGACAATAGATTTCAACAAAGAACCGGTTATGGATTTAGAAGAGAATATGGCAATAACTATAATTCACCCAGGAACGGCAACAACTATTACAGAGGGAATAACGACAACCGGAACGGGTACTGGAGAACCAATAGACCGACAAATTATCATCAAAGAAACCACTATCAACAAGCTGAACAAGAAAAGAGAATACAGATAGAAGAGGTGGAGGTAAGACCACCAAACCCCGATAAACGTCCGAATTGACAGCTAAGCGCCCATGCCAAAGAGAATGACGCACCGACCCAGGACAATTGCAGCACCTTGAACAGAGAAGTAAAAATCTTATCACGAGAAGAGAAGAAGGAAGAAACAAATCCGCAGGGACCAGATAAAAACGACGACAGGAAAATAACAATATCGTGTTGGGACGAAATTAATTGGGATAATACTGACGAGGAAGATGAATTACCAGAAGCATGCACAACGAATGTAGGAGGAAAGGACAAAGTAATGAGTATTGCAGAGCTATTTGAGATGGAAACCAGGGAAAGTGAATTCAATGAGGATAACGCGCAGTCGACAGAAGTTGAAAATAAGTTACGAGTGGGCACACAACCCAACGTATATAATGAAGGAAGTTATGAAGCGATAATTAGAGCATTTAGATGCGATTATGTGGAAGTAGCGACGAAGAAGGAGAAGATAGACGAGGATGAGGAAAAAGTAGAGGATGTTGAAGAAAGCATAAATGAAGGAAGAAATAGAGAAGAGGAAATAAAAGAGAGAGATGTAGCAGTCGAAGCTTATCCTACAGAAGGTTCGAATTCACAAGGGAAATTCCTAAAAAGACTCATGTATGATTCAGTGGAGGATTAGTTGATGCAAGAAGAAGAAGAACAGAACCAACCCTTTCAAATTCAACCAATTGTGAAGGCCATGGTAAAGAATATCCCGGTCAATATTGTAATTGATAGCGGAAGTGAACTGACTGCGATCTCAGAAAATTTATTCATGCAGTATAAGGCCAATGAGGAATTGCCAGTTCTGAAAACACGTAAGATTAAAGTAAGAGGTCCTATTAGAAACAATGCTGCGGAAGTTACGAGACGAACATGGTTAACTTTTTCGTGTCAAGGTCAAAAGATCGAAGCCAACTTCGTGATTATACCTAAACTAACTGTAGATTTGATTATAGGTGCAGATTTTTCAAATGAGAGACGAGCGATAATAGATATGGGGAAAGGTAGCGTAACATTCGGGAATGTCACACTTCTCTTTGAGCAAAAGCTAAAATTAGAAGAAATACCAGTTATAAACAAACAATTAAGAATGACGCGAGATAAAGAGGATGAACAATTAGAATGGTATGCACAAAAGGGGGAATCGCCTCAACTCATGTTAGAAGTCCATAAAGAAATCGACGAAAAATTATAAGAAGTTCAAGGTATTTCGGAACACAGTAAAAGAGAATTAGAGGGTATTTTACGAGATAAAGCAGAGGTATTTTTACCTAAGACTGGCAGTATTAAGCACTTTCAGTACAAGTTTGAAGTAAAACAGCACAAACCATTTAGAGTGCCACCCTATACAATCCCATTAAGCTACAGGAATAAAGTATTCCAGGAGATATCTTAAGTGTTAGATGACGATATCATTGAACCAGCTACCTCCACATATAACAGCCCGCTCCATATTGTATAAAAACGAGATGGGAGCATCAGGTTAGTGCTTGATTCCAGACAGATCAACACAATCATAATCACTGAGACAGATCGCCCAGAAAAATTAGAGGGATTGATACAAAACTTCCACGATGCTAAGATATTTTCATCAATTGATTTACGGAGTAGTTTCTGGCAAATAGAATTGGCCCCAGAATGTAGAAAATTTACAGCATTTATCGTATTCGGTAGATGTTACCAGTTTAAACGATTGCCATTTGGTTTAAACATATCATCATCAGCATTTATTAGGGGATTTAATACTATACTCAGTCCTGAAATTTTACAAAAAATTACTTGTTATGTTGATGTGATTATAGCACAACCCTCTTGGGAACATCACAACGACACATAAAATCAGTTTTTACAGATCATGAAAGAGCATGGGGTCACAGTGAATATAACAAAATCCAAATTTGGAAGGCGAGAGGTCAAATTTCTAGGACACATAATTTCCGAGAAAGGGGTAATGCCCTACCCAGAAAAACTAACGGCAATCAAAGAATTCTGTACTCCATATAATAAGAAAACTCTCAGAGGATTTCTAGGTCTCACCGGATTCTATAAAAAATTTATTTGGATCGACTCTCTTGCAACACCATGCCTATGTGCATTGACTGGAAAAAACACGCCATGGGTATGGGATCAACAAGCCAATGAAGAATTTTTAAAAGAGAAAAACGCACTAATAACAGCACTGATTTTAGCACATCCTGATCTAACACAAAATTTTTGCATGGCCACTGATAACGCGAAAACAGGTTTAGGAGTTGTTTTATTCCAAGAATACGAACAGGCAGGCCTAAGATCATATAGAACAATTGCATTTGCCAGTCGGGTACTCACAAAAAGCGAGAAAAACTATTCAGTCACGGAGCTGGAAGTATTGGCCATTGTATGGGGCTTCCAATGTTTTCGATACTTCCTATTCGGAAGAAAAACAAAAGTATACACTGACCACAAAGCATTAGAATTTCTGTTATCCGCCAAACTAACTCATGAGATGTTAGCCAGATGGATGTTAATACTACAAGAATTTGACTTCACTATTACACACATAACAGGACCAGCGAACGTATTAGCAGATGCTTTATCACGATGTCCACAGGGTGCAGCCAATAACGTAGATTTGGAAGCAGCAGAAGACCAGTTTACAATGTACTATATGAAACAAGTACCTTTCGAAAACTACATTACAACAGCATTGAAAAACATAGGCAAAGAACATTACAAGGATCCCGAAATACTGGGAATCAAACACAAGTGGAGAGCTAAGGATTTTCCAGACATTCGACAGCACTATCTCGTAAAAAACAATGTTTTATTTTTTAGACGAAATGTTGTAATGAATGAATGGTTAATTTATATCCCAGATGAACTAATTAATAAGTACATATGGTATACACATTTAAGTAATGGCCACTTTGGACCAAAGAAATGCTTTTTAAAAATAAAACAAACAAGCCATTTCCCTAATATGGAAAGATGAATTAGAACAGTATTAGTCAAATGCAAAAAATGTATGAGGGCTAAACACGTCACTTTCCAAACCAAGCCGCCGATGTTTCCAACAATCCCTAAAAGATTAAAACAAATAGCTGCAACAGATTTGATGGGGCCCCTCCCACGCACAAAAATGGATATATTTTCATATTTGTCATTTTGGAACTTACTTCTAAATATGTTACCTTGACACCATTAAAACGGGCAACAGGTCTTACTATAAGTAAAGCATTTAGACAAGATTTTCTCAGACAAGTAGGCCCGAGTGGAACGAATAATTTCGGATAATGGCCCACAATACAAATCAGTGTAATGGCAGAACACGTTAAAACAGCACAAAATAAAACCCATCTACATATCTAAGTACAAACCTAGCGTAAATCCAGCAGAACGATCTATGAAGGACATAGGCACTTTATGTCGATTATATGCAGGCAAAAGACACAACACTTGGGATATATACCTTAAAGATTTTCAAGAAGTAATAAATGAAATGCCACATAGCACTACACTACTACCTCCAGTTACTATACTTAAAAATATTGAACCCCCAAACATAACCAGAGAAAATGTTAGATTTCCTTTTGTACCACGTAGAGAGCACAAGCAAGTCATAGCAACAGCACTCTCCAACATCAGAAAGGCAGCCATTAAAAGAAAAGAAAGAGGAGATAGAACAGCAATTAAAAGAACGTTCTCAGTAGGCCAGAAAGTATTTGTAAAAACACACCATCTCTCCAGCAAACAGAAACACAAAATACATAAGTTTCGCACTGCATACAAAGGACCTGTCATAATTAGCCGAATTGCTCATGATAATGCTGTGGAACTAATGAACCCAGAAACAGGCAAAACCTTAGGACTTCACCATGTGAGCCATATCAAAAAGTTTGAAGATTAATTTTATTACTGGTAAATAATCAGCACAATATTTCGAGATTATGTTGCAGATAAGATCGTCAGGAGTATAAGAATGAAGAGAGAGGAAGGTGGGAAAAAGAAAGTAGTTTCAATAAAACCAAAAACAAAAATAACACCAATAGTACCATAAATTAAGGTGAAGGGATAAAGCGTAGATAGTCTAACAGCATGAAATACTAAAATGCTATACACCACGACACTACACAAAAATAAAAAACGAATTTGATGTTTCTTGTATAAGTTAAGACTCAAAATATCTTAGAATTGTAACATGGAAAGGACACCGACATTTGTAAGGCTTTTTAAAAAAGGCGTAAAAGTATGTAGGTACTAGACATATGTTGGATGACTATAAATAAAACTTTTTGTAAGAACCATTGTAAAAACTCCAGCACGGACAAGATGCAACAACCCACTAGTTGCAACGAGAGAAGTATCAAGAAAGAAAAGGACGTAATTAGCAAGACACGATTCCTACAAGGCAGAAGTGTCGAGAGAAAGGAAAGGACAGCGAGACCAACAGAAGGCCCTGGTATCGAAAGTGGGCAATAAATTTGCCCACTAGGCGGAACCCTGCTGGGATGGAACACAGTGCCGCACAGTGGCAGAGCCCTGCAGAGACGCGACGGGACGCTGAATGCCGGAAGGGTCTCCGAGCGCCCCGAATGAATGGAGCGAACAAAAAACGGACAGACGAGAAGACCGCTTGGGCAAGCCACCACAGGCAAAAAAAAAAATTGAGTAAAAGTCACACTACCGCTATTAAACAGCACGCTAATGCACGAAACTGAAGAAAAGTCCACAAAGTAGAAATGACACGTCCAAACCATTTATCAAACTGTTACTAGGAGGAGAACTTCAAAGTTACTAGTTATCAATAAATATTTCCATATCCCGCCCAGAGAAGAACCAAGAAGCAAGTAAGAAGCAGAGAAAAAGCAGGAAGAACAGAAGTTGTAGATTTGCAATATTGAGACCAAGAAAGAAGATGGGTGAAGAATAGACGACATACCTTCCCAAATCCCTATCCTATTGTAAACTAGTCGTTTGCGAAGTATTACAACGAAAAACGACCGCTTTCAGCGACACATAACGATGGCTTTCACACATACAATGCCAGTAAACCACAAGATTCTGCACTCACAGCTCCATTCCATTATGGGACATCCACAACAGCAATACACACTTGCAAAGCCAACAAGGAACAACGAAAAAAGCTGTACATCAAATACTTGCCCACATCCATCTCACTCAAGTCCACCACCTTCGTGCAAAAACATTCGCCAACCTCATGCTTAGGCATTCATAGGATTGTGTGAATGTGTGAAATCAAATTATGTGATGTAGGAATTGTGCAAAAGAAACGTGTGAAAAACTAAATAAGTTAAGCACACCAGACAGCTAATAAACTACAAAATAACAGTCATTGACTATGGGCTTAAGTAAAAAATAGACTATCGATAAAAATAAGTCATTAGTTCTGAAATGGACAGTATATAAAGACAAAAGTAAGGCATAATAAGCACTAAAACTATATGCCACTTATTTTCTCCTCATAAAAATAAAAGAACACCTATATTTTACTTATTTTCTCCTTATAAAAACAAAGAATAAAAAATTATCTTGTTGGATGTTTCCCTTTTTTTTAACATTTGTTAGGATAATATCTCAATACTTGTGTGTGTATATTTCTTTGCCAAAGCAATTCTTGGAAATAATTCTTATTTGTTAGTGTAACAATGTTGAAATGAGTGTCTAGAAACAAAAACATTTTACTTGTACATGATATTTAGAAAATGTGTTAGGAATAGATTTTACTTAATTACTACATTTATAAAAAAAAAAATATTTCTAAGAAAATCAATGTGAAAGACTCCTCACTTTCGATAACAAACATCTTAAAAAACAAACTTCACACTTAAATAAAGAAAGAAAATAATTAAAAATTAATAATAGCATAAAAATTTTCTTCTCTTGTCATTTTTGAGAATAACGTGGAAGAATATAAAAATATAAATTAGCAATACAAACTAGCATAGAACAGAATAACATGGCTGAACAGTAGGCAACAAAATTTAGATAATGGAATAATTTTTGACTCACTTAGACAACGATTCAATCATTGCCTAAATTCAGTGCAAAAATTAAGTTCGAAGGGTGGTGATATGTAATGTGTCAGGCAAATCCAACACCTTCCATGAAAACCCTGACATGATAAGCAAATCCAGTAGTATGTCACATAGCTCTGAATAAATCGTGACATTAAATTAACCAAAGTAATACGAGTAACGAGTGAGCAAATGGAATACCACAGACTAACACAAGAATGCCTAAATGCATGTCATACCTTCCCACCGTGAGACAGACGCAGTTCCGAGGGGAGAAACGAGAACAGAAGCCGAGAGCAGAACCGTGTTAAGCTGGAAGGCCCTACGATAAGGGACGGGCACCCACTTCGCCAGCTAATCGTTAGGACCACCCCCCAGCCCATGTTAAAAGATAGAGCCCTCCAGAAGAACAGTATAGATCTTACGATAACACAAAAAGGGCCCCCACAGCCGCATGTTTTAGCGTGAGACTTTTTCGCGTCTCTGTTGCGTCAGGAGCACCCCCCAGCCCATGTTAAAAGATAGAGCCCTCCAGAAGAACAGTATAGATCTTACGATAACGTTAAAAGGACCACACTAGCTGCAAGTTTTAGCGTGAGACTTTTTCGCGTCTCTGTTACGTTGCAAACTTTAAAAAACATTGCCCCTCCACGAAAAGTATAGCGTTTCTCATTGGATGGACAGAATTTTTGCAGGCAGAGCTTAAGGTTAACATTGAGACCCTGATTGGTCAGATGAGAACACAGCCAGATAGTTTTTTATTTAAGCCAACTTCGGTAAATTGTAGTAAGAAGTTAGGAGGGAGTTGGTTCCGAGACAGCTAGGTGAGCGGAGCTGTGCTGTCCGCCGCCCCCTGACGAACACCGACAAGGTAATGAACGCATGCGATGCCGCATAACAGCGCATAAAGCTTCACTCAGAACTCCAGGAGTCTCATCTGTTGCACCCCCCTCCCCTCCCCCCCCACCCCCCATTTTTGCGTAATACTAGTGTCGATCGTCAATTAAAGCTCATGGTGTTCACATTTGCCACTGGAAGTAAAAATCTCAAACGCGATAATTTTTCTGTTGTATAGTTATTGAGAAGCCACATCAGCCACTGTAATTTACGACAAGTTAGATAAGTAATTAAAGATAATTGAGGGTCACTTTAGACCATTTTGATAGTTTTCTCTCTTGTGAAACTTAATTTAAATCTAGATTATAGATGTGATATGGCATAGGTCATCCTTCGATCCATTGTAGAACTTGGAAACCCACTCAGGGAATATTCGTTCACATTTTTGTTGAATGCAGTTGGTTTTTATCATCCTGTATTAAAACATTTCCTTTTATCAATAGTGCAATTTATAAACAATGTTTTGTGAGTAGAATAATATTTCCAATGGTAAACTTAACTGCTTTTTCGACGTTATTTTACCAGCTAACTAAAAATAGGAAAGCCTTGAACCCCTTCCACTAAATTTAGTTAGTATTAAGATTCTTTTACAGGGAGTGCAGTGGAGCTGACGCTGAAATCATTAAGTATTTGGTTATATCATCGCTAGTGTCACTGAACTCTTCTGAATTCTACATGTCATGTGTGGTCTGGCGTCTCCTTACCAGCAACAGGTCCCAGGTTCAAACTAGTCAATTCCCTAAAAAACACGCTCAGAGTGTCGTTGCGCGAAAGTGGTAGGGAGACACGATATAGAACAAACAGACACCACACAGAATGTTAGAACTTGCTAATCTAATTCCCTCAGCGTCTCTGGGTTTAATTCAACTGCATTTAGTTGACCGTATGATACTTTTACTGACGTTCATCTTTTAATATCTTACTGCGACACTGCCCGTTCCGTTGAACTGATCTGTAAAGATCTTTTCCGTTTCTGGCAGAATTACAATGTCATCTACAAACTTTAAAATTTGAATTTGTTCTCCCCTAACTTGAAATTCTTATCCAGCATTAACCTTGCTATTCTTTATTGGGTGCTTAACGTACAGAGAGTAACACAGAGCAACGCTAGAGATCTACCTCACTCCCTTCCCAATTTCAGCTTCCATTCCATGTCCTTTGACTCTTACAGCTGCAGTATGGTTTCTGAACAAATTGTACACAGCCTTTCGGATACAGTATTTTATCCCTAGTAAATTTAGAGACTTGAAGAATGTTTTCCTCTCAACATCGTCAACTGTTTTTCTGAAACTACAAGGGCTATAAACGTAGTTTAAGAAAGTCAACAGCATTTTGTAAATCTGAAAATGCTCCACGTGTAGGTTTGTTCTTTATGACTATGCGGAGAACGGAAGTTACAAATCACTGACATTGATTTCATGACTGTTGGTTTTATGTTTGCATCTATTATTTGATCCTTTCTTCAGCAGCGCCACTACAATAAACATGGTATATCTACTAACAACCAATAGAGGTCTTAGATTTGTGATTTGTGTCCCGTTTTCTAGACAAAATAATTTCCTTTATAGGAAACGAGAGACTTCCTAACGACGTCTCGGCACTCTACAGTGTAATGGTTTGCAATTTGTGTCAGCTGTAGATAGTTCTCTGCGTCTTTGAGTTTATTTTTATTTTCTGGCTTTTATGTAAAACATAACGATTTATTTTGGCTCTACGTATTACGTTTACAGAAGAGGAATTGTTTTCTTACCGTCATATCTCTCCTGGCAAACACACTTCATGCACTCAGAATTGGCTGCTTCAATCAACTGTCCCTCCAGATATGTTTTCCCTTTATATGCACATTCGGTGAGGTTGGCGTCAGACGCTGCAAAATAGAAACACAAACGCTGATGAGCCAAAACGTTATGACTACTGCCCAGCCAAGAGGTTCCATGATGCCTGGTGGCGCTAAGGCTACGTGAAGAGGTAAGATGAGTGCAGGGTGGTTATAATTAAACTTCCAGATTTAACACTACTCGCAGTCTCGCGGTAGTGTTCTCACTTCCCGAGTACGGGGTCCTGGGTTCGATTCCCGGCGCGGTCATGGATTTTCACCTGCTATGAGATGACTGGATGTTGTTGCGTCGTCTTCATCATCATCATTCTTTCCCATTAAGGTCGGAGGAAGGCAACGGCAAACCACCTCCATTAGGACCTTGCCTAATACGGCGGTGCTCGTCTCCCACATCGTTCCCCTACGCTCTGTCAAGCAACATGGGACTTTATTTCCATTTCCATATTTTACACGTTATAACACGGAAACTAATAACCGTACGAGTACCAAACTTGGCTTTAGTAATATCAAGGACATGGGAAGAGCAATAACGCAGAATCGTTTCGATTGAAACACTTTTAATGTGCTGCTACAGTACATCATACCATTACACATCGGTGCCATTACTGGTATAAAAGGAGCTCAATATGGCGCCCATCAGCGTCTAAAAGAGACTGAAAGCACATGATCGCATTTTGCACAGCAGAACGAAGCATGTCCGTACGTATGCTGGCTACCTCTCTTGATATGCTGCGCTTCAGATCAGCCCATGTGTCAATGTTCCCATGATAAACCCCATCTTTCGGGTAGCCCCACAACCAGAAATCGAACGTTTCCAAATGTGTTTCGGAGAGGCAGGCGAACTTCACGAGCGATGTGCATTTGGGCCTCATCTTGCGTGAAAAATGTTGAGTTTAATGCATCTCTCTGCTGTAGGGCCGGTATGACAGGCTGGCGAACCATATCGCAGTATCGCTGGTCAGTCACACTGCACGTCTTTCTTTGCTCCTTGAGTGCCAACCTGTTGAAAAAAGAATGAACCAATGATGAACGTAGCCGTAAAGCCACACCGTGCGGTGACACGTTCACCATACGGAGGAACTTCATGCACAGTGACTGGAGTAGAAGATCCCCACACTCGGCAGTTCTGCGTGTTCACCTCAGCCGTCAGATAAAAATGAGCTTCGTCTGTCCATAGGATGGCCCAGGGCAAACCCTCGTCAACTTCAATCCTTGCGAGAAAGCGGAGAACGAAATGAACACGTCGAGGTGCAAGCTGCTGTACGATATGGATCTTGTACGGATTCCATTTGAGAATGGTTTAAAGCATCTTCCGTACAGTGGACCAAGGGATGTTCAAGTGTCGTGACACAGCATTCACACTGTCTGACGACAGGGAACAATGCACAGCGTTGTCTGTCATAGCAACAGCGATTTCATCAATCAACTGTGGTGCAACCAGTCGTTGGCCTCTTCCCAAAGTGACGCCCAGTTCTCCAGTTGACTCGAAGTTCTTCAACATGTTCTGCACAGCAGGTGGAGAAAGAGGGCCCTTCCGTAATCCTTTCAGCCGGCGTTATTCTCGAAGTGCAGCTGCAGCATTACTGTCGTTTTGGTAATAGAGCAGAACCAATAATGCCTTGTTCCTTTTGTCTACGTTTGTGTTGACTCGTCAACAAGTGCACTGCGACTGGCCAGGTGTGTGACACTATGGATCACGATGACTGATCACGGCACCTGGTGGCCATAGTTGGAAGTGGACGACGGCAATGTGACGCGCGGAAAGACCGAACCCCATGCTGTGGACATTAACGCTACCAAGTTTCACACTCGTACCCTAATAGGTTTCCATGTTATAACATGTTAAATAGGGAAAGTTTGGTTATAACCACCCGGTACATGGGCTGAGCAGAGCATAGACGAATGGGGAATCATTCTGGTGACGGTAAGTGGCTCAAATGCGTAAATCCGGCGACTTAAGAGACTTTGACAAAAGCCAGATGGTTGCGGCCCAAAGACTGGGAGCGAGCATCTCGCATACGGCGAAGCTGTACGGTTGTTCACGTGCTGCTGTCGTGAGCGTCTATGGAAAGTGGCTGCAGAAAGCTGAAACCACGAGTAGGCAACAAGGAGGTGGACGTCCATATGTCGTCACAGAACACAGGGACCGGCGGCTTGCCCGCTTTCGAAAGCAGGATAGGCGGCGATCTGTGGCAGATCTGACGGGAGAATACAGTGCTGGCGAGACGGGCACAGGTGTTTTGGACTCACCGTTTAGAGCACAGTGTTGGACACGGTGACCCACGGCAGGGGTGCAGCACCGAATCTCCCCGCAGTCAGAAAAATGGTACCGAATCCTCCCAAGCCCGCAAGGTTCAAAATGGCTCTGAGCACTATGGGACTCAACTACTGAGGTCATAAGTCCCCTAGAACTTACAACTACTTAAACCTAACTAACCTAAGGACATCACACACATCCATGCTCGAGGCATGATTCGAACCTGCGTCCGTAGCGGTCGCGCGGTTCCAGACTGTAGCGCCTAGAACCGCTAGGCCACTCCGGCCGGCCCAAGTCCGCAAGGGTCTGAAAAACAATGGGACTGAGTCCCCCCGTTTGAAGCAGTTCTAAATGTTATGATACTCCAAGCAGGCAAAGGAAA
Organism: Schistocerca serialis cubense; assembly: GCF_023864345.2. Classification (NCBI taxonomy): domain Eukaryota; kingdom Metazoa; phylum Arthropoda; class Insecta; order Orthoptera; family Acrididae; genus Schistocerca; species Schistocerca serialis. The sequence goes on from NC_064639.1 coordinate 878,078,684, forward strand.
GCATATGAAGTTACAGTAGTGGTTTTCGCGTGTATTGTATGTTTAAAAGTTTTATCTTTTATCTTATTTAGATATTTATTTTTAGAAACTGGAATCATTTATAGCCTTGATTTCTTCGTAATTAATTTATTAAAATAGCAAATCATGATTTCGCAACACATATTCTATCTCAGTGTTCATTTTATGAATTATAGTTACATTTCCAGCAAATCTATACAAACAACAAATTGATAAGTGTCCGATGTCTGAATATAGGAGATGGTTAAGAAAACTCAGTTTGAATGGTCTATAGAAGCGCAATGGATGGCAGAGTTATAACAGTTTTACCATAAGACCGTGCGTGGATGCCAGTGTCGTAGCTAGTGGTTGGCCAGAGAGAGGGTCGGCACTTGGCACCCGCAGCCACAGCCAGTACACCGCTGGGGCACAGGCACAAAATTATTGTCGATTGTACACGATATTGCAAAAAGCATAAATGTTGACCTTGTAATTGATAAATTAGACTCAGAAAAAGCCCAAATATTGAAATCTGAAAGGCCGTAATGGTGCTGAGTATATTTATATGTTTTGACGATGCCATTACGGCCTTATCACTTTAGGACATGGTGTAGAACAGGTACGCTTTACGTTATTTTATCTGCACATTTCCCAGGTTGTATGACAGTATATTCTGATATGAAATGCTGTAATGTGTTGAAAGTTAGACTGCCCACTAGGTGTATATATTGTAGATCTGAAGATGGTCACTACTGACTCAAACCGATCATCGTCAAAGAAATTTATATTGTGATCAAAGCCTGGAATACTAAAAAAAAAACATTTGACAGTAATGGGTCACTGTTCATATTTGCGACTATGTCACAGCTGGTGATGCTTATATTTGGCAAAACAAAAACAGTAAAATGAATGGGTAAACTCAATAAAAAATCTATGTTTGTATTTTCAGTACCGTTTTGAAAGTTACAGTTTCATCATCAAGGCTTCAGTTCTTAATAAGGATCTGCTTTTCGGTCTCAACACGCCATAAACGCGTGTCTCTGGTAGTTACAGTACATTCGTATCTGAAATTTACAAAGCTATCGGAAAAATGCAAACAAAATAACAGAAATCAATCAGTGATCTTCCGAGACATTCTGAACATGACAGCAGTTGCTGTCGCTGGGTTCCGCTGGGTTCCGCTCATAGTATTGGGAACTTGTGCATTCACTGCTGCCAGAGAGGGCGAAGAACCAACCGTATTCAGGCAAGTTGATGCTGGGCGTTATTTGGACTCAGAGACTGTAGTGACTTCTAATTATCCTCGCAGGGGTCAGATCGTCAAAAGATGGGGGGGGGGGGGGGGGGGGGGGGGGGGAAACCGAAATGTATGAGGTTACGGGAGGCTGTCAAAACGGAGCACCGCGACGGACTGTCCGAATAATATTTGTTTGCTCCAAGGCAATGCTCTAACTCATACTGCACTTTAAAAAATCACCCACGTTTTTTCTTTGGGCTATCGAATTAGGTCATATTAGAACAGTTAGCTGAAAAAGACAACGAGTTCGTAAATGTGGAAGTTTTAGACGAACTTGGAAGACGATAATTTTGTGACCAACTGATGATGAGTAGCTTATTTGATGTACTGCCTTTGCAACTGGAAAGTTAACCACAATAATGAAATATAGTGATCGATGACATCGCATTACTCTTGAAAATATCGCTACCCGAGACGAATGTTGGAATACTCCAGACAAACAATAGCTCCGTCTTGTTAGATGACTACCTTGCATAAAGAAATCCCTATTGTAGTTGACCTCTCTGTAGGGTCAATCTGTCTCGTAAATCGCCGTCGACCGCTGGCGAAAGCATAATCGCACCCGTTCTTACAATTCCTCGTCTACTGAGACCGACGTACACACGTCTTTCTTCAGATCACCGAAGATGTGGAAAGCGCACGGTGAAAGATCCGGGATATAAGGAGGACGTTGCAGTGTTTGCCAACCAAATCTCTGAAGGGTAGCCTTCGTCCGATTGGTAGTGAGAGTGCGGGCGTTTTCATGCAACTGGATGACTCCGTCCGACAGCGTTCCTCTGCGTTTTGACTTTATGTCGCGTCGCAGTTCCTGCAAAGAGTCTTCATAGCGGTGCGCATTGATTGTGGTTCGACGCTCGAGGAACCCGACTAGCGGAGGGCTCCGTCAGTCGAAGAAGAAGATCATCATGACCCTCCTGTAACTTGTGTGAACATCTTTGGATTACTTTGGCAGAGGAGATGTGCGATGTTTCCACTGCTCCCCTTGGCACTTGCCCTCGGGATCGAAATGGTGGCACCACGTAAGGTCATTGCACGATAAGCCCGCCCATCACCGCCAATCGGACTAAGGATACGCTTCAGCGATTTGGTTGGTAAACACTGTAACAGCCCGATCTTTCACCGTGTGATTTACACATCTTTGGAGATCTAAAGAAAGACGTATATGGACGTCGGTAGCAATGGGAGTGCGAGAATGGGTGCTGTTGTGGCTCCGTCAGCGGCCGACCGCGTTCTACGGAACAGGAGTTGACTGTCTCGTCTCCACGTGGCATGAACGCCTTAACGATTGTTGGGATTGCTTTTCAGTGGAACCGTTCCGTGTTCCCGTTGTGGCAGAAGTTCCATTTTCATTTCACCGCACCTCACACTAAAATTAGTAAAAATAGATTAACTAGTCTTTACACGTAACTTACGATGATGAAACTGTAGCACAATGTTTATACGAAGTGACAATGGAGTTTTGTCTAGTTACCAGGAGATGTAACCTTATACCGAGGTACAGACGGTAGAACAGCGACACTTCAGAGGTTGCAACGTGTGTTCACTACCATCAGAAAAAGTCTAGAAATTGTAGTTTAAAAGTTATCTAACTACACTGCAGCGCCAACGAAGCTGGTATAGGCGTTCGTATTCAAATACAGAGATATGGAACCAGGCAGAATACGGCGTTGCTGTTGGCAACGCCTATATAAGACAACAAGTCTCTGGCGCAGTTGTTAGATCGGTTACTGCCGCTACAGTGGCAGGTTATCAAGATTTAGGTGAGTTTGGGAGGCAGAGTCTTCGAGGTAGCGATGAAGTGGGTATTTTCCAGTATGACCATTTCACGAGTGTACCGTGAATATCGAGAATCCGGTAAAACATCAAATCTCCCACATCGCTGCAGCCGGAAAAAATTCGTGCAACAAAAGGACCAAAGACGACTGAAGAGAATCGCTCAACATGACAAAAGTGGAACCTTTCCGCAAATTGCTGCAGATTCCAGTGGTGGCCCATCAACAAGTGTTAGTGTGTGCGAGTGCAGTTGGAGTGATTTGGGACCGTTGATACGTGTAGATACGACTCTGATAGGTGACACGTACGTAAGCATCCTGTCTGATCATTAGCATCCATTCATGTCAATTGTGCATTCCAACTGACCTGAGCAATTCCAGCAGGACAATGCGCCACCCCACACATGCAGAATTGCTACAGAGTAGCTCCAGGAACACTTCCACAGGCCACCAAACTCCCATGTTGAGCATATCAGGGATGCCTTACAACGAGCTATTCAGGAAGAGATCTCCACCCCCTCGTACTCGTATGGATTTATGGACAGCCCAGCAGGATTCATGGTATCAATTCTCTCCATAACTATTTTTGTTATTATTCGAGGCCATGCCATGTCGCGTTGCGGCACTTGTGTGTGCTAGGTGTATGTGTTTGTGTGTGTTTGGGGGGAGGGGGGGGGGGGTGCGTACACGATATTAGGCAGGTATACCACTTTGTTTGGCTCTTCAGCGTATAAAAAGTGATGATGGAGCAGTTATGAGGTTACAATCTATACTCCGTTCCATTAGAAAAGAACTGTAATTTAAGCTGTGTGGTACATACTTAGAATACAGTATTGCTCATAGAAAAATTTAGATAGCTGTTGGTCTCAAACTAACAATGATATGTGTGATGTTGTGAAAAAGGATGGTATGTGAGCACTGCTGTAAACATATGACGTTCTAGCTGTAGGCGTTCTCTTTCTAGTCCGCTCCGAAGCAACATCGGCGGTATAAAAAGGACGACCGTAGTGGTGTATCAGAGTGATTCGATCGTCGTCAGTCGCCCTTGACGTAACTCGCTAAATGCTTACACGCTTCAGAATGTGCCGCAGTACTGTCCACGATCGCTTACGCTAAGCGTGGGATGGCACTAAAGATAGTGACTTGAGTATTTATTGATCTAAGTGGCTATAGTGCACATTTTGTGTAAATGTGTGAAAGTGAACTTACTTGGAATGATAATTTACTGGGAAGCTTGTATTTCAATCCGATGATTATGCTTTGTGCGCCGGCCGTAGCACTTATAAGGTAACAAGTTAATGATGCTTAATTGACAGATGGAGTGATAATTAGCAATACTTGGAACTTCGAGCAGAAGTCGCTGATTTCGATACGAAAACTTCAATGAATTACAATAATGTTATCGTATGAAACTACAAGTTTACTCTTACCAGTCACTGTTTATGTACACTGAAGAGCCAAAGAAACTAGTACACCTGTCTCATATCGTGTAGCTTCCCCGCGAGCCCGCAGAAATGCCGAAACACGACGTGACCCAGACTCGACTAATGCCTGAAGTAGAGCTGGGGGGGGGGGGGGGGGGGACTGACACCAAGAATCATGCAGGGCTGTTCATGAATCTGTAAGAGTACGAGGGGGCGGAGATCTCTTCTGAACAGCACGTTGCAAGGCATCCCAGATATGCTCAATAATGTTCATGTATGGGGAGTTTGGGGTCAGCGGAAGTGTTTAAACTCAGAAGAGTGTTCCTGGAGCCACTCTGTAGCAATTTTGGACGTGTGGAGTGTCGAATTATCCTTCTGGAATTGCCCAAGTCTGACGAAATGCACGATGGGCATGAATGGAAGCAGGTGATCAGAGAGGATGCTTACGTATGTGTCATCTGTCAGAGTCATATCTAGACGTAGGGCTCCCGTATTACTCCAACTGCACACGACTGCATCATTACAGTGCCTGCACCAGCATGAACAGTCCCCCGCTGACTTCCTGGGTCCATGGATTCACATGGTTGTCTCCATACCCGTAAATCCATTCGCTCGATACAATTCGAAACGAGACTCTTCCAATGTCGGTGTTGACGGGACCAGGCGATGCGTAAACCTCTGTGTCCTGCAGCCATCAAGGGTACACGTGTGTGCCTTCGGCTCCGAAAGCCCATATCGATGGTTCGCATGCTGACACTTGTCGATGGGCCAGCGTTGAAATCGGCAGCAATTTGCAGAAAGGTTACACTTTTGTCACACTGAACGATTTTCTTTAGTCGTTGGTCCTGTTCTTGCAGGATCTGTTTCGGCCGCGGCGATTTTGGAGATTTGATGCTTTACCAGATTCCTGATATTCACATTCAGACTCACTTAAATCTTGATAACCTGCCATTGTAGCAGCAGTAACTGATTTAACCACAGCGCCAGACAGTTGTCTTATACACGCTTTCCCGACCGCAGCGCCATGTTCCGCCTGTTCACATATCTCTGTATTTTAATACGGATGCCTATACCAGTTTCTTTGGCGCTTCAATGTAAGATCTGTTAATTTTATGAAAGTTCTCACTGATTATTTGTGTCATTCAGGACGCAATATTTAACATCAATTTTGCTACGTTATTTCTCTTGCTTACCTTGCGCATCTCCGCTATCCAGTGGCACAGAAATTTTCTCATATGGTGCTTATTTGCGGAGTGTACTCCTATTTTGGATCATCTTAAACTTTCTTTCGAGTTATTGTACTGCTACAGTTTTGTATTATTTTATGTAATCTGTTTCCTGTGACTCAATCTCGTGTTTTATGATTATAAGTTATTGTGTTTCTTGGTAGTCTTTACCACTGCAGGTGTTTTCCCGACAGATGTTTAAATAAATCTAACGTGTTCTGATAAAAGGAAAAGAAAGTTCACAACACGAATCATCTTCAATCTCCCTTTGGCCCTGTCCTTCCCACCACAGACATCATAATGCTGGTCTTCTGTACCAGTGTGTGTGAACGTTTTTGAATTTTCTGATTTGTTAAAAGAGAGTACACTGTTATTTTAAAATGGTTCACATGTCTCTAAGCACTATGGGACTTAACATCTGAGATCATCAGTCCCCTAGACTTAGAACTACTTAAACCTAACTAACCTAAGGACATCACATACATCCATGCCCGAGGCAGGATTCGAACCTGCGACCGTAGCAGCAGCGCGGTTCCGGACTGAAGCGCCTAGAACCGCTCGGTCATTGGCCCGGCTACTGTTATTTATCATCGTGGTTCCTGACTCCTCTGGATTATGCACAGAAAGTTTGAACATTTATTTCAGTTTTGGCGAGCTGAATTGTGGGCTTGTGGACGGATGATTATGGGACGAATGTTCTCCATCACTTTCTGACTGGCAACTAAAATAATTTTCAGTCTCTTGAAAAAGGCGATAGTATTTTAAAAAACCGCACTAAGTCTCACAAAATTAACGAAAACAAACCGCCCACAAAAACGTAAAAACTAGGTGTTTCAGACCCGCTGCCACGCACATGGGAGGTCTTGGATTTCTGTATAAGTGTTTGATGGGCGCTCTTAGAGTGAAGATGTCATGTCGGGTAGCTTTGGGCAAAAACCGCACTACATTTCCTAAGCTGCTTTCCTCCTCAGTCTAGACTGTAAGAACTTCAAGTTATTAAGAGTAGTGACATACGTATGATTTAATCCAGTATACATTATGTCACATTGAACAGCTAATGACACATGAAAGAGTTTTTTAAGAAGAATTATTCCTTTCATCTCTCCCGTAACACAACTGAAATTCAGACGAAATAGAATTAAAAGAAACTGACGCCTTTCCAATCATTCAGAGCATTGGTTCCTACTTACCACACTTCTGTGCACTGCTACAGCACTGGTCTAAACTGTAGGTCGGATAACAGCCTTCAGGAATCGTCAAGTGAGAGCATCTCGCGTCGTCACAAGAGAACCTCGCTTCTCCCCTACAGAATAAAAGAGAGAGAGAGAATCATAAAGACTGGTTTGTTTAAAGCGTCTGCCTGAAAAAAAGCGTTATTCATCGAACAACTGACACTTTTTACACAGTTCTAAAGGAAGCACCTTCGCGTTATGTGAAAAACGGAATTTCAAGCACAAAGAGACATGTAAAACTGACTGAGAATTTAGAGAGCGTAGGCATTGCCTGCAGGGGAAAAGCGATTATAAATTAAATTAGAAATTAAAATTGCAGAGTCACCACAAGTCACGTGTAACATTTCATTATTTTGACATGTCGCACTGCTACTACTACTACTACTACTACTTCTCGACTTCGTACCCACCGTACAGTAAGATAAATTCACAGATTCTACTCACAACGTGGTAACTTAACACTGCGTAGCTGAGAGTCACACGTTAGTGCTCGAAATTTGTAGTCGAACGCCAAAAGTAAACATTAAGCGAGAATTAGTACTACAGTACTTTCCTGGCGAATGAACTATGTCCGAGGAGAATAAATACGATTTTTACGACTTTGCACACTAGTGCCTGTATTTACAACTAATTTACAGTCAGACGTAAATACATAACTTTGGAAACGTGGTACCTACAGTGCCAAATTTGGTGCTGGATGTAAATATATGAGGCATCTACAGAATTCAAAACGCAGTTGACGTAAACAGCATGATGCATTAGTCTAAGTAATGGTGGGTGAAATCTCTGAAGGTGGCTTAGATTAATATAGTTAAAATGTAAAATTATTAAAACATTAAAAACTTTCGATAATTTTTTTCAAAACCTTTACACTTTTACTATTTTTAAAAATTATGACCAGTTTCAGCAGCTTAGTTACCATCTTCAGATTTGAGGACAGACAAAACAAAAGAACTATTTTCTTGAGTAACAAAGTTATGTAAAAATTGTTGTTGGCTTACCTTTAAAATTTTTTATGTAATTAACCTACCACATGTTGTATTATAAATCCCCTGGCAGTGTACACGACTGTTGCATTGTCCATGACATACTTGTTTTAAATCTCCAAGTAAAATGTGTTATGCACAGCATAAAACGAACGTAAGGGAAGTATATTATGTACTGACAAACAAATAAGAATAACGAAAACTTTTTACGATGACGTACAGGGTTTTTGTTTCAGTTGATGTCATAGGTAACGTGATACGTTCAAAGAATTAGCCTTTCTCAAATAGATATTTCTTATTTATTTCCCAGTATATAATTAGTGTGCAAAGTCGTAAAAATAGTATTCATTCGCCTCTGACATCGTCTGGTGCCGAGGTAAATACGTTCATTCGTCTGGAAAATACTCTCGTAGTTACTCTCGCTTAATGCTCTTTTGGGCGTTCAGCTGCAATCATCGGGTAGCAACGTGTGGCCCTACTCTATGCAATGTTAAGTTACCACGTTGAAAGTAGAATCTGTGCCCATTCTGGCTATGTTTGGGAACCTTGACTGTGTGGAATAATTACTTATTTGTATTTTCTGCTACGGGTCACTTTTATTTGTTTTATGTTGAATATAACATAAAGTAAAGTAAACCAATAGCAGTTTTTACATAAATTTCTTACTCAAGGAAATATTGTTTTGGTTTGCCTTTTCTCAGATCTGACGATGGTAGTTAAGCTACCGAAACTAGTCAGCAACTTGTAAAAAAAAAAAAAGATGGAGTTAAATTAGATTGAGATAATACACTCCTGGAAATTGAAATAAGAACACCGTGAATTCATTGTCCCAGGAAGGGGAAACTTTATTGACACATTCCTGGGGTCAGATACATCACATGATCACACTGACAGAACCACAGGCACATAGACACAGGCAACAGAGCATGCACAATGTCGGCACTAGTACAGTGTATATCCACCTTTCGCAGCAATGCAGGCTGCTATTCTCCCATGGAGACGATCGTAGAGATGCTGGATGTAGTCCTGTGGAACGGCTTGCCATGCCATTTCCACCTGGCGCCTCAGTTGGACCAGCGTTCGTGCTGGACGTGCAGACCGCGTGAGACGACGCTTCATCCAGTCCAACACATGCTCAATGGGGGACAGATCCAGAGATCTTGCTGGCCAGGGTAGTTGACTTACACCTTCTAGAGCACGTTGGGTGGCACGGGATACATGCGGACGTGCATTGTCCTGTTGGAACAGCAAGTTCCCTTGCCGGTCTAGGAATGGTAGAACGATGGGTTCGATGACGGTTTGGATGTACCGTGCACTATTCAGCGTCCCCTCGACGATCACCAGTGGTGTACGGCCAGTGTAGGAGATCGCTCCCCACACCATGATGCCGGGAGTTGGCCCTGTGTGCCTCGGTCGTATGCAGTCCTGATTGTGGCGCTCACCTGCATGGCGCCAAACACGCATACGACCATCATTGGCACCAAGGCAGAAGCGACTCTCATCGCTGAAGACGACACGTCTCCATTCGTCCCTCCATTCACGCCTGTCGCGACACCACTGGAGGCGGGCTGCACGATGTTGGGGCGTGAGCGGAAGACGGCCTAACGGTGTGCGAGACCGTAGCCCAGCTTCATGGAGACGGTTGCGAATGGTCCTCGCCGATACCCCAGGAGCAACAGTGTCCCTAATTTGCCGGGAAGTGGCGGTGCTGTCCCCTGCGGCACTGCGTAGGATCCTACGGTCTTGGCGTGCATCCGTGCGTCGCTGCGGTCCGGTCCCAGGTCGACGGGCACGTGCACCTTCCGCCGACCACTGGCGACAACATCGATGTACTGTGGAGACCTCACGCCCCACGTGTTGAGCAATTCGGCGGTACGTCCACCCGGCCTCCCGCATGCCCACTATACGCCCTCGCTCAAAGTCCGTCAACTGCACATACGGTTCACGTCCACGCTGTCACGGCATGCTACCAGTGTTAAAGACTGCGATGGAGCTCCATATGCCACGGCAAACTGGCTGACACTGACGGCGGCGGTGCACAAATGCTGCGCAGTTACCGCCATTCGACGGCCAACACCGCGGTTCCTGGTGTGTCCGCTGTGCCGTGCGTGTGATCATTGCTTGTACAGCCCTCTCGCAGTGTCCGGAGCAAGTATGGTGGGTCTGACACACCGGTGTCAATGTGTTCTTTTTTCCATTTCCAGGAGTGTATATACAAATATTCTGAAAGTTTTTAAAATGTTTGTAATTTTACATTTGATTATATGCTTGCAATCGCTTTCTCCTATTCGGACAACACCAGATATATTCAAAGTTAAGCTCGCTGCCTGTTTCTTTCAAGGAACGCAGCAGCTCAGCCACAAAAATCTCGAATAAAATGACACAAACATGGAGCCCGTGATGGTTTATTTCGTACTTTTTTTCCTTTTTGTTGTCGTGATCTTCCGTCCGAAGATTGGCTCTCCTTTGCTAGTCCTTTCATATCTAGTTAGGGGGTCGATTTTGCTTCACGTCCGTGGGTGTAAACCTGAAATTGGCCCCACACGTGACCCCTGGGTGGTGCTAAGAAGGCAACAAAACTGGCTATTCGAGAAGTACTTAACCGAGAGGAAATGAGTCATAATCACATCAAAAGCCCTTCTCAGGGCCAAACATCTAGGAGTAAGTATTAAAATATGCCAACTGAATACTGAGGGCATTAGTAAAACCAAATGCCAAATTCTTCAAAAGTTATTGACTAAGCACAACATTGACGTAGTTGCCCTACAGGAAACCCACACAGATAACAAAGATTAAGAACGCTCCTGAGGAAAAATACCAGCATACGATACCATTGGCGCAACATACCACCATGCCTATGGAGTAGCCACATACGTCAAAAATAAAACATAGAACGCTCACTTGTATCCACTTCCGCAAATGACAATATCCACTCTGTGATAATCAGAATAGGTGAACTGGTCATAAACAACTAGGATTCGCATGGCCAGCAGACGTGCTCCAATAATGCCGCCATCCCGCGATCTATGTAGGAGACTTTAACAGCCACCACGCGCAATGGCGATGCAGAACAACTGATACAAATGGTGAAGCCTTAGCAAACTGGGCAGATGGAAACAACGTCCACCTCATTTTTCGATGCTAAAGATCGCGGTTACTTCAGATCAGCATCTCGGAAACGAGAGTATGATCCAGGCCATTTGATACAACTGAAAAAAACCCTGACATCCGATCTGTCTGCCCTGTCTGCCCTGCCCTGTACGAAATTTGGCTACGCCGATGACTGGGCCATCGCTACAAGACACACCGATTTTGATACAAGAGAAGAAACCCTGACATCCGATCTGTCTGCCTGGCAGCATTCTTCCGTAAATGGAGGCTTAGGCCTAATGACACGAAAACAGAAGTAACTTGCTTCCATCTGAATAACAGAGAAGCCGACAGAGCTCTGGAAGTATCCTTTGACGACACACGCCTCAACCACAATAAGGAGCCAAGATACCTAGGGGTCACGTTGGACAGAATCTCGTCATTAAAATCACACCTTACAAAAACAGCTGCCGAGGAGAGAACAAGAAGCAACCTCATCCATAAACTCTGCGGAATCACCTGGGGATCAATGGCAACAACCCTGAGGACGTTTGCGCTGAGCCTGGTACACTCTGCGTCGGAGTACTGTGCACTAGTACGGCTAAACAGTAGCCATGTGAACAAAATGGATGTTGAACTTAACAACACTATGCGCATTATTTCAGGAACCGTTAGGTCTACACCTAACACATGGCTACCTGTTCAAATGGTTCAAATGGCTCTGAACACTATGGGACTTAACATCTGAGGTCATCAGTCCCCTAGAACTTAGAACTACTTAAACCTACCTAACCTAAGAACATCACACACATCCATGCCAGAGGCAGGATTCGAACCTGCAACCGTAGCAACAGCGCCGTTCCGGACATGGCTACCTGTCCTGAGTCATATACCGCCACCAAAAATGCGACCAGAAGCAGCTTTGGTCAGGGAATATAACAAGATCGAAGCAAAACCTGAACTACCGGTACACATCGATATACCTGATCTCAGCATCAAGAGGCTTCGTTCAAGACATCATCCTCTTGCTCTTGACAGCTTCATAGGGCCTGATGTCAACTCTTGGAGAAGATAATGGCTCCAAAATGCACCAACTACTTGCCACCTAATGCCTTGTATTACTGAGGCAGTTCTTGCGTTTGATCATACCAGCAAGGTCAGGTCAACTCTGAACCGACTAAGAACTGGGCGTGGAAGTTGTGCTGGCTGACCCTACAAATGGGGACTGCTGTCTTCTCCAGCATGTGACTGCTCCGCCCCTAAGTAGACCATCCAACACATCAGAGAAGAATGCAGTGCCACAGTGTTCAGTGGGGACTTTGAAGAATTTCTCATGGCACCCCAAAAATCCATTGAATATATACAAAGACTAGATGTTTGTCTGTGAATATATGTAATATAGGATAACTTGATCCAATACTGAAATGTACTTAACTACCATACGCTAAATAAATAAAATCTCTACGTAAACGCCGCATTTCTACGTCCGTTCCCACTATAGTCGAGCCTGGGTTTTCCTGTACAAGTTTTATATCCCCCTCCCTCCTCCCCCCCCCCCCCCCACCCCTCCCTCGCCAGAAACAGAAGACACACAGTTTACTCCATTACAAAATGAACTACTCCTTGATTCCTCAGGACGTGTCGTACCAAAATATCCCTTTTTTAAATCAGTTTGTGTCCTGAAGATATTTTCTCGCCGACCTGAAGCAGTACCCTTTCTGTGGTTATCCAACGAACGCACTTTATCTTCAGCATTCTTCCGTAACATCACATTCCGAAAGCTTCTGTTCGCAGTTTGTCTGTATTGTTCGTCTACCACGTTTCACTTCCTTATAAGGCTGCACTTGAGTCAAATACTTTATGGAAAGCTTTCCTAATACTCAGACTTTTTATTCGATATTAATGTATTTTACTTTCCGTCAGTGTGCAATTTCTAGTCGTTTACTTCGCCATCGTCAATTACTTTGCTGCTGAAACAGGAAATATCATCTATTACCCTTAGTGTCTCTTTTCCTAAACTAATTTCCACAGCGTTATTGGTTCACCTCGATTATACTTCATCATCCTTGTTTGACCATCTTTGATATTCATCTTATAACCTCGTTCCCCTTCTCAAGATGTAACCTATTGTCTTAAGCTGATCTACCAAGACCATTGCTGCCTCTGCCAAAAACTAGAAACGCTGTGATCGAAAAATCTTAAAGTTGGTTTTTTTGCTTCTCTCTGAATTTAAATTCCCTTCCCAGATTAACACTGAGATATTAAATCATATTTTTCCAATACATTCAGTTACTGACGCACAGAGAAATACAATTGTCATTATTTGTAATCGTATGTACTACGTGACAGTTTATTTCCACAGATCGCATGACTTCACAAAGAATAATTTATCCTCTTGTTTTAAGACTGCAGTATACTTACTTGTGGCCACACGGGCTACGTTTGAGAACCGTGAGTGTGTGGAATAATTACTTATTTGTATTTACCGCTACCGGTCAATTTTATTTGTTTTATGTTTGAACTAACATACTGCAACTAGTTTCGAGCTTGTTTTGCTCATCGTGATGTGCTTATATATACCCCAAAACCGTTACTTCATAAGAAAATGTCTTAACCTATATCAACATAGGACTTTTCCTTTATTGTTCGCTGCTGGTGTGGCTGTTAGGGAATTTGGAGAGGCGCTGATGGGCTATAAATTGGTGTCCAGTGATTTCCGCTGGTGTCGAGCTGTGTCTCATTATTTATTATGAAAGACACCATAGCCTGAGTGGGATACAGATATTTCTGCATCAGGTTCTATCGTGAGAAAATCGTGTTTTACACGTTTTTTATGTCAATTTAGTTTCATGCTTTTTCTAAGTGATAACTTTCTGTACGTGTAAACACCTGAAAGAGATCAAACACGCTCGATACGCATTGCAGTATGTTAAACAAAACGTAAAACAAATAAAAGTGACTGATAGCATAAAATACAAACAAGTAATTAAGCAGTATACCTGATTTCCCTTTACCCTTTCCTATCTTTCAGTATCAGAGAAAGCAGTACTTTTGTAATAGATTTTTGTTTTGATCTGCTGCAAGTGCTGGCACAGATACTGCTTGGATTGAATACCGTGCTAGAACAGGTATTTAATAACTTCCAGATTCCTTCTGGAAGGATGTAGCAACGACATATTTGCATGCATGGAGATTTGAGTGCGCCTCACTTTCCATGGAACAGGATACTGTTGTGACCATATGGCTTCCCATTGTAGAGGCACTTTGTCTTGTCCAGCAATGTAAGTGGACCTGAAAGGGGGAAAAACAAATATGAAGCAGGTGTTGGCTGGTACGAACTATTTAACTAGTCTCAGTAATAACGCAGCAATACGTGTGAACAGTACAAAGAAGTCATTCCTTATCTCCTCCCTGCGTGTTTCTTGAAGAACAGTCCGACGTAACATTTCCATTTCACAAGAGCGTACACAATGACATAGCTTTACAGAATTACATTTACGCGTACTTTTGCATTTTGTTGGTAAGCACTGTGTTTACAGTGTCACACACTAATTGGTCTTTATTGAATTTATTTCTCAGATCATCTTCTCGTCGAAAGGCTAAATTTGCGAACTTGCTACATAATTTAACGTCAGTTACAGCCTTTGAACGGTATGGCTATTTTCCACTCAAAGCCATTACTTTAGATTTTTTAAAGAAAGCTGTAGTTTAAAACTCAGTCAGTGGGTTGGAACGTAGCCACATGTAGTTCAATTTCGTTGCACTTGAATAGGTCTTGGTCATCAGCGAATAAAACTGGGAGCCAATACTGTGCTGCCAATTACAAAAAAATCCATATTTGTTAGTGTGTCTCTTACAGCTGTATCGGTGCAGATATTAAAGTCCAAATGTTAAATAAATATTCAAAGGATTCGGGGTGGGGGTATACTCGTTACTCGATCCCTGGTTTATGACTGTACCTAGGGACCTTAGTTTGCACTCGCCCCCACTCTCTCAACGTGTGAATGTGAAGAGTATAAGCAGCTCATTAATTCTGGCAAACGATGTGGGAGGCACTTGAATTAGTCGTGGTCTAATTAAAGGAACTGTATTGACGTTCACTAGATTGCGGATCTGAAACATAATCATCACGAATCGCGGGTGGTTGTAACTGAAGTGCAGCTTTTGTCAAGGGGTCCAGTGTGAGCTGTAATTATCATAAGGCTGCGAAAACCGATTTATTATGGTAAAAAAAATATATTCCACTTTTGGCCACCATTTACAAATATGGCGCTGTGAATGCAAGACAGACGCATAGAAACGTTTCCACATGTAACAGGTTAGGAACAGGAGGTGGGGAGAAAAGGTCAAACAAGTGAAAAAGGCATAATGTTGACTTTATTATTAACCACCGCTTACACAGCTCGTTCAGTATGAGCACCAGAGACGTCGAAGATGCTGAATCCGTAAAACGTCGTGGTCAACAAGTGCTTGTAGCTGTTCTGGTAGCATATTAAAAACTAGAAACCCGCCTCGATTGCGAAAAAAGCACCTAGTGTTAATCTAGGTTTCGGCGTAGATAACTACACCTTCTTCAGAACAATAAAACCCACAAGTGCCTAAGGAGACCTTTGTCAATGATTAAAAGAACACCATAGCTATACATTTATAAACGAAAAAAAGGAACACAAAAACAGTACATATGTACAAAGTCTAAACCGTTACTTAATTTAATGGTGTAACCTCCACCTCTCACCGGCCTATGTTCGATGGGCCGTGACCTGCCATAAACTGCAGCTACAAATGGTCGCTCACTTACACGCCCGACCCGCTACCTATGCACATGCGCAAGACAAGGGAAGTTACTTGAATGCGCATGCGCATACGAATATGTGAAAGTTTATACATGGGACGTGGCTAAATAGCCCTTATATCCCAACCGTGGATCAACGTATATCAAAAAACAGAATGGATAGAATAAGTGACGAGCTAAATAGGAGATGAAGCTTAAAAATAACCGCACACGGTTGCCTGAAGAAGGTGTAGTCATCTACGCCGAAACCTAGGTTAACACTAGGTGCTTTTTTCGCAATCGAGGCGGGTTTCTAGTTTTTAATATATCAACCAAAGATTGCTGACGCGCTGCGATGTTGAAGGTTCTGGTAGCACCTGAGCAACGTGTTCCTGTAGACTGGCCTTCAGATCAGGTACAGACTGAAAGTGTCCTCGTTAATTATTATTATTATTATTTTTGGATCATCAGTCTTCTCACTGGCTTCACGGGTTCCGCAACGAATTCCTCTCCTGTACCAACTTCTTCATTTCAGAGTAGCACTTTCAACCTACATCCTCCATTATTTGCTGGTTAATACCTTCTTTTATATATCCCCAGAGCCAAAAGTCACATGAATAGATTAAATGTATTTGCAGCTGCGAATATGAATAATCATCAAATCATCACCTGTATAAAGGAATGACCAAAATTTGAATTTTTGGCAGACTAGAATTCGAACCCGGCTTTCCCGATTTATGCGAGCGGTCGCCTTAACATTTTTTTTTCTTTTTCAGGCCGCCTGGAGAGTAGGTGAGCAAGGGTCGGGGGTCGAATCCGAGGCCTGGCCACGATGTCTCCTGTACTCCCCCTCCCCCCCCCCCCCTCCCTGACTCCTCACCTGTCACTTTACTGGTCCTATACACAGTACTTAACTTTTTTATTTATTGTTTTCATTGTTTTTTGTTTTTTATCTTTATTTATTTATTTGCTGATATCTTACAACTTGCTACTCAAAAAAGAAAGACACGAAACTGGATTCAATATTCCATAGTTTCCGCCACTTAAAAAATAAGAAACTTCATTTCCAGTCATGACCTGCAACAATTTTTGAAAATACCTAGAAGACCGGTTGACTCAGTATCTTTTTGTTTCTTTTTCTGTTGCTTTCTGTCAAGCTTACCGAAAGCAAGGTTAAGTATCAGATACAGCATATTCGCAAAAAGCTCATGACAGCGTGACAACCTTTGCTACGTACAATGGGCTGTAACCAGATATTGGTAAAAGGCGCAAGGGTCCAGGTCATGCCCACTACCCACCATGCATTGAACATAATGCGCGACAAGCCACATTACTGTATTGTTCCTCGTTATTGGAAAGAAAGTTGAATCGGGACCTGCAAGAAATGCCAATTGTCGACTGCATCGGTCTGTCTCACTAGGGTCAATAGCAAAAAGTCGAACGTTGGTGCGGATAAGGCTATGAACGACTTGGTACCACGACTACGCCACTTCCATCGGAAAAATAGATAGGTTGACATTTAATCAAACAACCTTCCAGTCTGTCTCTGGTGATAGGAACTCCACATCGGAAGCGCGATTTGGAAACGTCCTGCGACATAACGTTTTTACAGAGAGATGTGATTGGAGACTGGAAAAGAACAGCAATCCCCAAATAACTCACATGAATAAAAAATTCCCGAATATGCCTTAATTTTTATCTATCCTTCCAACATTTATTGGAGGGGTTCAGCATGCAGGTCGGAGACATGCAAAAAGGGGAGCTGTAAGTGATTGGGGGACGCGAAGACACGTTAAAACATTGCGTCGGAGAAATGAAGCAGAATCCGAACAGTTTTTCCAACCTTAAAGGAGGGCGGGATGTGTACACCCTGCACCACTTCATTCACCACAGATGTTATCGTATCTCATATCAGCGGTCAAAACAAAACACAAAATTCTTTGGGAAGCCCAAACAAACCAGGTGATTTGCAGAAATGAGAACGAACTAGAACGGAGATACCTCATCACAGTGAAAAGCTGCCAAAGACTCCTCATGGAGAGCTGGCGTAACAACACTATCGAGGAGGGAAGTAAAATCAGCAGACTGTATATCATTTGATGCCACTCTAGTGTCAACATCGGAAACGTTGGGATGACCACTAAAGGCCAACTGTAGAACGAATAGAAGTGAGACACGTCCTTCGAGACCGAGTTACAAGCTGAATTAGGTGATACAGAGACGCCAATTCATCCTAGAGAATAGAACGTGGCGGAGAACGCAAACGAAGACCATGTATTTCTTTAAAGTCAGTACCGCCATTACACTGTTTTTTATTTGCAGTGTTACATTTACACGATCATGATTACGGCTTCAAATTTCCATTATCAAGTGTTATTTTAAATACGACAGTATTCCATTTTAAGCACTGTATAACACTTAAAACAGTTGATAATGGCACTTTGAACCCGAAATCATGATCGTGTAAATGTAACACTGCAAAGAAAAAACAGTCTAATGGCGGTACTGACTTCAGAGAAATATATTATGACTGTGGCCCCACATTATGAAAAAATTATTTACGACCATGTAATTGCAGTCTTTTGAGTGGCAAGAGTGTCATCTTCACGCAGTGAACTTTCATAACTCTTTAAACGGACGTGTCGGCTATGATAAAGACCACGAAGGAAAGTATAATAAAATAATCCTTGTCATTTCAGCCACTTTACCAGAGCTAAGACGCATGAGAGCAGCGCGAACCCGAAGTTTAGCAATGGCACCCCTCTATTCCATTATTGAGGGATAACGCACTTGGCTGAGTACGACCAGATCCAGCTGGAGCATAAAGAAAAATTATGGCGAGATCATAAAAACGACACCTTAGACGCCGACGGTTGTCAAGCGTTTCGAAGTCCGTCAGCGGAAAAACCATCTCTGTAAAGCACGGAAATGCCAGAAGAACCTCCCGGCACAACATTAAAAAAAAACGTGGTCTGGCCAGGGAGACAAGACACATCAAATAGAATTTCGTGCAAAAATGCATTACCTTGGGTACCACAAATAAACTGTCGTAACTCAGCAAACCGTAATGAGAGCTTAAGGTAAGTAACGTATACGCCTACATTAGTTAACACAAGTAAGGCGCGAGAAGAGAACTACAAAAAAATTTACACATCACCTCCCGCTCTCCACAGTACCGGCAGACGGCGGAGATGGAGGTACAGGACTTAAATCCTCTCCATCGGAAGGTGCAGATTCCATGCTTTGTTTCCTTTCGGCGCGAAGCTACACGCGCCGGTTCAAAATGTTGTTTCACGTGAATCCATGACGGCATAACTTATTGACACGGAAAAACAGGGGGCTCATTAAGATCCACTGCGCTGAGGAAGGGGGGGGGGGGAGGAGGGGGAGGCTTCCCCACTCCAATCACTGAAGCGCCAAAGCAACTGGTAAAGGCATGCGTATTCAAATACAGAAATACGTAAACAGGCAGAATAGGGCGCGGCGATCGGCAAAGCCCATGTAATACAACAAGAGTCTATCGCAGTTGTTAGATCGGTTACTGCTGCTACAACGGCAGGATATCAAGAAGTAAGTGAGTTTGAACGTGGTGTTATAGTCGGCGCACAAGCGACGGGACACAGCGTCTCCGAGGTAGTGATGAAGTGGGGGTTTTCAAGTACGTCCATTTCACGGGTGTACCGTGACTATCAGGAATCCGGTAAAACATCAAATCTCTGACGTCGCTGGGGCCGAAGAAAGATCCTGCTAGAATGGGACCAGAGACGATTGAAGAGAACAGTTCAACGTAACAAAAGTGCAACCCTTTCGCAGATTGCTGCAGACTTCAGCGCTGGGCTATCAACAAGTGTCGGAATGAGAACCATTCGACGAAACATCATCGATATGGGCTTTCGGAGCGGAAGGTCCATTCGTGTACCCCCGATGACTGTACGACGCGGAGCCTTACGTCTCACCTGGGATCACCAACACCGACAATGGACTGTTGATGACTGGAAACATGTTACCTGGTCGGAGGAGTATCGTTTCAAATTGTGTAGAGCGGATGGACGTGTGCGGATATGGACACAATATCACGGATCTATGGATGTCAGATGGAGTCTCTGTAATTGTGTGGGGCGTGTTAAGTTAGTGATATGGGACCCCTAATACGACTCTGGCGGGTGTCACGTTCGTAAGCATCCTGTCTGGTCACCTGCATCCATTCATGTCTATTATGCATTCCTACGGACTTGGACAATTCCAGGAGAACAATGCGACACCCCACACGTCCAGAATTGCTACAGTTTGACTCCAGAAACACTCATCTGAGATTAAACACTTCCACTGGCCACCAAACTCGCCAGACATGAACATTTTTGAACATATCTAGGATGCTTTGCTGCATGCTGTTCGGAAGAGATCTCCACCCACTCGTACTCTTAGGGATTTATGGACGGCCCTGCAGGATCCATGGTGTCAGTTCCCGCCAGCACTAGTGCAGACATTAGTTGAGTCCATGCCACGTCGTCTTGCGGCACTTCTGAGTGCTCGCGGGGGCCCTAGACTATATTAGGCAGGTGTGCCAGTTTCTTTGGCTCTTCAGTGTATAAAGGAAACACAGGCAATGCAGCATCTGAAGCTGGCTGCATCATCTGACTACACGGAAGAGAATCCTCAGTAACCTGTAGTTTCATTGTAGCACTATTTTAAGTACTAACTTTGAGAGCACCACTCAAAATGAGCGAAACAGACTTGTTGGAGCTTGCTGAGGCTGGCAACGAACGATCCCAATGATCTGACTGAGAACTCTGTATGAACAATAAATCATGGGTTTTTAAAGGATTATGACGGCTCACTATTTCTCCCTTCCTGTAAACCAATCCAGAAACACTTTACAGGATTTTGCTAATCTGAAAAGTGGCTCTGCCCCTCCAGAGCAAGTCTGGCCAACCACATTCAGAGACCTTCTCTTTTCCTACTCAGTAGGTAGGGATTTATCTGGGCTTTACATTAACAAAGTCAAAGTTCGGTAGTAACAGCGTTCACCTGAAAGCTAAAAGTAACTGATTTTCCTCTTACGGCCAGTAACAACAGTGTTTTACGTCACTTGGCCCTGCCTAGAGACCTTTCGTGGGTTGGGACCGCTGCTATAGCACTCTGACCTACGTAAACCCACTGACCTTCCGCTTCTCAGGGACAAGTGTCAAGCTTGCAGCATCTGCTAAGTGGTGCCTTCTAGCGCTAATCTTCTACTGCGGTGCCTTACAACAACGTCTGTTCGGTTGATGGAATTACCAGTTAATTCTCTGAACTTCTTCCCTGGGACAGCTGTCCAAGACATCTGCAATTCGCTGGGCTCTAGCTTTACTGTTAGCCTCCGATAACGTAAACGCTACCTACTTTGTCTGCTCCCCTCATTGTGTCCGTGATGTCCAGTCTTGGAGTGCCCTTTACGTCTTCCAGCAGTCTTATGTTTAACAATGTACAAGTCATTAAACCGTCACTATGTGACACGTCTAACGGGTTTAAAATTCTTAGCATTAACTTTAGTAATAGAATCAGAGGTCATAATGTTGGATGCCGTACACATGTCAGTTTCAGCTGGAATCGTAACTCTACTCGCCACAGCTGAGCCGGCAGTTACGTTTACATCGACGAACTCGCCATTAACCGGCTGAATATTCTTATTTGCACGATTAGTCTCTGCTGGCAAGTTGACACCATTACATGGGATAGCAAATTGCTAAAACGTTATCACTTTTACGTAAAGCAACTAAAGATGTTGCCACTCATTAATGCTAGTGGAAAAACGTATCTTTGCAAACAGATGCCGTTCATACTAGTCAATGGTACGGGCTTAAATACGATTACTTGCCATATTATGGAATTTCTACAGATTGTAATTTTCATTACAAAAAATTCTAAAATCTAATTAAATGCCAAAAACAAGTCTCAGCAACCAGGAAATTTATTTCTACTGAAATGGATCTAATGAATTTAAAAGCATTAATTGATTCTGTACTTTTTGCCTGATGTCGTATACGCCGAAAATCGTTATGGTAATAATTTTTTAACTCTTTGATTTCAGTTTCTTTTCTTCCAGATTTTCTTACTTTTTTTCAGAGATCAACATCTTTATCCTCTCTTTCTCATGAGATCTGAATTTCTCAGAGTATTTAATTGGTGGCTCATTGATTTCATTCGTTATTCATCCTCACGGAACGTCGCATATCACAGGAAAGAACATACAGCATAAAAATCAATTCCTGTCAAGATCGCCAGTATAACTCTCCTTCTCCAATCCAGAAGAAGAATTACATTGATGAAGAAATTTATTTACATTTTTCAGAATGAGAGTATGTAGATTAGTACTCTGTTGCCAGAATAACAGTCTCACAGTTACTAATTTGCGACTGTGTAAATACTAATTATTTCAGGTGTACCAATTTTACTGGAATTTGGACATTGGACTTCGTAATAAAAAAGGAAGATTCAAGAGTGGCATTAAAATCCAAGGTGAAACGATATGAATGATAAGATTCATTGATGACATTGCTGTTCTCAGTGAAAGTGGAGAAGAACTGTAGGATGGGCTGGATGGAAAGAGCAGGCTAATGAGTACAGAATATCTATTAGAGTAAATCGAAGGAAGACGAAAGTATGAGAAGTAGCAGAAATGGGAACAGCGAAAAGCTTAACATGAGGATTGGTGATCACAAAGTAGATGAACTTAAAGAATTCTGCTACCTACTCAGAATGTAACCTATGACAGACAGAGTGAGAAGGAGATTGAAAGCAGACTATCTCTGGCAAAAAGGGCACTCCTGGCCAAGAGATGTCAAACATAGGGCTAAATTTGAGGAAGACATTTCTGAGAATGTACGTTTAGAGCACAATACTACATGGTAGTGAAATAAGAGCTGTGGGGAAACCAGGACAGAAGAGAATCTAAGCATTTGATATGTGGTGCTACATAAGAACGTTGAAAATTTGGTGGACTGGTAAGGGATGGAATGAGGAAGTTCCCATTAGAATGAGTGGCGAAGGGAATATATGGAAAACTCTGACAAGAAGAAGACACAAAGTGGTAAGACATCTATTAAGACATCACAGAATAACTTCCATGGTACCAGAGGGCTCTCTAGAGGGTAAAAATTGCAAAAGAAGACCGAGATTGGAATACAGTACATCTACCAAATAACTGAGAAGGTACTCTGAGATGAAGGCAGGAAAAGAAAAATACGTTTAGTTTATCTTCTCTGGCCATGTGCGTAAAAGGTCATTCAATTACAGATATTAAATGGTATTTATAATACAAAATGTATACAACTTTAAAGAAACATTTGATACACATGGGAAACGAAATCGATGTATCGTTACAAGTGGTAGCTGATCACAGAAAACTAAATGACATTACTATCAACACAGTCTTCCCACTTCCATATGTCGATGAAATTTTGGACAGATCGGGTAAGGCAAAATATTTCCAACGCTTCATTTAAGTAAGGGATACCATCAGGTGTTATTAGATGAAAACGACCGAGAGCTTACAGTCTGTAGTTCACCGTATTCCCATTATATGTATAAAAGCATATGGAACATCATTCTGCACCCTCCACATTCCAAAAGTTGATGAATTCAGTTCTAATTTTTGGTCCATATCTAGAAGAACACAACGCCCACTGGGCGAGGCTTTCGAGAGGATATGGCAACAAATTTTGAAATTATGGGTGGATAAATGTGAATTTTTAAGGAAGTGGTCATCTATTTGGGGCATGTCCTAACTGAGGATGGCTTAGAGCCACATCCAAACGAGTTAAAGGCAGTGGTGGAATATCCCCAGCCCAATACAATAAAAGCATTAAAAACCCTCAGGTTAGTCGGGCACTTCCAAAGTGACTTTAGTTAAGAGGCAAGACACTACATGAGTTGTTCAAGAAAGGTGTTAGGTTTGAATGGGGTGCCATGCAAGAAGATGAATTCCAAGTGCTAAAAGAGAAGCTACTCAATCCCCCTATATTTAATACCTAGATTTTTCAATAAAATGACGCTACTGACACTCTTCTTAGACAAGGGAGGTAGGTAAAGACCTTTAAGTTGCAAATTCGTCCAGAACTCTGAACAAGGCAGAGCGAAATTGTAGTGCCACTGGGAGAGAGTTACTGGTCATAGTTTGGGCAGTCAAACATTTCAGACCATTAGTGTTTGGTCTGAATGTTGATGGATGTGATATTGCTATCGTCGATCCCCTGAGGCAGGAGACTACTGAAATAATAAATATATACTAACATTCCAGGATTCTCTGACAAAATCCATTGTAGCAGAACCGATAAAAAGTAGGACGCAGATACAGGGGCTCGTGTTCTGGTGGAAAGAATAATTCTAAGATTTGGGACCTCCTCAGGAATACTCAATGACAATGGTAGCAGTTTTTTGAGTGACACTTTGAAGACAGTGTGCAACTTGTCAATGATTGACAGGATACAGACTTCTTGTTACCATCCCAAATCATACGGAGCGTTGGAAAGCTCACATCAAACTGTAACAGAATTCGTGAGACACTATATTAGTAGGGTTCAGTCAAATTGGAACGAACGTCTTCCATTCGCAGTGGTTGTGTACAATACCACACCTCACACCGCCACGAATTATACTGCAAATGAGTTATTTTTCGGTAGAGCGTGTAATATACCTGGTATATTGCAAAGACACCCCGCTGATGTTACTTGTAATTACGAGATTAGGTGCTCCAATCAAAGAAGAAAGTGGGGAGATACTCTAATGTGCCATGTATCGCAGTAAACAGTGTAAGGAGAAGGACAAAGAGTACTACGATGTAGACTAGAATCTGAAAGAATTTGAAACAGATGATCAAGCTTTATTGTATGATGAAAGCGTTAGAAGGAACACAAACATTAATCTTCACACGTAGTAACGAATCCCATACACTATAGTAAGAACAAAGGGCCTAAATGTAGTCATTCGTTTAAAGAGATATAAATTTTTAATGGTTCATACGAATAGGTTAGAGGAATTGTTTTGAAACAGAAATTTTTCTTGGATTTCACATGAAGAAGCTATCGGGAGTGCTGCACCTGGTGAGCTGTGTTGCTGCAGTGTACACATTTGGACCATTTCAAGATTTTAACGTAGAGAAGTTCCCTTCATCGCTGAGCTTATTTTATGATAGTTCTGGCAACGTACGAATCTACATTGTGACGTGGAAAACCGTTAGCTACATTAATCTGGAAGAACTTCATGGAAAAGCTGATGTCACAGAAAGACTTGCACACTTATCTTTAGGTTATTGTCAACAGAAGTTAGCAAGCTTGGGAATAAGCGGTCGAGGGTATACAGGTGTAGAGCAAGCCTTAGAACTGCATGTCAAGAAGATAGGGAAAACGCAAGGTCTGTTTCGACAGTTAACAAGAGGTGAGACACGTAGCAAACGAGATGTCTTACATTTTGTGTGTGAAATTAGTAAAATATTTGTTCGGGACATTAGATGAGCAGGATGCCTCCTATTCAAGTGAAAGATCGATTTAATTGAAAGTGAACAGCGGCAAATTGCTTAAGCTGACCAAAGAGCAAGTAACAGTAGAAAAACAGCTCTGATGAGTTTCTATCTTTCAGTAGATGGCCTTTCACTTAACGAGGAAATGACTATTCAGAACGTGGAAAATCACCAAAGGTATGTGAATGAATATGCTACTAGTACTGATCAGAAGATACTGTACTTAGCCATGATCACTACTTTTAATGAACAGTTAATGCAGTTAGTACGGATTTACGCTGAGTTACAAAGAAAATTTGAGATGTTAATTTCTGCCACAGTAAATGCACTTAAAGAATACTGGGACCTCATATAATTAATCCAGTGAAAACAGTTAAATACTTGCATTTCATTTGCGATGATATTAAAGACAGAATATTCCCAATTGCTCCAACAGAACATAGTGGATACCAGTTGTTACACAACTATTGTTGATGTGTTCATATCTGCCCACATCTTAAGCTGTCTATTGAATGTCCCATAAGTAGGAAATGAGCTCTTTAATTTGCACAGAGTATTATTCGTACTTCTACCCTCACGAGTTGATGGTAATCAAAGTTTATTTAGGTACATACAACCAGAGAAAGATTGTTTGTTGACTGATGAATCCAAGCGGCACTACGCAAAACTTGGTAACGACCAACAGTTATGGCAAGAGATAGATTGCATTTGCAAAACTTGTAAGCCAACGTTGATTTTAATATCCACATACGATCACGAAACCTGTGAAGCTAGGATGTTGCAACCGGTGAGGGAAATTCACTGGGACTGTATTAAGAAATTTGTGAAACTAAATGGTAGTATTTGGAGTCCACTGAGTCAAGACCAAGGGTTATTCCTAACACCAAAAAAGGAAGACTTCACAATTTTGTCTAATAACAACAAGCCAACGGACGCACTGGTCAAAGGTACAGGGAAACTAACGAAACTAACATTTTATGGAAACTGCAAACGGTGAGGATCACAGGTGTTCATCCAACCCTAAAAAAAAATAATAATTAATGTGACCATTGAAGACATAACGGTCCGCAGCTCGTGGTCGTGCGGTAGCGTTCTTCCCCAGCCCGGGTTCCCGGGTTCGATTCCCGGCGGGGTCAGGAATTTTCTCTGCCTCGTGATGACTGGATGTTGTGTGCTGTCCTTAGGTTAGTTAGGTTTAAGTAGTTCTAAGTTCTAGGGGACTGATGACCATAGATGTTAAGTCCCATAGTGCTCAGAGCCATTTGAACCATTTTTGAAGACATAACGCCAGCTTTAAACATGAAGATTGATTACTGTATAACAAATCAGGAAACGAGGAACATTTCTGTGTTAAGGATAGACCTGCCATTGGAACATTTGATACAACATTTAGATGACTTTATGGTAGCAGGTCACAAAATAGCTGATATAGAACAGGAAATATTTTTGCAATTGCTAGAAATTATAATGTTTGCCAATATGTTAATGTGTTGCTTGTGCAGATCCTGCAAATGTCTTAGATATTGCTTTAATTACATGTGGGAGGCATGGGCGATGAGTGTTGTGGCACAGTATCTTTGAGGATGACCGTAGTAAACACCTGTAAAGGGTCCGAAGTGACGCGAATTCGTAGTAGATGACCTCTTGGTACAAGTAGTGGAAATAGTGAAAAGCGACACGAAAACTCCGTTATATCTGAACACAATGTGGAAAAAGCCTCGTTGCCTTTGCAAAGATCGGAGATGATGCAAGAGGCTGCTAAACTCCCTTAGTTTGCCTAGTGATTCTTCTATCCTAAACAAAACAACTGGAGCAAGTCAGCAAACAAGTTAAGAATCAAAACGAACAGCTGAAAGTATAAGTGGCTAATCCCATAACAGAAGCGTTAAGATCCGATTTGGATCACATAAACACCGAAATGTCGTGTTCGCAGGTAACTACCAGGCACCTTCCTGGAAAGGTAAAAAAACTGTCGGAAAATTTTGATGCTTCGCAACTAGAGCAAAATAATCTGAAGCTCACAGTGAAAGAAGTAGTGCCACGAGTAGAAAATCTATCTGATTAGCCTGAGAGAAAAATAGAGGAATTTAAAAAAGACAAGAGTAATCCCATTACTGAAATATTCGAAGGAGTGCTAAGTAATTCGAAAGATGAGACTGTCACTAAGGTGCATGCTGTAAAGGGCATCACATTGCAAGCTGTCAAAAGTGAACTTGGTTTCATGAGGAAAAGTTGACTTAAGATCTGTCCAAATAGAAACAAGTGTTTTATGTTAATAACTGGTCAAATTGACCATGTGTAAAAGGAATTAAATGCTGCAAAAGGGTGATTTTCTGATAATACGTCACATGTAGCTCAAGTAGATAGAACAAGTGACACTATCACAATCAGATGTCGCAAAACAACGAATGCGCTGACGACGTTTGCGCATGTAGATAATTGGCAAGAAACTATACCAGTAGGAACTAAGTGGAAAGACCCACAATTGCTTCAGTCTTGTTGGAAGAAAGTCTCCTCAAACATAGACAATTTCAGATGTACATAAAGGAGTCGAAAACTATACATGCTGCTATTGTAATTAAATCTTTTAGAAATGTGTTGCCTAAAACATGGTTTGACTCACAAAAGATTCAGTTCATCACAGGCTTTGCCCAGGGCGAGGCTACCCCATTGGCTAGCTTGATTGCAGAACGTTGCATGAATAATATTTCAGTTCACATAAAGATATAACAACCAGTGGTATCCCAGTCAGAAAAGTCAGTTACTCTTTAATGAAAATCGTAATACGTACCCACAACAGAATCCTTTATAAATCGTATTGTTGACAATCGTTCTCATAGTCAAAATCGCACAGTGAATACTGCTGAAGTCACAAATGAGATTCGGCCTGCAGTGGTTAGTTCAACAAACTGGCGTCAGCCACATTTAACCACCCCGTCCTCCCCGTCCTGATGTTGGCTCCCGGATGGAGTGAAGGTGAACCTGATTTATACAGTTAGCTGTTAAGATAGAATGAAGAAGTGCATGTGACAGAATCTTCACATGTGTACTTCAGGTTCAAGGGAAATACTGTTATCTTGCTCGACACTGCTTCAATGATGAATATTATGTATAGAGTATCTCAAAATGTTGTACATGGCTGCACTTCAGAGACCGTGAATAGTTACAATTGAAAGAAAACAGGCCTCGGTCACTATTTTTAACGAATTAACCGGGTTGCAACCTGTGACCGCGTAAGTAACGAGCAGCCCTTTGTGGCTCGCCATCAAATTTTTTTATCTTAAATATCTTTGTGACTAATGCCCTTTTGGCATATTTATTATTTTATAAATGACATATAACTACTGCCAGTCTTTCACAATGACTCTGTACTTATACTCTGTATCATAAGTTTTTAATCATAATTCTGAGACCATGTTATAGACCATTCTTTGATTTAAATTCTGAGGAAGACACTCCTAGCAGTGTTGAAACCCGGTTAATTTGTTGAAAACAGCGACCGAGAGCTGTTAATCATAATTCTGAGACCATGTTGTCATTGTACTTCGAATTGTAAAGGTGACAAATTAGTCCCAGATAAAGTCTTAGAGTCTACCGATATTACTCTCCAGCAGCAGGAGCAATTGAAAGATTTACTGTCAAAGTATATTCGTGAATTTGGCAAGAAGCCAGGCATAATTACAGCCTCTGAATACCGCGTGTAAGTAAAACCTCATGAAACTTTTTGAAAAATTGCGTACTCGATTCCAAGGTGTATGAGAGAGGCTGTGATTCACGAAATATGACCTATGTTAGAGTGGTGGTCATTGAATCCCTGTCCTCCCTGCCATCACATCAACATAGATTTGGATTTAAATTCTGAGGAAGACACTCCTAGCAGTGTTGAAACCCGGTTAATTTGTTGAAAACAGCGACCGAGAGCTGTTTCCTTTTAATTGTATAGAGTACTATTTTGTGAAATAAGTAAAGTTCGAAAGCTCTCAACTCGCCCAGTTCAAAACTGCAGGATCGTTGGTGCAATGAGTAGTAAGTCGAAACCAGTAAAAATCCAAATCTATGTTGATGTGATGGCAGGAGGCACAGCCATAGAATACATCTTTTTAGTAGTGGATGACCTGATACGTAAAAGGTGTGTTTTTGGCACTGAGATCTTAAGAAGTGAATCAAAATAGACGTAGAAGTGTGTAAATGCTATCTTCGTGTTGACGAGAAGGAAGTCGCTCTGGATTTGATCAAAATTCCTAAGTGCCACGATAAATATTGTCAAAACATACAATTATGGCTTGTCAAAACGAGACAGTTACTAGTTGATGATATGTTTTGTCATTGTACTTCGAATTGTAAAGGTGACAAATTAGTCCCAGATAAAGTCTTAGAGTCTACCGATATTACTCTCCAGCAGCAGGAGCAATTGAAAGATTTACTGTCAAAGTATATTCGTGAATTTGGCAAGAAGCCAGGCATAATTACAGCCTCTGAATACCGCGTGTAAGTAAAACCTCATAAAACTTTTTGAAAAATTGCGTACTCGATTCCAAGGTGTATGAGAGAGGCTGTGATTCACAAAATATGACCTATGTTAGAGTGGTGGTCATTGAATCCCTGTCCTCCCTTTAGGGCAGTCAACATCTTGCACTGGACAAGCCCAGTGGGAAAGTACACCTCGTAATCAACATAAGCGAAATAATCGCATAATTGTGCTGGTACGAACGGTCCTAAAAACTTGGAGGAGCAACTACAGAAGTTTTTTGAGGTTAGTTATTTAGTTAGCGTCGACATGCCACCTCATACTGGCAGGTTTTGCTCTCTGAAGACTCGAGGAAATGTACTGCGTTAATTTGTTCTGGAATATCTTACTACTACCAAGCGTTGCCCTTTGGATTGAACGTTGGTTTGGGAGTCTTTATAGCCACACTTGACACAGTGCTTTGTCTATGTGGATCATATCCTAATTGCCTCTCCTAGCTGGAAGGAATACATTGAACTGTTCGAAAAAGACACTAATTTCATCTGAGCATATAACACACGAGCCTGAGAAACTAAGTTATATTAAGATATTTTCGTTTCCAATGAACAAACGACAGCTGAAGGCTTTTGTAGGGCTATGTTCATTTTTTAGGCAACTGTGTCATATCAGTTGTTGAATAGTAATGCCTTGTTTGTGATTTTATGGAAGAATAGTCCGTAGTTGTAAGGAAAACTTTGTGGCTGTTAAGCATGCATTAATTTACTCCCACTTAATTTATCGTCCTGACTTGTCGAAAGACTTCTGCGTTGTCTCTAATACCTCATTTTCTGGGCTATGGGCATACCTCTTTCAAATTATACCCAATAAAGAAAAAGATGAAATAAGGATAATCAACTTCACCAGTAGGACCTTATTTAAGTGCGAAGGAGCGTATTCTCCAACTGAACGAGAGACCGTGGGTAATGGTTGGGCTTTAAAAAAAAATTATTTATTACTTGTTTGGGAGGCCTGAGAAGGTTTACTGCGATCACCGAGCCTTGATTTCCTTACTGTCATGTAAACTGCTACACAGTCGTCGTGACTGTTGGACAGTGTTTCTTCAGTCATATGATTTTGAGAAACTGTTCGCGTTTCAGCAAGAAAGAGGAAAGTCTTGAGGTAAACGGATCCTGGCTTCCCGTACTGCAGCGAACGACCGTCGCAGGTAGCAAGAGGAGAACCGCACCGGAAATGACCGCGGAGAAGCCCTCGGACGTTGGCGCGCCAGGTACATATAGTCTGCGGCCGCGAGCTCGGTTCCAGTTCACCACCGGCAATGGAGGGTGAAGCTTTGACAATGTCAGCCAATCGTGCTGACGAAACGTCAGAAATATCATTAGATGAACGTCGGCCGAAGAACCCGAGACAGAAGCCAATAGGCAGTTTGTCAACAAGTGGCCACGAAAGCCTTAACAATTTTGTAATTGTCAGTTGTAAAACTGAGTAAAATTCACCAGCCACGTGGTGATAAGTGAGCCGACGGATAAAATTAACTGCACTATCAAGAGGGGAAGAACGCAGAATATTACTGCAATGTTGGAATAACCGTGTAGCGATAACAATGAATTTTCTTTTATTTATCTTATGCATTAACATATGTATATCTCACACGTTAGCTGTCAGCTATCTTGTATAATGAAAGCGAAGCAAGAGACGAAAATAATGTCATACATCAAGCACTCTAGCAATGTTCCGATGCGTGCGTTATGGATGAAACATTGTGTAACCGGTGCCGAAGGTCGAGGACTAATGTACAACAAGACTCAAATTCATGGAGTTACACGAACAGTGATTTTACTGCATGTCTCCGATGCTGAGACTTATCCTTATTTGGGGAAGTTCGGCGGCCGAGTTGCAAGTCTTTTCAGTTGACTCCACACAGGGTGTCTTGTTTGTCAATGACGATGAAATGATGATAAGGACAAAACAACACCCACTCCATAATTTCCAACCTGGCAGGTAGACGAGCTGACTACTCAACTAAGGAGGTGGACTTCTTATACAAGCAGGGCGCTGTTCACAGAATGACTAAAGTGACTTTGCTCTGTCAGGAATAATTGACGGGGACCACCATCACTAGAAAAAATTTGTGTTTCTATAGAACGAGAACGTGCAACTTGTTGTAAGGAAATGATGAAACTTTAAACACGTCAGTAACTGCATTCTTAACGGATTTCTCGTGAGTGAGGCGTAGAGATATGTATTTAAAGCACTGTATAAATAAGGCAAGGTGGAGAGGAATCAATTCCAAGCAATCAGTACTGAAATCGACTTGATAAGCTAACGGTTTAAGGCGTAGACTGCCTTACACCAATGTTCACTTGCGTACCTGTAACACGGTGTGGCAATCTTGAGATGAGCTCTGGTCGTCCCTGGGAATGTTATTCCATCTAAGAGTTAATAGATGTTGTAGCAAAAACTGCAACTGAAAGGCGCGTACACAGTACTCTGCGAGTGTTTCACGCCATCCGGAAGCTGCTACTGACTAGCAACGCAGTGGCATGAGCAACGAACCGGCCGCTCAGGCGGTTTAATTGTAATTGTTGACGATGCCATAGGCATGGAGTCGGCACTCTTGAAGTTTAAATGAATGAGTGAAGATAACTTTGCAATCTACGAGATGATGTATAAAGGCATCTATTTTGCTATTTTGTATTTAGCTGATATGAAGTGAATGAACCAGTTCAAGAGCTACGTACAGCATTTTGTTAGCAATATATGTGCAATGCAAGACCACTGCAATTACCTAATGATAACGCGATATCTTTCACACTCAAGAGAATCACACGCAAATCAATCGACATGTGAGAAACAAAGTTTAATGCCCAATATCCTTAAAGACCAAACAAATAATTCACTAGAGATATGTATTTTGTTGCACGCACAAGTAACTTACGTGTGCAATCACTCTAATTCGAAATTCTAAGTCTTTTCTACGTAAACCACCAATTCTGGACGTCGATACAAGTTCCCAGAGACCTAGCCAAAGCGGCATGGAAGTACTGGAAGTACCTATCCTGATAGTGCTGAAGAACTTGTGGAGGTTCTTGGTTCAGACAACGCGTCCTTGGTCGTACCATCATTGTGCATGGGATTCACCGTTC
The DNA here is from genome assembly GCF_023864345.2 of Schistocerca serialis cubense. Classification (NCBI taxonomy): domain Eukaryota; kingdom Metazoa; phylum Arthropoda; class Insecta; order Orthoptera; family Acrididae; genus Schistocerca; species Schistocerca serialis. The sequence continues at coordinate 878,111,586 of NC_064639.1, forward strand.
CTGATTTTTCATCTGTCATAAGCGTCCACAAATAAGTGATAAAGTGACCACTGCACAATTTTTACAGACAAATATTCGAAGGAAACTGACTTACCTGTTTAATTAATATGTAGAGGTCACAAATTAAGAATTTCAAGCCTGTTATTCCGGCACTGGAGCACTAGTCTACATACTCTCATTCTCAAAAATGTAAATAATTTTCTTTGTTAATGTAATTCTTCTTCCCAGTCGGAGAGGGAAACTCCAATTGTTTTCACCAGATGCGGTCATATTTTCTGGTATCATGATTAAGGGAAATTCCATGCACTTGTTGAAGGTACTATTACATCGTTCTCCAGCATCTGATTTCTCCGCTGTTATAACTCTTCCTTCTGCGCTTCTGACATTCTGTATGGACGAGAGCAAATTACTCGTCACTCTGCTTCGGAAATCATTTTTATACGATGCCGAATTGCGTCGAATTCTGTCTGTATGTGTTAATTTACTCCTGCCAAATGAAGGATATTTATATACGCACAAAACACCTCTGTTATGGATTGTTTTTTATGGAATGTAAATGATCTAGCTGCGAGGTTTCTTTTAAGAAACTGATTCCCTATTTTTTTCTGACTTGGGATCTTGTCTAAGTTGCGCAAAGTCTACTTCGGACTTGGGTAACATTGTGGAGCATTTTCCACCTTAATGAGAGGCGTCTCAATAGAAATCCCTCCTTTCGTGTATTTAACACGCTAATTAAACAAGAGCTTTCTCGTACTGTCACCGTCGCCTCTGATAAGAACACGCCTTCCTGCAACTTTTTTCATTCAACAGTGCCTTTTCTTAGGCTAGTACCTGCAATCTTTATGCTCAAAATCCTCTCCTATCCTCTATGTTCCGTAGCGTCCGTTTCCTGTCGGTGACACGTCTCTCCACATGTACTTTATTTACTTTGCCAGGTTTTCGGCGTACTCTGGTTTCCTGGTTCCTCTGAGATACCCAGAGAACTGTCATCTATACTGCATTCACATTCTGCAGTTTCCAAATCTGTTTGTGGTTTTCTAAGCCTCTGCCCCTGTGTACTTACGCTTCCATGTCCGTGCACAATTTAATGGCTCTACCCCAGATTCGTAGGGTTACCTTGGCGTATTCAGTTACTACACCATGCTTCGTAAAGAGGTCTCTATTAATCAAACCGGCGTGGGGAATATCCAATTCCCCTCCTACCAGCTGACACTTATGTTTCACTCGTAATCCTAGATCTATTCCAAAACCTAAAACAGTCGTCCCACACGTATGTACACTATGTGATCAAAAGTATACGGACTCCACCAAAAACATATGTTTTTCATATTAGGTGCATTGTCTGCCACCTACTGCCTGGTACTCCATATCAGCGACCTCAATAGTCATTAGACATAGTGAAGGGGGCGCTCCGCGGAACTCACGGACTTCGAACATGGTCAGGTGACCGGGTGTCACTTGTGTCATACGTCTGTATGCGAGATTTCCACATTCCCAAACATACCTGGGTCCACTGTTTCCGATGTGGTAGTGAAGTGGAAACCTGAAGGGACACGTACAGCACAAAAGCGTACATGCCGACATCCTCTCTTGACTGACAGAGACCGCCGACAGTTAAAGAGGGTCGTAATGTGTAATAGGCAGGCATCTATCCAGACTATCACACAGGAATTCCATACTGCATCAGCATCCACTGATCCTGCCTCGGGCATGAATGTTTGTGATGTCCTTAGGTTAGTTAGGTTTAACTAGTTCTAAGTTCTAGGGGACTAATGACCTCAGCAGTTGAGTCCCATAGTGCTCAGAGCCATTTGAACCATTTTGAGCATCCACTGCAAGTACTATGACGTTTAGGCGGGAGGTGAGAAAACTTGGATTTCATGGTTGAGCGGCTGATCGTAAGCAACACATCACGCCGGTAAATGCCAAACGAAGCCTCATTTGGTGTAAGGAGAAAAACATTGGACGATTGAACAGTGGAAAAACGTTGTGTGGGGTGACGAATCACGGTACACAATGTGGCGATCCGATGGCATGGTGTGGGTATGGCGAATGCCCGGTGAAAGTCATCTGCCAGTTTGTGTAATGCTAACACTAAAATATGGAGGCGGTAGTGTGATGGTGTTGTCGTGTTTTTCAAGGGGGGAGGGGGAGCTTTCACCCCTTGTTTTTTTGCTTGACACTATTACTGCACAGGTCTTCATTGATGTTTTAAGCATCTTCTTGCTTCCCACTTTTGGAGAACAATTCAGGGATGGCGATTGAAACTTTCAACACGATCGAGCACCTGTTCATAGTGCACTGCCTGTGGCGGAGTGGTTACATGACAATAACAGCCCTGTAATGGACTGGCCTGCACAGAGTCCTGACCTGAATCCTACAGAACATCTTTGGGATGTTTTGGAACGCCGACTTCGTGCCAGGCCTCACCGACCGACATCGATACCTCTCCTCAGTGCAGCACTCCGTGAAGAATGGGCTGCCATTCCCCAAGAAACCTTCCAGCACCTGACTGAACGTATGCCTGCGAGAGTGGAAGCTGTCATCAAAGCTAAGGGTGGGCGGACACCATATTGAATTCCAGCATTACCGATGGAGGGCGTCACGAACTTGTAAGCCATATTCAGTCAGGTGTCCGGATACTTTTGATCACATAGTGTATGACCGGACTTGAAATACCTTCAATCTTTGTACTTTCTTCAGATCTATTCCCGGACCCGCCTTCGCAGATACTTCACATGAACAAGCTAATTAGTGCTCCATTATATAGAAGCAATTTTAATGGACTTTCTCTACTCTGTGGGAAATTAAGTTGTTACTTTCATAGTCGACTATCTCTCGCATTTCACGATATGGCGAGTGCTATTTTATGGTTTATCTTCGTTTCCCTGCTTCTTATGTTTCGCAGAAATACCTGCGTTGTCGTACACCCTCTGGCCATATGGCCTGACCTACGAAAGGCGAAACATTCAGCTGGCTTCGCTTCCTGTGAAGGACATCTGTGACCGGTTAACAGCAACTTTCGCATCTGTTTGTCTTTGGTACCTATCACTCTCGACACGCTTGAGCCTATTCCACTTTACGAATTCTTTTCTCAAGTTTGCAGTGTCGCGTTAAATGCCCTGACTTGCCACAGGTAAACATTACTTCTGCGATCCTTAGACGTGTTCCCTGCACGTGTACGTGAGAAACACTTAAGGGTAACCTTTCCGGTTCTGCACTGATGATTTTCTTCACCAAATACCTTTTCTTCGGTGGACATAATTGCCGACTCTTCCACCAAAACTACCTCAACAGCCTCAGTCAGGGTGATGTTTTTGCCCCTTGCACGCACAACTGTCTGTATGCGCTCATCATAGAGACCCTGAATGAATACTGATCTAATTAAGGACAAAAAATTCCGCCAGTTCTGATGCTGGCATTGCAACATGGACAGCCTCACAAAATTGATGTGGGAGTGAGTGTACCTTACTGGTCGAATCTGCAATCGACTCTCCCTTTGATTGGCTAATAGAAAACGTTTTACAAGCGCAGGTTCCAAACAAGATATTTCTTACTTTTTCCCATGTGGAAGATAAGTCATGCACGATAAGTTTATTTCCTGTAGGAACATGAATACTGGTTTTCACGAACTTTTTTTGGATAGTCTGCTTCACGCACTAGTTTAAAAGCGATGTTCACATCATTTATGAACTCATTTAATGCGAATTTCTTACTCTCTAAAGCCCGGGGAAAACGTTAAGGGCGTTAGTAATAGTTAGTTGGGGCTGCTCCATTATCGGGAACTGCGTTGTTAGGTGAGGCTACGACTTACTTTGCATGTATTGTATTGTATGTTAACCGGGGACCTAGAAACGACGGAGAGGCTCCGTCCCCGCCGCAGCCGCAGTGGTCCACAACCCCACGACGCCTACGGCAGTCCACTTCACCCCTCCGCCGCCCCACACCGAACCCAGGGTAATTGTGCAGTTCGTCCCCCGGACACCAGACGAGTGTAACCCCTATGTTTGCGTGGTAGAGTAATGGTGGTGTACGCGTACGTGGAGAACTTGTTTGCACAGCAATCGCCGACATAGTGTAACGGAGGCGGAGTGAGGGGAACCAGCCCGCATTCGCCGAGGCAGATGGAAAACGGCCTAAATACCATCCACAGACTGGCCAGTTCACCGGACCTCGACACAAATCTGGCGGGCGGATTTGTGCCGAGGACCAGGCGCCGACTAACTATAGTTACTGATGAGCTGTATTGAGGAGAGATGAGGCGGTTCGAGTCGAGATAGCACCGCCGGTGAAGGCGATAAGTAGCGCTAAGGTGGGATGAGTAGGACCCAGAAGCACGACGCCCGAGGTGTTGCGTTGCCTTCCTCTTAGGACCGCGACTGCCGCTCCATCTCGTTGTCGCCCGGCCGTTCCCGTGACCCCCGTGTTGTTGTGAAGTCAAGTAGACAGTACTGACCTGGCCGCGTCTTCCCTCGCCTGGTGTCGACTTCTGGAACTCTGCTTCTTTCATCTGGTCTTCTCGTCGCGTCTGTTATCACTGGAATGCAAGTGCTGCTCCACATAAGAGTCGAAAGCCGCCAGTCCAGTCTTGACGTCGGGCTCAGTCTGTGCTACGTACCTAGCTATCTCAAACAACATTAAGGATACGCCAGACCTGGCACAAGAAAATGTTTACATATGTATTCTCCTAAAACACGACAGAGGGTTATACGTCAGTCTGCAAATTTATCTACATCTGCATCTACATTTATACTCCGTAAGCCACCCAACGGTGTGTGGCGGAGGGCACTTTACGTGCCACTGTCATTACCTCCCTTTCCTGTTCCAGTCGCGTATGGTTCGCGGGAAGAACGACTGCCGGAAAGCGTCCGTGCGCACTCGAATCTCTCTAATTTTACATTCGTGATCTCCTCGGGAGGTATAAGTAGGGGGAAGCAATATATTCGATACCTCATCCAGAAACGCACCCTCTCGAAACCTGGACAGCAAGCTACACCGCGATGCAGAGCGCCTCTCTTGCAGAGTCTGACACTTGAGTTTGTTAAGCATCTCCGTAACGCTATCACGCTTACCAAACAACCCTGTGACGAAACGCAACGGTCTTCTTTGGATCTTCTCTATCTTCTCTGTCAACCCGACCTGGAACGGATCCCACACTGATGAGCAATACTCAAGTATAGGTCGAACGAGTGTTTTGTAATCCACCTCCTTTGTTGATGGACTACATTTTCTAAGGACTCTCCCAATAAATCTCAACCTGGCACCCGCCGTACGAACAGTTAATTTTATATGATAATTCCACTTCAAATCGTTCCGTACGCATACTCCCAGATATTTTACAAAAGTAACTGCTATCATTGTTTGTTCCGCTATCATCTAATAATACAATAAAGGATCCTTCTTCCTATGTATTCGCACTACATTACATTAGTCTATGTTAAGAGTCAGGAGGTTAGGAGAAAATTCAGAAACAAGAAATTCCAGTGAAGACAGGCTGATTGAATTACACAATGTGTGTACAAGTGTAGGTTGTGACACAGGAACGACGACATACGGAAGCTCGGGTCGGGCCATGAGTCCTGCTCGGATAGCCAAAGCGGTTAAGGCTCTCGTGTCCTAACACAGTATAGATGAAAGGCAGGGGTTTACAGGTCAGTCTGCAATTTCCGAGTAGTTAGGTGCAAATGCACAAAGATAAACTTCCAGTGAAGGCAGGTTGATTGTACTGGATCAGCGCAAAATACTGTTACAAGGCGTCTATGAGAGGAGCGGATTTCTAAGACACTGTAGGATGTTCGCAGCAGGACTCTCAAAGATACTCGGGGGTCTGATTAACACTGTTTATTTGCAATCAAACTAACTACGTCGCTGAAGGCTGATTCCAAACTTTAGAAAAAGCAAAGGGCGCAACTGGTTGCACAACAGGAGTCAGTGTCTGAGGCCCTAGGGTGAGCTCTAACAGAACCAGGGAATACGAAGACAGTAACTTGTTCTCGAAAGAACAATTACTGTTGATGACCACGCAGCTTTTCCCTGGAATAAATGATGACTAACTGACAACCTCATCTGCCAACAGGTGTTGTTGATATAATGAGTGGATGGGCAAATGTCTATAAGGTACAATACATATGTAGGATTGTGGACAGTTGGGAATGTGAGTCTCACGGGAGGCGTGCAAGGGATAAGTCCCTGCAATCGCGCTATTCATCTGTGTCCTCCGTGGCTCAGATGGATAGAGCGTCTGCCATGTAAGCAGGAGATCCCGGGTTCGAGTCCCGGTCGGGGCACACATTTTCAGCTGTCCAAATCGGGGTATATCAACAACAGCTGTCGGCGGCTGAGGTTGTCAGTTAGTCATAATTTAGAACCAGGAAATATTAGCAGCATTTTAAGAACAAACTTTGAGAGCAGCACTCCAAGCGAGAGACTTATTGGAGCTTACCGAGGCTGGGACTGAGCGACACGGAGTTGGGGCTCCCACTGATCTGACTGAGAACTTCGTCTGAATACAAAAACATGAGTTTTTAAAGAATTATGGCGGCGCACTGTTTTTTCACCAGCGCCTTACAGATTTACTCCGCACCTTCTGGGAGCATCTGGCCAACCACATTCAGAATCCTCCGTTTCCTCTACTACGTAGGTAAGAATTTGCTGGACTATACTTTACGTACTCCATGTTTGGTAGCAACAGTGTTCAGCTGAAGTCTAAACATCACTGCCCTTCCTCTTAAAGCCGCAACAACAGTGTTTTACGTCACTTGGCCCCATGTAGAGGCCTTTCGTGAATGGGGACCGTTTGTGACCAGTTTCTCAGGGGCAAGTATGAAGCTTGTTGCGTCTGCTACGATGTGTCTTCTACTATGATGGCTTAAAAAGTGTCTAGACACCAGTTAATTCTGTGAAGTGAAACTTCTTCTCTGGGACAGTTGTCTAATGGTTCAAATGGCTCTGAGCACTATGGGACTTAACTTCCAAGGTCATCAGTCCCCTAGAACTTAGAACTACTCAAACCTAACTAACCTATGGACATCACACACACATCCATGCCCGAGGCAGGATTCTAACCTCCGACCGTAGCGGTCGCGCGGTTCCAGACTGTAGCGCCTAGAACCGCTCGGCCACCGCGGCCGGCGAACAGCTGTCCAGATCGTCATCAGTTCGCAGGGCTCCAGAGTTACTGTTGACCTCCAGTGACCTAAACGCTACCACTTTCCCTGCTCTTTACATTGTGTCTCTGATTTCGCATCTTGGAGTGTCCTTGCTGGCTTCTATCAGCCTTAAGCACAATATACAAGTCACTACATTGTGGATATGTGACAAAGCGACCGCTGTCCTAAAACGGAAGTCGACGCCTTTCCGAAAGAACGTTGCGTCGTTCTTGTTAGCAACAAAGGTACTGCAATATGGTATTTATCCACCGATACCAGACAGCGACTTTCAGTTAAAATGGTCATCCCTGAACAGGAATTACATAATATGTGTACGCCTACAGGCTGTGACGCAGGATCTGTCCATGAGTCGGGCACGGATAGCGAGAGCAGTTAAGGCGACATCTCGTTTAAAGTGGGTAATCCAGGTTCGAGTCCCAGTATGGCCCAGACTTTCACTGTTGTCATTCCCTTATACAGCTGACGTTCTGGGTATTCGCAACTGTGACTACAATTCCTGTATTTCATAACGACTGTAGTCGCCGCTGTGCCTGTTCCTTCGGACTTGTATGCATGCTCTTCTGACGAACACAGGCACTTGAATATCGTATCACATGAACTTAGTTCAAGTAATTTTGAAAGCCTTCCATCTTGAAAAGCTCTGAAGATAACACGTCCGTGGAAGGTTGCTTGAAGGAGATACTTCACTCGGCGAGCGACATGAAGTGTTGCCCCATCTTGGACGAAAAAAGTTGTTGCCACATAGTTGCGCTCTTACAAAGCAGGAATCGCGTGCTGCACAAGGAGGTCTCGATAACGTGCAGACGCCATAGTACAGCTGACAGGGCTTCTGGGTGCATTCTCTCCAAAGAAGAACTGACCGAGCATAAAGGTACGTGTGAATCCACAGCACACGGTAACATATCGGGACTGCAACGGCTCTTCGTGCAGAACACACCGTTTAACAGTACCACAAATTCGGCAGTTCTGCGTATTCACTGCACCCCGTAGTGTAAACTGCCCCGTCATATGTCATCACCTTCGATCCGTGAGGCCGCGCGAACATTTTTTTCAATCCGTGACAGAAAACAAAAAGCAAATTCAGAATGTTGCTGCGAATCACAGGGTTGCAGTTGCTGCACCATGTGGATCTCGCAGTGGTACCAGCGTGAAACAGACTGCAAAACTTCCGTATTGTTCATCATGGGATGAATAATTTTCGACTGGCCGGTGTGACCAAGCGGTTCTAGGCGCTACAGTCTGGAACCGCGCGACCGCTACGGTCGCAGGTTCGAATCCTGCCTCGGGCATGGATGTGTGTGATGTCCTTAGGTTAGTTAAGTTTAAGTAGTTCTAAGTTCTAGGGGACTGATGACATCAGAAGTTAAGTCCCAAAGTGCTTAGTGCCATTTGAACCATTTTTGATAATTTTCGTAGCACTGCACGACCACTAGCGCTATCTAGGGCACGTGCAGCATCGTCAGTTACAGGACAGCAAACTCGTCAATAACTTCCACCAGAACAGGACACCTTCCTCTTCGAGGTACCACACCAAGCTCACTCTTCCTTCCGAATTTCATTAACATCTTCTTTAAACAATTTAATGTCATGGAGTCTCTCCTCATCCATTTCAGTCGGCGATACTCTCTCCATGCAGCACTGCAATAGCTGCCGTTCACATAAAATAGTTTCAATAGTAGCACACGGTCTCTTTCTTCGATAACCATTCTGCTCGTTCACGTTATAGCTTACCAAATGACAGTGGATGTCATACCTTCAGACAAACGGTGTACAACGCCAGATTCTCTTCTGGTGGCCACAACTGGAACTAATTTGTTTTCCAGGGTAAATCGTTTCCGCATTAACGCATAAACATATCTACTAAGTTTCGCTGCCATACGATAATTGTAGGTCACACTAGACCTCTGTGAGTAGCTGCATTTTGATTATAACGGCCTAGCATGCCTAATATCTCAGTGACTGTCCAGTGATTGACCCGTTGTTTTTAAGCTCCTGGACTTATGCGTAACAGCAACGTGTTTCAGATTCTTCCCTGGCCACCCATATTTCGGTTTTGCACATTTCTCCGAATGGCTATAGCGGAAAGTTAGGATGAACTGTACTACGATCCTAAACCCAATTCTCATTCTCATCATGCTCCCACCTGATTAGTTTTCAGTTTCTGAAGACAGAGACCACGACCTCTCCGTTAAACTGCAGCCTTCCTTTAGCTCTTTCGTTGCTACGGGGATAGCGCCGAAATTGTCAAATCCCAGTTCATGACGTGGTACTCACTGCAGTCGAAGCGCGTTGGACAGCAGTCGTCGGAATCGTCACTGCGTTCGCAACCCAGCTCCTCGTAGTAGTGTATGGCTCTGAAGTTGGGGCAGTCTACTAGTCTGCATGTTGACGTCTCGGAACATGGAAAAGAAATGTAAGAAAAATCAGATAGTCGTCCATCTGAGTACAAGATACACAGTTAGTCACGCAACAGGTTTTTCCGGTGGGTATGCTGAATGTACGGCTCTCGTGTTCGCCGCCGTATCATTTTGTGTTTTTTCCCGAGACAACTCATCGCTGCCTCTGCTATGTGCACACCGCCAGCTGCTGATTGCTGACAGTAAGCAGCAGCAGGCACCTGCAGGTGTCAAAAAGTTGCCTCGAAGAAATACAGTGGAATTTACACAACCTTATAAAGCGGCGAATCGGAGGAACGCATGTACGTGTACTCACAAATACGCTTGCGCTCACACCAACCCAACCCCCTCCCCCACCCCCCTCCACCAACACCCACCCACCCTCACACACGCGCATACACACACAAACACACACGCGCGCACACACACACACACACACACACACACACACACACACATACACACGCACGCACACACGCCATACACTTGGAGAGTGGCATAAAGCTATGCAGATTGTTTCAAGAAAAAGAGAAAATTATTTTGATATTGGCAATGACCTTGCTGAAATTACATGTGCTTGTGCTGTAGGTATAATTCATCTTTGAAAATATGATTCTTCTTTATGTGAATTATAAATAATACGAAAAAAAGTAAATTAGTCCTAGTTCGTGTTTGGAACACATCAGCATAGTGAGAAATGTGCCTCCACTATTACTACTATGTTGTACTATCCAAAACATGAAGAACAAATACAGTGAAGTTTCAAAGAAACTGGCATAGGCACGCATGTTCAAATACAGAGAGATGTGAACAGGCAGATACGGCCCTGCAGCCGGCAACGCTTATATAAGACAACAACTGTCTGGCGCAGTTGTTACACCGGCTTCTGCAGCTACAATGGCAGGTTATCAAGATTTGAGTCAGTTTGAAAGTGGTGTTATAGCTGGCGCTCCAGCGATGGGACACAGCATCTCCCAAGTAGCGATGAAGCAGGCATTTTCCCGTAAGACCATTTCACGAGTTTACTGTGAAATTCAGGAATCCGGTAAAACATCAAATTTCCGACATCGCTGCTGCCGGAAACAGATACTGCAAGAACGGGACCAACGACGATTGAAGAGAATCGTTCAACGTTGTGGAATTGCAACCTTTCCGCAAATTGCTGCAGATTTCAATGCAGAGCCATCAACAGGTACCAGCGTGGAAACCATTCAACGAAACATCATCGATACGGGCTTTCGGAGGCGAAGGCGCACTCGTGTACCCTTGATGACTACACGACATAAAGATTTACACATCGCCTGGACACGTCAACACCGACATTGGACTGTTGATGACTGGAAACATGTTGTCTGGTCGGACGTGTCTCCTTTCAAATTGTATCGAGCGTATGGACGTGCGCGAGTATGGAGGCTACCTCATGAATCCGTGGTCCCTGCATGACAGCAGGGGACTCTTCAAGCTGGTGGAGTCTCTGGAATGGTGTGGGCCGTGTGAAGTTAGAGAGATATAGGACCCGTGATACAGCTAAATAAGACTATGAAAGGTAACACGTACGTATGCATCCTGTCTGATCACCTGCATCCATTCATGTCCATTGTGCATTTCGACAGCCTTGGGCAATTCCAACACGACAATGCGACACCCCACACGTCCAGAATTGCTACGGTGTGGCTCCAGGAACACTCTTCTGCGGTTAAACACTTCCGCTGGCCACCAAACTCCCAAGACGTGACCAATTTTGAGAATTTATGCGTTGCCTGGCAACGTGCTGTTTCGAAGAGATCTCCACCACCTCGGATTTATGGACAGCCGTGCAGGATTCTTGGTGTCAATTCCCTCCAGCACTCTTCAGACGTCAGACGAGTATATGCGACATCGTGTTGCGGGGGCTCTACATGATATTAAGCAGGTGTACCTGTTTCTTTTGCACTGCAGTGTAGTTCTCTGTGGTGAAACCTTATGAAAGTCATCTTCAATTTTGTTATTATCTCGATAGATGTCGTTAATCACATAAGAACGTGAATTTTCTAAGAAGCTGTTCTGAATCGCAAGATCAACATTTTGGTTTAAGTGAGAGAACGGTTTAATTGATTTATAGAATATAATTCATTTCATTCTGAATTAAGATAAGCAGAAAAATGTAATTTTTTCTTAACGTAATCTTCTCAGTGTAGAGATAGCGTCATTTCCTATAAAATACTAGAGCTTTTTCCAAGTGTACCGTCCATCGTCATCAGGGGTAAAAACTACTGACTGCTGTGATTGGCACGATGTTCCGGCTATATAGGCGCAGAAGCAGCATCTAGAAGTTTCCAGAGCAGGGCTGAAAAGCGCAGTCACGGAAGACGAGTTAGGCAACTGCTGGCAGCACAATGCCCCGGAATATTTTAAGAAATGTAAAAGTGAGAATTCTGTCAACCTTGAACAAACACATGCACAAATTTCGTTAACTCTCTCTGCAGATAGTTTTGTTTACCCTTTCCCGATCTAACAGTATTAATGTTGAACACTGCACGTAAGTATATGTCTGAAATGGCCTGTCATTAAAACAACTTACGGAGGCAATAACCTGTCGTACAAGTAGAGGCAAATGCAAAAAATAATGGTTGCTTTTCAAGAAACGGTAAATATCAGTGAAATAACATAACATATTCAAAAATGAATACAGTTTTAGCACCAACAGGCAAGGATTTATTGCTGATTCAGATAGAATGTCACTTACAGTATTATAGTAAAGCATTGCATGCCTGTGATTGTAATAATGTTCTTCTGTTCATTAAAATCTTCATACAGAAAGTCAAATGCGTTTCTTTGTTGTTGCCTTGCGACGATGCCTAGCAATAATTTGTTTTCATATTGCTGACTTTTACCGCAGAAAGTGCTCTATGTTAACTGAGGTTTCGCTTCCTCGAACTTGGTCTGAAAATACTGCTGGTTTTTTGAAATTTTCTTCCTATTGTGCGTGCGTGTGCATTTACTGTTATGGTGAAAATTCATGAATTAAACCCTAGAAAGAAAATGTGCATCAAAGTTGTACAGAACGAAGGCTTAAGTAACATTCAAATTGTGAAGAGATTAAGCTGCCCGCGGTCAGCTCAAAGTCGAAATCTGCAGAAGCTGATGGACAAATGAAATATGGAAAATTTACCACGAAGCGGGCGTCCACGCATTTCTTCGCCAGTGGAAGGACAGAAAACTTCGTCCACTACGCCGGAAAAACAAGAATGCTACGTCAATTGAACTGGCAAAAGCATGAGCTCATCACTCGTTCTTTGTACAATTGGAATGAAGGCTAGAATTGCCAAGAAGAAGCCATTTGTAACTGCTGCAGTGAGGAAAAAGAGGCCGATATGGGCCAGACTGCACGTAAACTGGAGGAAAGAGCAGTGGAGAACTGTGATATTTTCATACGAAAGCCTATTTTCCATCATGAGCAACAGGCAACACCTCGTCAGATGTGATCGCAATGAAAGGATGGATTCTGACTGCCCTGTGCAAAACGTGAAACACGTTCCATGGGTAATCTTGTGGGGAGCAATGAGATATCAAGGTGTTGGAGCGCTGCACTTTGTTCAGGGAATAATGAACAGCGACCAATAGGAAGCTGTGATTCAGCACCCTCTGATGTTTACTGCACGCAATGCTTTCCTGCATGTATGCATATAGTGGATTTTCCAACGGAATCCGGATCCACTCCACACACAAAAAAGAGTTTTGCTTATCTTATCTTTTTAATACAATTAGAAGTTCTACTGTTACACATAATCCAAATCAATCAGTTCAGATTCGTTATGTTCTTGCTGAATTGGGTATCAGAGGATTTTCGTGGCCGAGAAATTCATCAGATCTTAATCCAGTTGAGAATTTGTGGCAACTGGTTGGGAAAGGGGTCCAGAAGAAGAAGTCTGGTTTGTTGAAGTTGATCTTGAAAGTGTGGAACTGTGAAATTGACATCGGTATCATTAGAGAACTGGAAGATCCAACAAAATATTGAGATCATGTAAAGTAAGGCTATTGAATAATGCACTAATGATAGACAATATTTTACACTATGACCGAACGAAAGGTAAATTTCATGAAAATATTCATCAATGACATGGCATTCTATTGTACAGAGATGTACCTACTGTTGACATGTTTACTAGAATTAAAATATCAGAAACAATATTGTCCTTCATTATAATATTTCTTCTCGCTTGCAGACTATTGTTCTTTAATATATATTTGAAATTTAAAAGAAGAATGCGTCTTTTGAAGATCTGTAACAAAATTCTCAAAGTCGTATAGGGGTGTGATTTAGCCCTGGAAACGAAACAGACATAATTACTTTGGCAATTACAATAATAGTATGGAAGTATGGAATAAATACGTTGAGGAATGAATAAGTATGTTATTCACTACCTTGAACTGTGTTATGTAGAGCATATGAAGCATTTCCACAAATATGATGAAATTTCAAAGTCAAAGATTAAATAGCTTTTTCAGAGAGTAAATATTTTTCCACCATTCGCGTAATATTTTTCAAATCAATAAATGTTTCGTACTACACGCGTTCTAAAGTAGCCTTTGTTCTTCCTCAGTGACAGTATTGAGCCATAAATTACTTCTGGAACAGTGTGTCGGCTCTTGCTCGTGTTCGCGCTACAATTGGTCGCGGTCGCCTATTTAGGCGTCCGCGCAGCAACTCAAAGCACCAAAACCCAGGCGATCATTGTAGGCAAAACCACCCCTTCCTTCCGCCTCCTTGATTTCTATCTCACCGTCTATGGCCGTCCCATCGCCCTCACTCCCACCCTTAAGTACCTTGGCGTCACCCTCGACCGTCGCCTCTCCTGGACTCCCCATCTCCAGACAATCCAAGCCAAGGCACGTTCCCGCCTCTGTCTCCTCAAGCTCCTTTCCGGCCGTACGTGGGGTCTGGACCCCTCCAACATCCTCCACACCTATAAATCCCTCATCCGCCCTATCCTTTGTTATGCCCATCCAGCATGGATCTCCGCTCCCCCTACCTTTTATAAATCCCTCCAAATCCTTGAACGCCATGCTCTCCGCCTCGCCTATCGCATCCGTCTCCCCTCCCCCACGCGGATCCTGTATGATCTCATCCCCTTCCCCTACCTCCTCCTTTTCCTTGAAAGGATACGGATCCTGTACACCTCCCGTAAACTTGATCCTCCTCACCCGCTCGTATCTCCAATCCTCTCCCGTCCCCGCCCGCTGCCGCGCCTGTATTCCCACGTCCCGCCCGGTCTCCATCTCTCCACCCTCCTTACCCTCTCCCAAGGTGGCTTCCGCCAGCTGCCTCTCCCTGATGATGTCCTCGTCCCCTCCATCTACCCCTCCTATCGACTTTGACCCTGCCCCGCCTCCCACTTCCGGTGTCCTTTCCTTTCGGCGCCCTCCCTCCCTTCTCTTCTCTTCCCTTCTTTTTCCTTTTCCCAGTCCCCTCCCTCCCCCCTCTTCCCCTGGGCATCCTCTCCCCCTTCCTCCCTCCCCCCTATCTCCCCTGCCTGTGGCATCTCTACTCTCCCCTCTCGCTCTCCCACTCCCCTTCCTCCTCTCTTGGCAGGTCCCCGGACTCGCACACGCAAAGTGAACATTCGCGCGCCGGAGATCATCGCCTTCTGTGTCTCGTGTGTGTGACGTCATTTAGTGTTTTTGGTGTCCGCCGTCCCACTACTACGTTCACTTGTGCCGTCGGATTCGTCAGTGTTCTGTGCGCCGTGCCAACGTGTTTTCAGTGTTGTTATCGTCACGTGTGAACGACTCCGTGTCTTTTGTGTCTCTGTGACCTCTCTCTTTTGCCCGTCACTTTGTTTCATTATCATGCTCCGTTTCTTCTACTATTGTAAACGCTATGGCTGAAGAGCGGCGTAGTGTGCCGCTGCCAGCCTACCTGATTTTGTTCAGGCTTTAAAATAACAATAAAGTAAAAAAAAAAAGACTCAAAGCAGGTCGGTTTCCAGCGAGGTTGGAGGGAGTTACGAGCTCGTCTGGCAGAGGGCAGTACTGTCGTGTACTGAGCGTGGTATGGATACAGAGATCACGGTGAGCAGTCAGACCTGGAGCAGTGCGGGCCCTCTGTCGGTTCGACGTGATGCAGAGGAGCGATGCGGCTGAGTGGGTCGCTACGGCAAGGCGAGGCCACGTTGGCATAGCGGAACTGAGGTTAGCAGTATCCTCAGTGGAGGACGTTGCTGCCAGTTGCCGATTGCTGTTGTTGTGTGCTGTCCTGTAGCTTTACGCAGTATTTTCAAACCCCAGCGCTGCTTTTAACGACGGCTTCGTTTCTAGCGGGTGAGCGGTTTTAACTTCAGTGCTCCGAAATATCAAGTTGTTGGAGGTTATTTTTCTGTTGGAAATCGTACTGTGTTGTGACTGCACTACTTTGCTTTTTGGTTCAGCAGTGGCCGATATCTGCTCCTTCCATACTGCTATTCATGTTTCAGTCAGTTTGTTGAAAATGTTCATGTGGACTGTGTTGACGGTTGTGCCTTAAAAATGATTATCTGTGATTGCACCAAGCACGTACCATTTAAAGTGTTTTAATGGGATGCCAGTGAAAAACGCTAAGCACCTGTGGTTCTGTTAGTGATCCTTAAACTATCAGGAAAGTATAATTATAAACACTGAAATTTAAAATCTTTTTGCTGAACGTTACTGGTATTCGGTGGTACATAGGTTAGTTAAGCCTCTTAACAGCCCATTGCTTCTATAACTTGTGTTGCGTAATTAAATAATAATATCCTGTCAGTTTGCACTATGGTTATCTAAAGAGGAAATCCAAAATCCGATTAGTCGTAATTAATTTTCACCTCCCTGTCTGAAAGCTGGTCTCTATGAGCCACAATACGAGCTGTTTGGTATTTATCGAAATAATTGATTCCTGTGGTAGGGTAATTTAGTGTTTGCTATCTTAAATTAGTGCTGCGTGAAAGGCTCACGGATTCACGAGTTACAAGGCTTGGCTATGAAGGTATTGGTTTTTCAATATGTTGTAGAGTGCAAGCTGTTTGTCTGTGTCGTGCCCGAGGCTGCCTCAGGTGCTGGCACCGTCTGGAGCAGTCATCGAGGCATACGCGCTCTCAAGGGTGCCGTAGTGCAACAACACAATGTTGATAAGAAAGTGCTGTCTTATAAAATTATTTTAAAGTTGTAAATCATGTTATTTTAAGTAAGAGGATGTAGAGGGTACTGATTCTACTGGGTCCATCAGGCTGCAGAATAGACAAACTAAAATTGCTGTCTGAAGGATATATTTTTTTCATATTTTTCTCTAAAGTGACTTTGTTTAAATGGGGTAAAATGGCTTAAAGTTCCCTTGACAAGGAACTGGTTGTCCTTGTGATGATTAATTTTTTAAGGAATTGCGATATTTGATCTGAAGTTCAAATTCAGTCGAGATATAATTTCACTAGCCACGGCTAAGATTGTTTTATTTTACATTGAGACATTCTTAGACAAACATTCAATTTTTTTCTTAAGAATTCGCGTTTTTAACTACTGTGTGTGTTATATTTCAGGGGCTAATCGCCAGTGGCTCTAGTCTATGATGGTTCAAATGGCTCTGAGCACTATGGGACTTAACATCTGTGGTCATCAGTCCCCTAGAACTTAGGACATCACATCCATGTCCGAGGCAGGATTCGAACCTGCGACCGCAGTGGTCGTGCGGTTCCAGACTCCGCTCGGTCACTGCGGCCGGCTCCAGTCTATGAATTTAATATATTGTCTGTTTTAGTTTTTCATTTCATTGTTACATTTTATTTAAATAAAGTTTACCGGCTAAGAACAGGTTATTGTAGTCTGAATATCTATGCTGATACATTAAAGAGCCAAAGAAACTGATACACATGCCTAATGTCGTGTAGGTCCCCCGGGAGCACGCGGAAATGCTGCAACACGACTAATGTCTGAAATAGAGCTGGAGGGAATTGACATTATGAACCCTGCAGCGCTGCCCATAAAACCCTAACAGTACGAGTGGGTGGAAACCTCTCCTGAGAAGCACGTTACCATGCATCACGGATATGCTCAATAATGTTGATGTCTGGGGAGTTTGATGGCCAGTTGAAGTGTTTAAACTCAGAAGAGTGTTCCTGGAGCCACTCTGTAGCAGTTCTGGAGCTGCGGGGGTGTCGCATTGTCTTGCGGGAATTGCCGAAGTTCGTCAGAATGCGCAAGGGACATGAATGGATGCAGCTGATCAGACGGGATGCTTACATACGTGTCACCTGTCAGAGTCGTATCTAGACGTACTAGGCGTCCAATATCACTTCAGCTTCACACGACCCACATCATTACAGAGCCGCGACAAGCTTGAACAGTCTGCTGTTGACAAGTAGGTCCATGGATTCATGAGGTTGTCACCATACCCGTACAAGTCCATCCGCTAGATACAATTGGAAACGAGACTCGTCCGACCAGGCAACGTGTTTCCAGTCGTCAACAGTCCAATGTCGTTGTTGATGGGCGAAGCATTTAGTATTGTGCAGTCATCAAGGGTACACGAGTGGGCCTTCGGCTCGAAATCCCACATCCATGATGTTTCGTTGAATGGTTCCCACGCTGACACTTGTTGATGGCCCAACATTGAAATCTGCAGCAATTAGCGGAAGTGTTGCACTTCTGTCACATTGAACGATTCTCTTCAGTCCTTGATGGACCCACTCTTGCAGGATCTTTTTCCGGTTGCAGCGATGTGAGACATGTTTTACCGGATTCCTGATATTCATGTTACATTCCTGAAATGGTCGCATGGGAAAACCCCCCCTGCATCGCTACCTCGGCGACGATGTGTCCCATCGCTCGTGCGCCGACTTTAATACCACGTTCAAAGTCACTGTAATCTAGATAGCCTTCCACTTTAGCAGCACCTAACCGGTCCAACAACTGCGCCATACACTTGTTGTCTTGCATAGGCGTTGCCGACCGCAGCGCCATGTTCTGCCTGTTTACATATCTCTTTATTTGAATACCCATGCCTATACCAGTTACTTTGGCCCTTCAGTGTGTCAGTGTGCCTTGCTATTATCCTATTACGTTGTGGTGTGTAAAGTATGTTGCTGCGAATCTTCTATGGACTTGTCCTTTCACTCCCCACAGTCTTGAGACCTGCTGACAACATACCAAATATATAAGTGGCCTGCTGTGTTAAGAACTACTCTACTGAGGTAAGTAGTTACCCAATAACCAGTTTTGTAACGCAGACTATCACAGTATGTCACGCTTACAAAAAAAAAAAAAAAAAAAAAAAAATACGAGTGATGATTGGCAGGCATAGGTTGTACAATGGAACAACGACCAGTACTAAGATCAGTCGTAAAATGCAACCAAAATTACAAGGTGCACATGTGGTCAACTTAACGCCAAAAGCAGCGCAAAGGTACGTTCCCCAGGCATGTAATCACAATACCTGAATCTGAAAATAGTTGATTACTGTTAATACCTCTGAAAGGTATCTGTTGGATTCGTTTCGTGTTAATTTCTTAAATATGTTGTCATTTACGGCATAAATTCCTCTTCTAAATTTACTGTGGTGTTTCTGACTATCTGGGAGGAGACTGAGTAGTGGAACGTGTTACTTTTACACATAAACAAGAACGATCTGTCACACTACTACACTTAAAACACAGTTTATATGTAATTCATGTCACACAGTCTCATACGGAACCTACATCCGCTTTCTTTTATAAACTGTATATGATAAGATACTGTCATGCCCCTTCCCTTCTGTGTGAGAGGATAAATGAGCAAATGTATTTCTAGTTGCATGCTTGAGGGTAGCAGACAAGCCTGTCTGCTAGAGAACAGTAGGACCAACGTCGGAACAGGTAGCTACGCTTTCTAAATTCAGAGAGGTTTCTATTCTTAGTATGGTCCTGTCCGTCCCTTGTCATGTTGGTATAGGAAGCTGCCTCTCTGGCCACTTCCGTTTGTATTTGTGAGCCACCCTCAGGAAGGGACCACGTCAGTCTGCCCGCAGCGAGCGTCTGAAGTGGTAAGATCTCCAGCTAAGCGCGTGTCTGCTAAGTCCGTAGGACAATGGATTTCTTAAGTTCAGCCTAACTGAAAATTTAATCACCTTTATTTCAGGTTTAGGTCTAAAATATCTAATGTTATCTTAAATTGCAATGCAGTGTGATTCGAGTGTACAATTCAGAATATCTTCCAGTAGTTGCTTTGTCACTACTTTGTGAGTAAAGTGGAACCACGTGTTGATCAGTAACTTTAACTAAGATCATCAATCTTAAATGCGAATGTTCGTGAGATTATAACGTCTCGTCTTGACAATATTTTTCAATATAGCAACTTTTCTTTATGTTCAACCCACGTGGGGTGTACTTTGTGAGACCAGTACCACGTGCTTATACAATTGTTTGACCCATCAGGTTAATAGTAAGACGATAGTAACCAGTTCGAGGTTTTTCTTTTGTAAATTGCTTTTCGATCTCATATATTTTAATTATCAAAATTATTGTGGAGTTACACTCTTTGTGTAAACCAAGTTGACCACGTGAAGCATGAAGTGTAATCATCAAAGTAGCCCTCAGCCATTCTTTTTGGGAAGACACAGAGAGTTAGTATGAATTTAGTATACCAGTGTGTGGCAATTTCATGACGGACAGGATTGCACTACGAACGTAAATTCTTTGGTTGAAAATTGAATCGGTTGGTTGTGGTTAATTTCCTCTTGCATATGTTTCAACGTTCTTCGTGTGTTATTTTATGAATGCAGTGTTGTATGCAGTCTCCCAATTTTGGCTCCATATTTGATGTGTTCTGTAAGATTACAAACTCACATTTTCACAATCCTAAATAGGGCACCAGTTTAGTTATGAATCAAGTTTAATATTCTGAAATTTCAATGATCAATGTTAAAATAAATTTCCAAAAATAAACTGATTTATTTCTTTTTATTTAAATTCTGTTTTTTTTATATATATCACCGGTTGTCGTATGACTATTAAAAGATTATAATTAATGTTAGTCTGGTTAGGAATTTGGTAAGCTAGACTGGATACCTGGTGAAACAGTTGCTCAGTAATGCAAGGTTAACTTCCCCAGACAGCTCACAGCTTTTAACCCACTTTTATGGTCGTGAATAGCAGCACCGCTTGCAGAACAAATTAAAGCAACAACATTACACATGGCGACCCTGTTCTGTGATTCCGCTAGACTCTGGAATCTCTAAACGTTAGATTGCGAGCGTTGTACAATCTTAATTTTTTCCCT
This sequence comes from Schistocerca serialis cubense, assembly GCF_023864345.2. Classification (NCBI taxonomy): domain Eukaryota; kingdom Metazoa; phylum Arthropoda; class Insecta; order Orthoptera; family Acrididae; genus Schistocerca; species Schistocerca serialis. Next base: position 878,132,389 of record NC_064639.1, read on the forward strand.
GCAGCGCTCAAACAACTTCTGCATTGTTTCTGAGCAGACTTTCAAATGATTCACGGCGTTGTTGAGTGGCGTTGTGTCTTTTGTCTTGTTCTTTTGTTTTCTATATTTGTGTGTTTTATATATACACTCCTGGAAATTGAAATAAGAACACCGTGAATTCATTGTCCCAGGAAGGGGAAACTTTATTGACACATTCCTGGGGTCAGATACATCACATGATCACACTGACAGAACCACAGGCACATAGACACAGGCAACAGAGCATGCACAATGTCGGCACTAGTACAGTGTATATCCACCTTTCGCAGCAATGCAGGCTGCTATTCTCCCATGGAGACGATCGTAGAGATGCTGGATTTAGTCCTGTGGAACGGCTTGCCATGCCATTTCCACCTGGCGCCTCAGTTGGACCAGCGTTCGTGCTGGACGTGCAGACCGCGTGAGACGACGCTTCATCCAGTCCCAAACATGCTCAATGGGGGACAGATCCGGAGATCTTGCTGGCCAGGGTAGTTGACTTGCACCTTCTTGAGCACGTTGGGTGGCACGGGATACATGCGGACGTGCATTGTCCTGTTGGAACAGCAAATTCCCTTGCCGGTCTAGGAATGGTAGAACGATGGGTTCGATGACGGTTTGGATGTACCATGCACTATTCAGTGTCCCCTCGACGATCACCAGTGGTGTACGGCCAGTGTAGGAGATCACTCCCCACACCATGATGCCGGGTGTTGGCCCTGTGTGCCTCGGTCGTATGCAG